>NC_047166.1:10537481-10907481 GCF_009819705.1 Hippoglossus hippoglossus | reverse complement strand
GTAGCTCCATAGTGAGAAACATCCACCTTCAACCTTGGCTGTTTACCCACACCTCACTCACATGTAAGAAATCGCACACACACACACACACTCCAACACACAAGAGGCTCCAGTAGGCCTTGATAAACAGATGTGCTCCTCAGCCTGAGGCGTGAGACGCCCTCAATAAGGGTCTTCAGAGAATCCCTCTCCCATGAAAACATGCACATACACACAGAGACAAACCAACACACAGGGAAGAGGAGGAAGCTGCGTGGAAAGTAGGTTTGCAGCAAACTTACACACCTGGCTCTCAGTCTCGCATACAACACAACTATCACGTCGACGCGACTCTCACTCTCCTGAGAACTGCCAGTTGGGAGGAGAGGGGAGACGCAGAGGAGTCTCCAGCGTTTGGGAGCTTTGATGAGTGAAGATTTAAAGGTAGATAGTGTGAGGAGGAGTGGAAGACATTTGTGGGTTTGCACTTAAACTCTGACCGAGTCCAAAACGGGGCTAGATTTTTCCTTCTTACTTTACTGTTGCGCGAATGAACAGGATATAAGCAAAAACACCCATAAAAAAACATGGACAGTCATATGAGCACACTCATTACACACATGCACAGCAGCCAGGGCAGTGAAAGCTCCACAGGGGGTAAGGTACAGGGGTTGAAGGGGTTCTGTAGCCTGCAGCCATTCTGTCTTTGGGGAGGGAACGGGTATAATTACACCCCCATTCATTCCTCCTCCCTAACTTTTCTACAGAACACATTGGCCCCAGACCCCTAACAGCTTTTAATTAGCCAGACCAATGGAGGGCAGGAGGAGGAGGAGGTGAGGAGAAGGATAAAAGGGGAGGGGTGGGAGGGGGGTTCTTAAACGTGTGAGACATGAATGAAATTAGCAACAGAATCTGTTACTGGTAGCTTTTGACAAGCCTGTTTTTTGTCATACCGAGAGGGGACCAGGCCACTAACAAGGACGTGGGGTGTCTGATGCCATACAATTTAAAACTACTCTTTACATCAGAGGGAACCACTAGAGATCCTCCAGCGATTTGTTTTCTCTGACTCTGTTATTACTGGTTCTGCTCAAAGAAAACACAGACGAGAGGAACAAGGTGAAAGCCGAGATTATTTTTAGCCAATTAGGTTGCAACAGATGTTTTCTTTTTTACTTTCAATGAAGTACTTAGCCGAGCGCACACACACGCACACACACACCCACAGACACACACCCATGAATACCTACATAGGACTGTGCACGCACTTTCAAAGAAGCTTTTCTTAGAGGGAGCAGCGGTTGTAAGTGGAGGATGGTGATCAGCTTATTAGCCCTGGATAACAAGTGTAGAGTTGTGCTCGACTAACAAAGCGTGTTTTGACAAGCAGGTTAGCGCTAAATGACACACACACACACACACACACACACACACACACACACACACACACACACACACACACACACACACACACACACACACACTGGCAGGAAGGAGGGGTCAGAGGCCCACATTTGGAGCCAGTGTGTCTGTGACTCGACCAGGGGGTCCGAACAGAGGCCACAACAACAGGAGCCACAACATGCTTTGATGCCGGGCTCACACACACACACACACACACACACACACACACACACTTGCAACACACATTAACAATGGCTGACACAGGAGGTGTTTTGCTGTCACTTTCACTCTCTAAAACGACGCTCTCGCACCAAAACACAAGCAGTCATTCGTTTCAACCAAGTTTTTTTTTTTTACCCCCTTAAGGATGTTATGGGCGTCGCACAAAAATAAAAAATATGTCTTCACCTCCCAGCTCTTGGCCGATCGCCCAGGATGTCAGCCAGCCGCGCATCACATGAGGACAGCCTCACCTGTATCGTGTTTACTTTAAAGGAGAAACACAGTCGTAACGTGGGAGTAAAAGTGAATTTTACAGGGTTAGAGTTCATTCATTGCTGTTTATTAACAATAAGTAAAAGTTCTACTTGACACAACCCCCCCCGAATCCGCTTTATTTGTTCTCACTGAGCAACATTACCATAAATGTGCATCCATGCAGCAGGACTGTACCGGATTTATCATTATTTTTCACCATCTCGGCTTCATTAGGACACAGGGGGGAAATAAGGATGGGAAGTGAGCGAAGAGGAGACAGGAAGGCTGAAAAAGAGCCATAAAACTAAATGAAGGGTAAAGATGAAAAGAGAGAAGGGGAGCAGCAGTCTGGCTGTCTCCACCCACTGTGTCTCTGTCTTTGATGAAATTGGAGAGAGATTGAGAGACAGAGATGCAGATAGAGATGGCAAATTAGAGAAATTACAGTTGTGCAGTCACAAATAGAAGAAACAAGAAAGTAGAGACAGCTGTAAAAGACTTGGCAGAAAGAGTCACATAGTTGTACGGACAGAAAAGTGGATGTATGGAAGAAGTGAAGAAATGTGTTTTGGGCTCGGGGGTTGCTCCTTTCATTTACAATGTTTTCTGCCGGTAAGCAGGTGAGAAGTGAGTTTCTGCTGAAGGCTAAATTGTCGGAGAGAGAGAGAGATGGTGTGTGAGTGGGATGGTGCAAGTGGCTGAAGTAGATCCTGGGTGTGTTCTCTTACCCAAAAACAAAAGTGAACAAGTCCGACCTGCTAATTCTGTCTCAGTGGCGGGTTTGCACAAGCACACACGCCTTGTTTGTGTGAGGGAGTCTGTTTGCTGTTGCTGCACGTTTCTATTCGTGATTAGCCCTCATTATTATTCCCTGTTTTCTCCATGAGCCTGGGCGTGTGTTGTACACGTGTGCGAAGAAACAGACGATATCTGCCCATGTAATTCATGTGTTATGTGAATTAAAAAACGAGGACATCTGTCACTAACCTCCTCTCTTCCTGTTTCCCTGCAGCTTCCTGTCAGACGAGTACGCAGTGGAAGTGCGCATCAATGACTATTTGGACATCGTCTGCCCCCACTATGCCCACGGTGAGGTGTCATCGCATGCAGCTGAGCGCTATGTTCTGTACATGGTGGAGAAGGAGGACTACGACGTGTGCAAACCCCACTCCTTCGACCAGCTCCGTTGGGAGTGCTCACGGCCCTTCGCTCCCCACGCGCCTGAGAAATTCTCTGAGAAGTTCCAGCGCTTCACGCCCTTCACCCTGGGCAAGGAGTTCAGACAGGGAGAGAGCTACTATTATATCTGTAAGTATCAATAATCATGTACCACTGGCTTTTTATCTGCTTGTTGTGCTTCGGAGGTTTCTGGTATTCAAACATTTTCCTCTCTCCGTCCTTCTTCAGCCAAGCCGATGCATCACCACGGACAGGACTGTCTGAGGCTGCGAGTGGATGTAGCCGGAAACAAAGGCGCTGTGAAATCTCACATCGACAAATCCAAGGCGGCGGAGGAGGTGGGAAAAAGTTTAGATGGAGGAAAAGTCAAGTTTCCTGCCACTGGAGGAGTGCACAACCCCTCGAACCGGCTCCCAGCAGGTGAGGATTCTCATACAAAATACCAGACAGATGCAAAATAGTCACAGCAGGGCCGCGTCTCAGATGAGCTCAGCTGGGTGAGTTCTGAAACTGAACCTCACCTCCCTTTTCTCTCCTCAGATGACCCTGCTGTGCTGGAGCCAAACGTCCAGAGGAGCGTCGGCAGCTCAGGCGTGCAGCTGGTTTCCTTCTCACTCCTCCTCACCATGATCCCAGTCTTATTAGTCCCGATGCTGCACTAAAGCTGAGCATAACAGAGACTATACCACACCAATGCAGGTCATTGGGACCATGAACACTCAGAGATTTCTTTTTTTATACAGATTTTTTTATACAAGCATGGACAAAGCTTTCAGAGTGTGTGTGTGTGTGAGTGTGTTTGATGTGTTGGTTTGTGTGCATGTGGAACGTGGATCGTTCCAAAGAAGAAGACCTCAAAGACGTTTTTTTTTTTCTTACTTTATTACGAGGATGGAATTCTCGTTAACGACCATTTAAGATCATCTTCAGCCATTATGGACAAAACGGATCAACACACTTGAATAACACGGATCAAAGTTGGATTGAAAGCAAAAGGAACACGTTATTCTCATTCTCATTTCAGATCTTCATACCTGTTGGTACAGCTGTGCATGTATTACTGGTCTCAAACTGCCAATAATGTCATTTTTTTTCCTTCTTCGTGTGGAGAAAATATTGATCATGTACTGGAAATGTTGTTGGCTACACTGCCAGCGTGTTATACAATACATTATGTAGTATTTTAGTTTTGTCATGTAGCACTCAGCTCCCTGTTGTATCCCTGGAAGCAGACAGGTTCTACAGTTTAGTACAGAAAGTGTCACATCGCACATTTTTCACTTGTAACTCAACACAAGTAAACAAATTAATGACTCGTGTGCAAACTAGAAGTTCTCAGTCAACATTTTACACATTGCACTCAATATGAAGTAAAATGATTTATATGTTTCACACAAAGTACATCTGAATTAATTTGGATCCTTTTGTAAGTAATGAATCATAATCCATAATGTGGATGATGAAGTGATTTGGCGCCGCGGATCAAGAAAACAAACCAGATTAAAACCTAAACGATAGCAGGATTGTCAGGGAGCTGAGCCTCTTCCGTACTCGTCGGTTCTTCACTCATGTCTGCGCTCTCGACAGTATCATGGTATGGTACACTGGCGGATGTTTGCAGATGTGATCCCACTTGCACGTTGTCAAACCTCAAACTGAAGAGACTTCCTGCGTTTTATTTACAGTTGTTTTTTATCTATCATTTTGTAAATGTTTATATGTAAATTTGTACATAGAGAAAACTCTAAGAAACTGTTTTAAAATGTAAAACAATCTTTAGTGAAATAAAGAAATTGTGATGTTATAAAAATATCTCTCTGACTTCTTTTTTAAAATCAATTTATGTATCAACCTACATTGGATCTTGAAATCCCACTGAGCTTATTGAGATTTTGACGGATGGCAATTTGCCAAAGGCTCCTACCCGATGAAATCTCTCCAGCCCTCTTCAGATTTCCACCCCCAGGTCTTCCCCAGCCTCTATTTCCTCAGCCCCCTCTCCTCTGCCCTCTACATCTTTCATCCCGGGTGACACAGCTTGCCCTGGCTTAGATTTCACAGTCTGAAAACCAAACATGAGAACCGAGAGGGGGACGATGAAGGGGAGATAGCGCGGGATAGTGCGGGGAGAGAGGCCCACAAGCAAACTGACAACCGGGTGCGAAGGTGTCACTCTCACCTCTTTCGCGCACTCTCTTTTTTTTTGTTTGCCCTTTACATCCTCTGTTGAGGGAAAGCTGAACATCCGTCCACACAGTGGTACGTTGGAATGAAGAGGAGCAGAGGGCTTAAACCTCAGAGCTGACTGAAAAATGTCAAATGTCACCATGTCCTGTAAAACCATGCAACATATACGTTTCAAAAACCAGAGCATAAAACAGAACTGTTTGTTTTTCCATAATCGCGTCATAGTTTAAATTCCCTGTAGTGATCACACGCTCTTAGATATCTTGTTGCAATGCAGCACAATATATCACTACACGACAGCGTTCTATTGAAGGAAGAGACCAAACATGGAAGTAGTTATTATTCAGTTCTATATGATGTCATATAGAAATGTTCAAAATTTAAAATCCTTAACTCGCATGCATTGTTGCTCAGTTACAAACGCACGTCCATCAATTATTTGCCATTGAATACATGGAACAAGATGGATTGATATAACCTTAAAGAGCTTCATTTAAAAATCATCTTCACAAAAATGAAATAAATAACAATGTGATAGACAAAGCAATCCAGTATAATACACAGGAAAACACTGGAAAATGAAATGTCAAACAGATGCAATCTCATAAAGGACTGAGGGGAAATGGAGAAGAAGAGGTGAAAAATTACACATTACACATAATTACAGTTAAAGGCCAAATCCAAGAGATATTCTGAGAGATGAAACTGAAAAAAAAAGGTCTGCGGCAAAGGATTCACAGTGTTTACAGTGTGTGTGTGGGGGGGGTTTCAGGTACTGTGTGTTAAAAATACCTGAACTTTGCTGATTGGGAAGGCAGCAGTAGTTCTATGTTTTGATTCACATGATTAAAATGAATCCTTATTTTAATTTCGATGTGATATTAATGAAATGACAGATACCAGCTCAAATCTACTACTAATATAATGAAATTAATCAAATTATAGTTGTGCACCCCTGTTGAGAATGCTTTTAATTTTTAATTTAAATTTTGAAGCCATCAGTATATACCTGCTTTTATGGAAACTATGGGTCCAAAAGTTTACGGCTTTTTCTACTTGTGACCGCTCATTATAATATAATTTGTTGCAGCATAAATATAAATATATATAAAATGATATCAAATCACTCAGTCTTCTTGATCCCATCTTCAACTGGTTCAACATGCTACATCAAGAGTTTGAACTAGGTCATAAAGGGGGAACGCCTCTCTACACTGGTTCCCTGTCAGCTACAGGATTCTTAAGATTGTGTAGAATGCACTAAATGGTCTCACCCCGTCCTATATGTCAAAACACCATGAAGTCGATGAGGGACTAAGAGTTTGGGGAACATGGCCTTCTCCACCGCTGTCCCCAAAACTCTGGAACTCTCTCCCTCAATAGAATTTTTTTTAAAAAACATCTGAGAACAGATTTTTAATCATCAGCCTTTCAATGTGCCTTAATTGTTGTGTTGCTAGTATTATTGTTGTTACTGTTATGATTGTTATTACTGTTATTGGTGATGGCAGTGATAATAATTGTCTCCTTTTTAATGTCACTGTTATTTGTGTGTTGTAACCGGTTTCTTCTTGTCCAACACCTTTCATTGGACTGTTAACCCTGTGTTAACCTGCATATGACATTAACCTGCATATACATTTTCATTTATTTTGCACAAATATCAACAGCCTCTGTCTTTCTATCCTTCTCTTCTCTTTTTGTGGAGTGATACTTATTCATCCACTTCATCCTCTGCTCAAATCCAACATCTTTTTTATTCATTTATTTTCTTCAAATCCAACATCCTTTTAACAAATTCTCTCTACGTGATGACGCAGCGCTAAACGTACGCTCGCGTTGCAGTATCCCATTGGACCAAATCCACCCCACCGGCTTCAGCAGGGAGCCAATCACCGGGCAGAGATCTTCGGCACACTGATTGCAAACACGGAAATACAGCGAGAGGCGAGAAACGACAACGGAGTTAGTTTATCTGTGGTTTCAAGCAAATTAAGCTTTCGTGAGTGAAAGCACGCAGGATACGAAGCAGAGCTGGTTGTGTGCTGGACGTTTCTCTGTCGTCCCATGGATTTGCTGCAGCTTCTGTCATGGGCCTGCATCGTGTTCACGGTCGGGATGTTCTCGACTGGACTGTAAGTTTGTCCTGGTGATTGATGGCTGCTCCACATCCTGGTTTACTCCTGTTTGCTTTAGTGAGGCTGCTGGGAAACACGACAGCGGTGACGTGGGTGTTGGTGGTGGCTGCTGCATGAAGTTGTGTTGTTGTTGTTGTTGTTGTACCACACAGATACAAGTGTTTCTTTAAAGTCACAAGTAAACCAAACGTGTATCTCTGAATATGTTTCGTTCTTTATTTCTCTCTGTTCAGACGAGTGCTCTATAAATCAAGTTTATTATGATTTTGTGTGTGTGTGTGTGTGTGTGTGTTTTCCAGGAGCGACCTAAAGAAGATGCGAGCATCCAAAAGTACTGACAACATCCAGTTTCTCCCTTTCCTCACCACATGTCTAAAGTGAGTGTGTTTTTGCACAACCCTGAATCGTTCTCTGGTCCTGTTCAGACGTGGTATCAACATCTGATCCAATCACATCAGGAGACGGTCTGCAACAACTTACTTTTAAGCTTCTCTCCCCCACCTTAATATCAAATCTGACCACAACACAATGACTGACACTTTTCTACATAGCTGCGTGCATTCATCCATTCAGCCCCTCCTGACTCTGCTTTCCCTCTCTCTCTGTCTCCCTCTGTCTCCCTGCACAACAATCACAAACTAGGTTAAAACAACATTTGTTTTTTTGCGAACACAAGTGACATAAGTGACTATTTGCATTTGGGGCTGGGAAGTGAGATCCGATCACAAGTGTTCACAGGAGCCACATGCAGGACGCATTTTAATTTCAGGTGTTAACACATTTGCATAAAGTTGTCCAAGTGTGATCTGATCTCTCAGGATGGATGTTAATACCAGGTCTGAACATTAGCTGCTGTCATCAGTTCAGTGCCACAGGTGTGTCATGCTTGTCTTGTTTCCATAGTAACCTAGGTTGGTTGTATTATGGGATTCTGAAGCGGGATCAGACGATTATCCTGGTCAACGTTATCGGAGCTTTCCTCCAGGTCGTTTACATCATCATGTACTTAAAATACACCAACCAAAAGGTCAGTGTTGCTCTGCAGAAAACACCCAACTGAGGGGAGATCCAACTTGTTTGAGCTGTGAAAGTCCTGCACATCTGTCTCTCAGCATCTCCCTGCGCGTCTCTTTCAGAGGTTGGTGATGTCCGAGACTCTTGCAGCCGGTGTGGTGCTGGTCGGCGGTTGGTTCTACTTCAGCGTGTTCCTCCCCGAGGGAGAGACTCAGCTCAGCCAGCTGGGCTTGACCTGCAGCGTGGTCACCGTCAGCATGTACCTGTCCCCGCTCACCGACCTGGTACGACTCGCGTGCATCACAGACAAACACCGCCAACAGACAAAGTCGGATAAACAATCCAAAGATAACAGTCTGTTATCTGGAATACACAGTGGGATGGTGGGGTGGAGAAAAGTATCAAACAAAATCTGCTAATATGCACAAAGTGAAATTAGTTTATGTAAAGAAAAGTAACTGTCAACACTTGGAATATATATAATAATAAGACTTTTATAAAACAACAAATGCCAAATATGTGTTTGTGCCAGGCTCTCAGATTTGAGAATTAACTTTTTGACTTCCCTGTTTTACATCACAGTCAGATATTAGAGGACAAAGCTAACCCATTTATCGCTTAAATGTGGGCTTTGGGAAATTATGATTTTCTTCTTCTTATTCTTATTCTTATTCTTCTTATTCTTCTTATTTTTGACTTTTAAATAGCTGTATGAGTATTTTTTTCCCATTACATCTAGTCAGTAACAACCCTAACAAATTGGAGTTCATAGCATGGTAACATCAAGATAATGTTGTTTGACTTTGATATAATTGTTCCCTAATTATTTTCATATCTTATTTTGCATTAGATTGAGTTATTTTAAGTATCTTTCATTTAAAAACGATACTTAAAGTAGTTCTTCATTGAATTGCACGATGAATGTTGTCTCAGTCTCAGTCAGCTCATGTCTCAGTGGAAGCTGTTTTTCATGGGAACTAGTCACGGCTGCTTTAATACTCAATAAAACCCAGAAGAATCAGTCAAAGGACGACTGGCTGCTTTTCAAAGTGCAGCCATAACATTGTATAGTCCATAATCTTCAGACCTTTGAAATGAGTTGTTCATGCTCTTAAGTAGCTAAGTAGCCGACTAAAGGAGTAACGTTTAATGATTTATAAATATAGAGTTAATGTTTCCAGTAAAAGTACAGACTTTCTCAGAAGGAAGTCATTCTGTTCACAATCCAGTAAATCATGTCTAGGGCTGTAATTCCACATACTGAATGTCAAGCTTCACAGTATTCACCCAGCACTCTCTGTATACAACTGTAAGCAGCACATTATTTCCCCTCTTCTTCATGTCAACTCTGCACGTGCAGCTATTTACCGGTGAAGGAATAAATCCCTTGTTCTCTCTCTTTCCTTTTTTGTCTACGTATCATCTTTTGGGTCCGTCCACCATCCTGTTTGTCTCCTTCCCTCCATCTGCCTCACACTTCCAAATGACCCACAGAGAGTTTCCTGCCTTTCTTTTCCTCATCTGTGTCTTCCTGTTATTGCCCCTCTGACTGTTTGTTCCTCATCCCCTTGGTTACATTTAGTTTTCTTTTTACAGTTTACATAATGTAATGCTGGTACTACACCTAATGACTAAACCCTAAGCCATCCTCATACAGGTTATTCCAGCTCACTGCAGATGTGCCTTTGATCTTTTAAAGGGAAATTCCATGTTAAGACGATATTCATAAAAATCATACCTGTTGATAATAGAGTTGTAACGACCAGATGTGAGAACATCAGATGGAAGAATAAACCGTCATAGAATTACTGTATGTGGGATTTAAACAAATGCATTTAAAAAACTTGTATCAGACTGTACAAACCAGCTTCTCTGGTTTTAACCCTCCAGTCTTGCCGGTAGGCTTGAACATTCCTGGTTTTGCGTAATTCTGCTGACAAACAAACAGACGGGGGAAAAAACACGATTAGACTTCCAGTAGACAGACATCATCATTAAAATGAATTTGGATTCATTATTCTGGGCATCACAGATGTGGAAGTCTAATATTCACATTTCTTCTTTTAGCTCCGTTTTAGTTTTTCACCAGATCATGAGGAGAAATAAGTTTATCTTTGTCTGCTAAATGCTCCACTTTTTGCCAAAAACAACCTTGTACAGCGTCTGGAAACAGGATTGATGAGACAAAACCCCCCAAAATATAAATGTGGGCTGGAAAACCTAAATCTTAAAAGCAATAAAATGCTCAGAGTGGCAGTGAAATGCAGAGCTATGCTATAGTTGTATTTGCTTGTTACTACAAATTATTCTTTTCACATTGCACATTGCAGTCATTTGATTCTCTGTAAATACAAACACATAAATGAATGCAGCATTCAAATAAAGTTTCATTGTTAACTAATTGTCACTGTGCTGCTCTCCTCTCCTTCAGGTGCAGATAGTGCGTAGTGGTGACGTGCAGTGCTTGTCCTTCCCCCTGGCTGTGGCCACCTTCTTCACTTCAACCTCCTGGGTCCTTTACGGCCTGCAGCTAAACGATAACTATATTGTGGTAAGACGCTTGTGAACGCAGCTTTCATCATTGTTTGATTTAAAGGAAAACTGCCATTGTTTATGTCTTTTCTTTTTCTCCCCGTTTGTGCTCATCCCAGGTTCCAAACACTCCAGGAATCTTCACCAGCCTCCTCAGATTGTATCTGTTTTGGAAATTCGCGTCAGTCAATCAAAGCTCGCCTTCCTATAAGTCAATGCACATATGAGAGCAACATGTGAGACGACACATTTGTAGGTTGCAGCGAGGCTCTTGTCGATAGTGAGACAGGGTCACATGATGAGAAACAGTCATTCCGCGTGTGACTCCACTTATGAAGTGGAGATAATGTCTTGCTTTTGTTGTCTTAGTCATTTTGGGGATTGATATGAAGGAGTACAGTTACGTGGTTTGATGAAAAAATCATGATGTTTTCAAATATGTTTTTTATTCGGGGGTTTTCTGCATCTACTTGTTAAGCTTGTGACCTGTGTCTCCTCTTCACGTCTTTCAAGTGCCTTCTGTTAGGTCATGTTTGCCATCAGTGTCCAATGGCATTTATTGATCTATAAAAAAAACTATCTGTTCACAATCCAGTGAATTGGACCCAATCTTCGTCACCTTGTATGAGCCAAAGATCTTTTGGAGTTGCAACTTGTTGGCTGCTATTTTTATACAAAATATAGTTTCCCTGTTAAATGGTACACATGTAGTATCAAACGATGTACTGTACAGTTTCATATTTCTCACCAGCGCCGGGTGTGGAGATCCATATGTCTCTGAGTTGTTACTTTGCATCACCATGTAGACTGAAGTCAGTAAGCTATATTTGTCCAGAAATGTTTTCTATATATTTAGTTTTTGAGTCTTTTCGATACAGGATGTGTATGTTGGGCTCAAGTCCAAGATCAGATATTATCTAGTTTTTTTGTTAATTCTATTTTTTATATATATTCTAATGAGATTAAATCAAATGCAGGATGAGATTAACACTATGAGATATGTTTACAAAAAATAATCATACTTATCTTTCTTGTGGCTTTCATGGGTACTTACATTGTGTCTGTTTCCTTATTATTATCAGTAGTAAGGACGTGTGTCACGCAAATTCTTCTAAGGGACGAAATATCTTTAAGGTGTTGTGTAAATAAATGTTTATCATAACCATTAATGACTAAGTTTCTGATTTGAAGTTTTGAAGATGGTCAAAAGGAGAAAATCGGTGAAGCATGAAGGCTGCACTTGACCCTTGAAGTACAAAGATTCATGCTGCAGTCTGAGAGTTTTTGTTTTGAACGCAGTAATGAGCTTACATGCAGATGTGTGGAGATAACTCTGTGTGTGTGTGTGTAGTAGGCTGGTTGTGTAAGAGACAAAAAGCCTTGTTTGATGGTGCAGCAGTGTGAATGAGTTTGTTTGTGTAAGTATGTTGATACAGAGAGGGCAGTGGTGGGAAAGCCCATGCCAGAGGTTCTCATCCCGTGTGTGTGTGTGTGTGTGTTACACTGGCCTCTCTTCCTGAGCTCAGAGAGCCTGCCCCTGAAAGAGCATAGTACAGACACAACACAGCATTGTGCTGGAATCGAATGTTATGCAGGAGAGGAGCTAAGCTGAGAAAAGACTGCGAGTCGGAGATAAATGAGTTACAGTTGAAAGAAAACAAGAAAGAAAAGGGGAAAACTTTGAGCAGGAGATGGAGGAGGCAGAGAGGCAGCGTGCACAAATGAGATAGAAGTAGGGAACAGTAAAACCAGGGAGAAGAATCAAAGGATATCATCTGGAAATTTCAGTTTGGTGTGTTTTATTGTATTTGTAAAGTTTAGTAAAAAGTCAAACAATATTGTACAGCAATGCTAAAAACTAGCTGTTGAAGTAGGGTCATGTGTGACCGGGCCCTTGTATCTAAAATGGATGACACATTTCCAACTCCTCCCACTATCCAGAAATGAAGCCAAAAATATCCTGGATAGGAATGCTGCCATCTTGGGTCAAAGAAGTCATTTGGAGCTAGAGTCTGATGAGGGATGGAGCCGCGATAGCGAGGACACGCCTATATACATGTGCTCGACCAATCGTGAGTCAGTCTCAGCTGTCAATCATGAAGGTTCACCCCTTTTATATAATCAAAGGAACTACCTAAAAACACTTTTGGCGAGCCATCATGTCGTCCATCTTTACAGTCTACGGTAGGGACAGTGCTGCTTTGAGTTATGTCACCATGTTAACATGCTCACAGTGCCAACTGCTTAGCATGCAATGTTTACCATATTATCTTATCATCTGCTATTTAGTACTACACACAAAATACACCCAGATGTCATTAGGTGTAGTCATGAACAACAGTAGGCTACAGGGTGAATAAAGGACAAATGGACTTAACTGGACACTTTTTTTTTTAATTAAATTTCATAATCCGATGAAAAAGCTAAAATTTCAGCTAGTGTCTAATTGGCTAAACCAATCTAGGTAGCCACTATCTCTCTAATGGAAAAGTCACAGTATCACCATGGTCAGTGGGTTTATCCCCTGGGTGCCACGAATATCTTTTCAAAATGTGTTGCCTCCCAAAAATAGATGTTCAGATTTCAGTCTGGACTGAAAGTAGTGAACAGACAAAACAAGTCTGAGTCATCACGTCTGCTATTGACTACAAACCAGTGAGTTGGGCTAAACAACCCAGATTCAGTCCCAGATAACGTGGAGACAGGAGGAAAAGGGAGGGTGTGGAGGTTTTAGCAGGAGGACACATGAGTAGCTGAGGAGTCCAGGAGAAGAGAAGGGAGTGTTAGGTGTTGTCTTCTGCTGAAAAGAGACAGACATCAATAAGGTTGCAGGGACAATGCATTGGAGTCAGTCTGGCCCGACACACCCCTCATTAGGAACTATGGCTGCATTGTGAAGAGACACTGTGTTAAATGTTGGACGGGAAAATCAAAGCCCGGCCGTGCTGATGTGTACAGGACTTTGGTCGACGGCCAAGTAGTAACACGAGGCCTGTGTCTTGTGTATGAGTGTGTGTGTGGTGGAGTAAGGGTGAAGGGCCGGTAATCAGCCGAACAATGAGAACAGCTCACAAACAGGATCCCTCTGTTTCCTGGAGTAGAGACTGTCTCCTTGAACAACACACACACACACACACATCGCACACATCCTTTATGCACATTGTATACACACTATGTTGCCTCTTACACAGACACTCTTGCAGTCCCTCCCCAACAAACACCATGTGTGCATTCAGATGTCTATTTTGGTCATTATGGGCGAATTCTGTTCTTTGGGGTTTTGTTTCCGCCATAATTATACACAACTAAGTCTCCGCTTGCATGCAGTCGGCAGCCAGACATTGTGCACACTCAGCATTTAAACACACACACACACACACACACACACACACACACACACACACACGGAGCACACTGGGAGGCAGTCAGCAGCATGTGCACTTTCTGCCATCAGTAAAAGCCCACCTGTCCCAGCTGCTGTTTTGAAGAGAACAAGAGAGAAAGAAGGAATGTGCTTCTCTCAGTTTTCCAGACGACCTCTCACCCATTCCAGTCGTCTCTGCTGCACTCCTCCCTCGACTTATTTATCTAATTATTACCATGAACACTATCTCCCCCCCCCCTCCCCCCTCCACACTGACATCTCATTATTCTCCTTCTCATTGTTGTTTTTTCTTCGCCTTTCCCTGAAACATATCTCTTACTCATGTCATCTTGCTCAGTTTATCAGTCTCCTCCTTCACCTTTTGTACCTTAAAGAAAATACTGAGTTATTCCACATTCTTGCTCTTGCCTTTATGGAATAGTCTCTGAGTTGACGTCCATGTTTTGTAACCTTACACTCAGATCCTCGGCGGTGATAATCAGGCCTGCCTAGTGAAACTGTCAGCCCAAGATTTATGTCGTTTTCATAAGCAGAAGGGCTGTCTCACCTGAGACCCAAAACAAAGCTCCTCAGGTTTGTTTGATATGCAAGAGATTTTACCGATTGACAAACTGCTGCACATAAAAGCCTCTCTAACACAGGAGCTTTGAGTCATAACATTTTCATTGCATGCATATGTATGCACTGCCTTGTTTGTAAATGCAGTTGGCGCCGTTGGTATTTATAGGGGAACCATGTGCAGGGAGCAGCAAGTGACTTTCTATCCCCAGTTCTACCTGGTGGTTCTCCGCCTTTGTTTTGGTTTTATAATCAGCACTTTTCTCCTCAGAGCCCGGAGGTGGCACAGCTGAGGGGCTCACACAAGAACTCAACGCATGCATTGCAGGTTACGCACACGGACCACCTTCCCTTTTTATCATACAAACACAACCACACATGCAAAAATGTGACTCCTCGGCTCTTTCAGCGGGGACAGTTGGTGCTAACAGATCCGTGCTGGGTACTTCTGCCACGGAAATAGATTAACAGGCCGAACCTGCAGGGTGTCCTGGGGGTCTGAGTGTGCTTCACTATGTCCTGTCCTGTCTCAGTCTTCCAAATTGTTTTGCTCCCCTAGCCTTCCTCCTCTTCCTCTTCCTGCCTCTGCTGACCTTCAGAATGGGAGCAGCGAGCGAAGTGATATGTGGACAGCCAGTTATTAAGCTGTCAGCAGACAGACCATGGACCAAAACACTGTCAGCGAGGATGAACTTACACATTTTACCTTAAATCACTTGTCAGGTATCCTTCTGTTTTGCCAGCAGAGCCCATCAGAGATTTAATAACTGTGCTTGACACCAATGAATCTGACAACAGCAGCATTACGTTTTTTCAAACACAATATTTAATTTAACTGGTATCAATAAAAAGTTAACACTGTGTTTTGCTGGTTCAAATGATTATTTTATCTCAGAGACTTCTCATTCTTATTGTGTAAGCGATTATTATACTCAAGTGCAAACGGCCACAGCTCAGCTTGTAGTTAAAAAAAAAAGATGGAGCCAAACAGGTGTTACAGTACAGTTAAGGGCTTTATGAACAGCTAATATTTTTCCAGTCTAAAAATGACACTCACTCACACATAAATACTCCCAGAGCCTGCGGGGGCTTTGGCCCTGTCTGAGCACGCTCGCTCCATCCATCCATCCAGGACACACACATGAGGCAGATTTGTGTCTGTGTTTGTGTGCTGAAGTATTTTTGAAAGGCAACCGTATAAAGTGGATTTGCGTAAGTGTGTGTGTGTGTATGTATATTTGTGTGTGTATATTTGTGTGTGCTCATAGCTGCAGACAAAAACAGTTTTGTTTTGATGTTATTTACAGATTGGCCCCATTAGTGGAGATGCATTTTGTTTGACAATCACTGTTGGAACAAAGTATTGTGGGCAAACAGTGTACATGTTTGTGTCGTGCGTGCATGTGTGCAGCAGAACACACTTGTTCGTTAATGTGCAGCGGTGCTGGGGAAAGATGGAAGACACAGCTGTTCAGGGAACTGGGACTCAACATTTCTGCAGCTTCCTGCACTGTTTGCACATTTGAAAGTTCGCTGCACCATATTCAGCTTAGAACTTATTCTGCATGGCACTCAGCATTTTTACCATTTTGCTCCAGTCACGCGTTTAACTTTGTGATACAGGAAACATTCAAAGACAAACAAAACAGGTTATTCTTATTATTGTTACATAATGCAGTTGAGCTGCTTACTCATCCCCATCATCTGCTCATCTGACACGGCAATGACACAACGACACACAGTTGAATACTCAGGTATTTCACACACCTACTGGTTTGCGTGCAAACACACAGAAAAACATGGCTTCACCTTTGTGGGGAGGAGTTCTGTCATGTAAACACAGGTAAACTAAACTTGGCTGTAGCTAAGATGAAGTGATGCAACCACACTGGGATCGGAGCCCTGAAGAGGCAGGAATCGAGACGAGAGCGAAAACATATTGTTTTTATACACAATCAGGTTTAATGGTGCCAGAGTGTTAATGAACAATCACTGGCGACTGATTTAGATTTTTATAGATTTTATATTTTATAGGTTTTCTTTTAATTTGTTGTCGTGTTATGGCATTTTTGGTATGTGTCGTGTAAATACATTGGCGCTAATTAAGACATGAAACTGCCTGCAAATGAAAATACTATTAAAAAACGATTAAATAAGGAGGCTCCAGGGGGAAACCGGGAGAGTGAGGGAGCCATTGTATTATTCCAGGTGTAACCTCTTCATGTTCAGTCTGTGAGTGGAACACAGCGGCTCCAGGAAGAAGCTGAAAACTCTTCAGTGTCTGACATGTCAACACAGATCTGTGGTCAGACGAGTCCGTGTTGACACATCGTACACCTGTTGCTGACTTTACAACCTCCCCACACCCACTCCACCACCACCACCCTTTTCACTTCAGTGTTTGTTATAGTAGACAGAGGGAATCAAAGCACAATCAATGTCGACCCCTATTGGCTAAGTTTGGAACTGCACACCCCTGAAGCAGACAGATCACACTAAGAAAAGCTCCATTCGATGGTTTGGTCACAACAATTTGCTGTGAAGGTCAAAAGGTTAATGACAAATATGCAGCAGCTCTGTATCTATATCTTTCTGGAACATCCCATAGTTGAATAAATCATGGAAGGAGCTGCAAGGCATATTTGTATTGGCACTTTCATCCACTGTTGACATGTTTAAAAATATTTTGAAATCTCTCTTTTTAAATATAGAATCATGTCTTTGCTTTTCACATAAGCTATTGTTTGCCTCAATTCTTCTTAGTCCCCAATATTTGTGTGTTTTGTCTCTGTTTTCTGCGTTTTGGTTTGTTCTTGCGGGTAAATCTGTTCACATCTCTACTATGAATCTTTTGTTTGCAATATTGACCTAAGACTTATTGACAGAACAGATGTTTTATCCCAATAGGACTTCCCAGGTTTAATAAAGGTTCAAGTAAATGAAATTAGAAAAAAGATAGATCAATAAGAACCAGTCACACTGGCTCAGTAGTTGTGTATCAGGTGTTGTAAGGTGTGCCATGGTTCTAAAAAAAATAGGATTATTATATTTAAGCCCTGTGGCACAAAAGATCCACTTTACCTGTTCAAGCAGCTCTGGAACATTGGAGTGATTAAGGGAACACTCGCCTTCATATGCAGGGGTGGAACCACATTGGTGTTTGCGTGACATTCGAACAAAGAGAGTCTATTTTTAATGAACTCAAGCTGAATACGTTTCATGTGTTTCCAGTGAGTAGAAAAGCGTGCGACAATCATACCGACGTTTGTGTTTGACATGTTTGTAACTTCGGGTGGTGGGCGTTAGCAGGGCGGTGACATGACAGGTGTAAGAGGTTCACAACAAAGAATATGATGCTAGTGAGGATTAACATTGAAAGGTTTGTCTGTATAGGACGACATAGACTAAAGATAAAGTGCCTGGCAAGTAATGTAACAGTAAAAAGCCACTAATTTTTTCCTACTGTTTTTGTTACGCAAGAGCAACATTTACTCATCATACATTAAATACAAATACAATTCACTTTAGAGCTTCTAGTTTGCTCATTCATCGACACAAAGTGACTCCATGTTAGTTTTCAGTCATTTATTGTGTTTGTCGTGACATGATAGAAACATTCTGCAAAGTCTAAATTTGTAGATTCTGATTTCTGAGATGCTACAGTCTAAAGTCATTCAAGTGCTGCGCTGTAACGTGAGAAGAGGAGTCGACACGAGTTGTTCAAGACAGGATACACACACACAAACACACACACACACACACACATACAAACACACACATCAGAAAGCATGAAAGTCACAGCCAGAGCTCTCCCTCTCTCAGTCAGACACACACACACACACCAGAAAATCATATTATATATTAAAATACAGTCAGAGCCAGTTGATTTGAAAATATTAGAATAAAGACAATCTCTTGCATTGAAATAAAACATAACTCTGCTCTTACATTCCCTCAACGTAACTGGGAGTCAGTCAGTTAGTAAATGAGCGACTGTCAGTTGCGGTAGGGAAACGCTGTAAGAAACCAGAGCTCTTAAATTAGACCTTCTTCAGCTGGTTGTCATCCATCCTCTTCCTCCAGCTGATCATTAATATGTATGTGCAAATCAGTCAGACTCCACAGTTTAATACTGAACAAGGAGGCCATCTACATTTTCGACTTTTCCCAAAACTTAAAACAATGAAACGCATTCACAGGTTTGTGAGTAAACCAGCGTGACGAGAACATTATTCTTCACAACCTTGTTTTTACAACTCTGATCTCTGTAAATCTGAAAACGCAGAGGCAACAGTGAGACGTTTACTCAGCCAAAATGTCACGCACATCCTTCTGAAATGCAAAACTGTGACTGTAAAAAAGTTCATGTCCTGACACGAGCCAGCAGAGGTTTACCAATCACCGACCAAAACATATTCACACTCTGTAACTCTGCACTATTTACACATTGTTGACACGTGTTGAGGCTACATACGAATTGAGATAGAAAATTAGACATACAGTTCATCTGAGGTGCTTTTACAAGGTGACAGTTACCTGCATTTCTGTAAGTTACGTATCCAAGTTACACTTGCATGCAATTTTTTTGATGTCTGGGAAAAACTAAGACAAGTGTAAATGGACGGCAGATTTTCTTACAATGCAAGTCATTGTTCTAATCTGTTAGAAAGGTGCTTGACTCACCCTGTCCACAGAATTCTGCATAGTCGGATATCACTTCAGCCACAATGTCCATAGTCAAGGAAAAAAAACATTATCAAGCAAGAAAGAGAGATTTGATATTTTCAGGTGCAAATGCAAAACAATATCAGATATTTCTCGTGGGATCTCCCTATCATTGACAGTTCATTTAAGTATCAAAGGCTGTCAATTTTGAACTCACACACCTTCTCGTCCTCCAACAATATGATGAGGGATCTCTGAGTGAACTGTGTCCATAAACTGCCTCCTTCTTTACTTGCTCACATTTGTTGCCCGTGTCTGGATGGTCACCCTCCGTGGCGGCGGCTCCTCGACGCTCCGACTGGCCACGAGGTCCTGAAGCTGCAGGGCTCCCCCGCCGATGAAGCAGAAGGCCGGACACACCGGAGCTGAGCAATCCACGTGTGCCTCCCACAGCATCCGCAACGAGTGGGCGTCGTAGAAGGTGACCCGTCCTTTATCGCAGTCCAGACACACTCCCAGTCGGGGCGGCAGAGGAGCCGTGTGAGGGTGAGGCAGGTTGCTGTGGCTGCTGCCGTGGGAGTGCACTCCTCCGTGGCTCTGGCTGTCCGCCTGGCTCTGGCTCTGACCGTGCCCTTGTGGGAGCAGGATCTTGCCCATGCCTATGGTGAGGAAGCAGAAGGGAGGGGAGTCCTGGCCGTCTTCTGCTCCACTGTCATGGCCGCTGTCTGGGTCACAGCTGAGGGAGGAAGAAGGGAGGAAGAAATTAGGCTGAACAAGAGAAAAGCTGAGTGACGGATGAATATGTTCATTATGTATTTAAAACAAAACACAGAAAGACCTGAGGATCAATCACGCTTGACCTGAGGATGTGAAATACTCCACCTGCAATGCTTCTGTCTTATCAGAAAATTGTCTGGCTTTATACCCACTTAAAATCTATTAACAGTGCTCTTAATACCTTATATTAGACTGTACATTTATAATATTGTTGTCCAAATTTAATATGGATTTGTAAAAAAAGGTTGTGATAAGAAATGATTTGGCATTGCAAAAAAAAAAGCTGAATTGGAAAGTAAGTTATCTGATGATATCAAGGCTTAATGCTCCTTGTTTTAGTTTTACAACTCTTAACTTCACCGTTTGGATTCAGCCTCTCCACTCTCATTTACAAGCTCGTGTTTACAAGTTGTTCCACTGCCCCCAAGTGGCCAAAACATCAAATAAAACTCCAATAATCCTGATGTAAACGTGCGCTAAGCGACAGTTCTGGCGTGGCTCGTAATCCCCCTGTATGTCAGTGAATGTGCTACCAATAAATATGAGGTCCCAAGAAATCCCATTCATATCTGCTGTTCTTTTCTAGGGCATGAGAAACAAGGTCTCGTGTATATTTAGGAAGGAGAGCTTTAGTTACCGAGGACTGGCCATGTCCTGAGGGAGGTGGAACCACTCCTGTAGCTTCGTCTCCTGGCCTACCCCCACCTGCAAGAGAGACACACACAGAAAGATTCAGTCGCATCCACTTTGAGTCGGTATGTAAGGTAGAGCTGAGGCCGATATAACTAACAAACAACTGACAGACAAGATTTCCTCTCACCTTTACCAGGTAGGACCCAGGCTCCACAGAGCACGCCCAGTAGTGTCGGCCCTGAGTGACGGCCAGGTCAGCCACCAGCAGGTCCGACGTCAGGTGGCAAGAAGTGAGCGTGCGGTCAGCGACCTGCAGGAGGGAGAGGCCCGGCACGCTGCGGGCGTAGGTTTGGCCTCTACCCAGCGCCAGCCTGTCAGAGTGCAAACCCCAGCGAGAGTCCAAGGAGAAACTCAGCACTGGGAGGAGGTGAGAGAAGGAGGAGTGAGGAGGGAGAGACATGGCGAGGTAAGTACGAAGGAAAGGAGTCAAGGAGGGAGGAAGGATTTAGATCCTGTAGCTGGGACAGATTCAAAACTACAACAAGTCTGAACACATCATGGGACAAGAGGTGAAGAAGAGTAAAAGGCAGATCAAGAGAGAAAGATGCATTAAAGAGGGAAATAGAAAGTGACCTAACAGTTAATATGAGAGACAGAGTAGAGATTTTTTTTACCATATGTAGAACCAACAAGATCGAACGATGGAACGATGTATAAATAAAAGAATAGTTGAAAGTGCAATGAAACAGACCTGCAGCAAGAAAGACAGAAGCACAAAGAGTCGCACCAGGATGAAACTGGAATGACGAACACAAAAAAGAGGGTTTGGAGCTAAAATGAAAATAAAAGTGGGAATGGAGGAAATCAAGGGATGGAGAGAAAAGAATGATCAAGATTAGTCAATCAATTAATGGCAATACTGGAAAATATGGAAGTTAGAAAAATTCAAATCTTGAAGCATACTACTTATCCTTGTGTCAACAGTTTTTACAACGTGCAAAGATGAAGAGTTTTTTGTAGTGTATGAAATGTAATAAAATGTAAAAGTGATGATACGATGTAATACGTCTGCATATCTCACCAGGTGCGGGGGGTGTGTGGAGGTACACCTCTTCACTGTACTCTCCGAACCCGGCCTTGTTGCATCCTCTCACCCTGAGCACGTACACGCTGTCAATCTGCAGCCGCTCGATCACGGCACTGGTCCCTCTCACTTCATCCAGGCGCTGCCATGACGTTGCAGAGTTGGGGGATCTGGTGCCGCCCCACGTGGCTGCGGCTCCTCCCGCTCGTCGCTGGTATTCAACAGAGAAGTGCCAAGCTGGGGCCGAGTCCTGAGGGAGGCGCCAGCACAAGAACAGCTGGTCGTAAGCCAATGTCTTCTGAGTGTCGATGACTGGAGCCACTGGAGCTGCGGATGAGCCAAAGGCAATGGAGAGATTTCATTAATTGGTTTATAAACAAAGCGTGATTTCACTTTTTGGCAGAATTAATATCATGGGGACAAAGAACTTGGCGCACCACGGATGAATTCCAAGCTGTTGATGAGTTTGACCTCTTTGGACGCATCCAGGTGAAAATGTCTGAAGGAGGAATCTGCAGCGAAGGTGAAACACTGCAGGTTTTCGATGGCCTTCACCAGCCTGGAGGGGGACAGACACAGGGACGAATGAAGAAGAGAGAAAAGGAGACAAAACGGTCAAAAAGCTGGTGTGTTACAGTTACAATACCTGCTGTGAGTGACTCTGGCAGCCTGTACAAAGCAGGGTGCGTCAGTCTCCTTGAGCAGCTCCTGTGTGTAGGCCATCAGGCCCGCGTGCTCCATCAGTCCACGCCTCTCTGAGACCTGAGCAGACAGGGCCTCCTCCCTCCTGCTGCGAGATCCCTCCACGGCCAGAGCCAAAGCTCCCTGACGCTCGGCTACGGCCGCTCCCAGATCCCGGATACTGTGGATCAGCTGCTGCAGGGCTACTGTGCTGTTAGCCTGCAGACAGACAGACAGGGAAGGACCCTGATGAGCTGGACGGATATGATAAAGTACAGTGACAGATAAGGAATGACAACACAGAGATTTAGCTATTGCCTGCAGAGTGGGCCATTGCACTAGAGCCCTGGGCCTCTAGAGGGCGTGCTAACACTACCTGTCCCGTTAGTTGCAGTGGTTGACACAGTAAAGTGATTTAAATGGAATAAAACACAATAAAAATATCTTCCACAAAATAGTAATATTGTTGATTAGTGTCAAAACCTTTGCTTTTTTTGCCTTTTTCAACACACTGCGTTCAACCTGTTATATAGAGGACAAATAAAAGGATTCATTGTAGACCACAGTACAGTGTAAAACAAATTCTGCTTCAATTGTCCGAAGACAATGAGGAAACAGACACTTTCACAAAGCAGAGAAAATCTGGTTCACCTCCGTCTGTTTGATGGCTGCTTCCAGCTGAGTGATCTGACTCTGTATTGTCTCCTGGTTGGCCAGGATGAAGTTGACTTCCTTGTTGACCTTGTCCTGCAGCACCAAAACAAAAGTAAACATTTCAAAGCTGGATCCAGACTATAATCCTGAGACTGCTCAAACAGACCCCACACGCTCACCTTGAGGGCCTGGTAGGCCTGTGCTATAGGCAACACTTTGTGTCCATGGTGGACACGCCGGAGCTTGCAGAGCG
Source organism: Hippoglossus hippoglossus (assembly GCF_009819705.1). NCBI lineage: Eukaryota > Metazoa > Chordata > Actinopteri > Pleuronectiformes > Pleuronectidae > Hippoglossus > Hippoglossus hippoglossus. Next base: position 10,883,878 of record NC_047166.1, on the reverse strand, counting down.
GACACAGCAGCCTCTGGCAGTTGCGGCAGTACCACAGAAGTTTCTCCTGCTCGTGCTCCGTGCACATTAGGACCTGGAGCACAAAGGAGGATCAGGCACAAAGACAATAGAAGGAGAGCTCCTGTGTGTCGTGTACAAAACACAGAAGTAGACTAACCTTTGGCCTGAAGTTGTTGGTGGGTAGGATGTGTTCGTGCTGAGCCCGGGGAGTTCCCCAGGGGTGGTACAGTTTGAAACACTCGTTGCAGAAGTTGGACTTACAGTCGGCGCAGCCTTTAGTGGCCTCCAAAGACTGAGGGGGTTTACAGAAACCACACACGATGGCCACACTGCCCAGACTTATCGTTTGCCTGTACCTGGATGGCAGATAGGGATACACAGAGATTAGGGCAGAGCTAAGGCAGTTCTGCAGCAGCAAAAACAGAAAGCAAAGAAGTTCTTCAAACTTGAGAAAGGGAAGATGCTTGTCCCTGCTCTCTTTTCACAACTTAGGAATCCAACTCTGTTACTGCCTGACCTAGATACAGCAGCAGCAGCTGTTTTGTTTGTACATTCTGAGCAGTAAAACATGCAGCGTCACACTCTCCAAAAGAACGATTACCTCATGAAACTGCTGCGCGTGACTCTATGAAACTGCCTCCTGCAATCTCAGATCATTTTTCCTCTCACTTAATTAACATTTAAGACGGATATGCAATATTTTACTCTCCGTTATCCAACATAACTTTTGTAAAACTTAACCATTTTTGCCAGAGTTGTTGTCAGAGACTGCAGTTATTTTAGATGTCCCTGCAATCTGCTCTTAGGTTTACCTTGAATCTGGGGTAAAGGAGAGATTCATTAAAGCATCTCCTTCCGGCGAATGATTTCCTGTCTCATTTATAAAGCAGTATTGACTAGGCGCTTTATTTGTTGCATTTCTTTATTGCCCTTTGGAGTGGTTTGTTCTTGATTTCAAGCTAATACTGATCCAAATAAAAAACACAAGTCATGTTCTAGACAGCAGTAAGAACTCTGATGGGACCAGACTGTACCTGTGACCCTGTCTGCTACAGTACACACACACACACACACACACACACACACCTCTCCACAATGCGCTCCAGGGTGAGGTTGCGGAGGCATTCTGTCAGGCCTTTTTCTCCGAGCTCCACGTCCTGCTGACAGGAAGGACATGGGAACAACATGGGGGGAGGGGCCGCGTCTTTCCGCCTTCGCCCTGGGTAAGTCCCACACACTGGGAGAAGGACACAGGTGTCGCCGAGATGAAGGAGAAAAAAGAGACGGGTTGAGATGTAGGGAAGAAGAAGGTGTGTTTGTTGAATGGAAGATTTGGTTTGGGAGGAAAGACAGATAATAAAGAAGACTTGTGAGAAAATGTGAAAAGCAGAGTTGCTGTTCATCCCTCGTATCTATGCAGACCACAGGGATAAATAAAGGTCAAGTCACAGCGGAGAAAAAGCTATTTGCTTACACACACGCTCTGAAACACAGCTGCTCGACAGATACTTGCTGCTCTCTGCCTCCGTGGCCCTTTCTCTACATGCAGTTAAATAAGTCATGAGATTAATGTATATAGGTCTGCAGCAAGATAGTGATGAGTCAGCTAGATCATCTGTTTGACTTGGATGCAGTGACATCACACGCCATCATCATCTGAATCGTAATATCATGATGTCACTCCTTTTTTTCCTCACGTGAGGGCACAGCTTATTGTGAATGATGAACACAGATAATCTCCAGATCCTTCCACTACCTGTTCTGAGGACCCGTTCCAGGCGGTCGGGGGTCCTTGGCGTGGGTCTGCGTGCCTGTCGCGGGGAGCGGGTGTTGGGCGTGGAGGCCGGAGAGTGGGGTTCTGGAGGGAGCTCAGGTGGAGGATATCCCTTTTGCACCAACACCTCAGCCGCACACAGCAGACACACACTGTGTTGACACGGCAGGAGGATGGGCTGCTTCACCATCTCGTCACACACCGGGCAATGCAGCTCCCGCTCCATGCTCTTCATGTTAGACTGGAGGGGAGAGAGTTGTGTGAGGAGTTGGACCAGATAAAGGCTGAGTCACTGGTATGAGTACAGAATCATGTTGCTCTTTAGATTCTGCAACCTCCTGTGGCCTGAAAAAAGTGTGTGGGAGTCAAAAGCGAGAGAGGGAGCTGATGCAGACACTGGGTACACAGGCTGGTGTTTGATATACGGAGCATAGGGAGGACAAAATAACTCCCCCCTGCTTCAGGCGTTAGCCACTCTCCCTGAAAAGGACTGGAGTCCTCTAGCTTCACCTATCATTTGTGAAAAAATATATATGTAGGTTTAGGTACTATACAAACACAGGATATCCAATTGGTAATCGAGGGAATAAAATAAATTCAGCCTTCTGTTTTTCTCTGGCTCAGTTTTACACACGTATCACTGCTTTAGGCCCTGGTCCAGTGATGCAGCTGCTGAGCGCAGCATCCCGTCTCTATGGCAACGCTCATCATCTCTATACCTTCTCATCATGTGCGCATTTCCAGCTACTGATAAGATATTCTATCGATTAGAAGCATCACACATTCACCGCTTTACCTGCCGCGACGTTTCGCTTCTGTGGATATGGGCTGTGTCGCGTGTCCCCCCACCTCCACGCTCAGAGAGGAATCCATCGCTCTCTATGGTTGATTTAACGCCAAAATAATCTTCGAAAGGCAGAAGCGCTTCACATTCCTTCAGCACGTACGCTACCAATTGTGTAGGAAAATGGCCAAATTCTCTGACACATAATGAATGAGGAAACGCTGGATCTCCCTTAAAGCACACACGGTCGCTATAGTTGAAATAAACAGGGTGATTTAACGAGCGTCATACTCACACTGATGCGAACCAGCGCGTCCATGATCGAGGTAAAGGTTTGTAACTCCGCTTCTGCCATGATTGATGACACCGTCTGCTGCGATGCTCTGCAGAAAACCCACCAACACGCCGACGTTAAATGAAACCTAAAGGCCTGGAGCTGAGCATCCCCATCGGACTGGAGCTCTGTGCGTGTTCCTCCGTGCGTGATGATGTGTCGTCTGTCTCAGAACAACGAGTCGTCGTCGTGGGTGAGAGGGGAGGGAGGGAGTGAGCGTGGGGGGGGGGGGGGGGTGAAGGTACAAGCTGTATCATCACAGCCGCATAGAGCTAAATATATATAAACATATCACAATGCTAGATTTGCTATTTAATTGTGTTACAGTGAAAGCTATATATATATATTTATTTGACGATATAAAAACACCGTGCCCGCTGTCATCGCAGTGTTCTTATGATAATTGATGCTTGGCGTTTATTATAAGAACATAATATTTATTCATCCCTGTTTAGCCTCTTGTAGATTTTAAATTTTTTTAATTTTCATCTATCACACTAACCTCAAATCCTCAAATGTTTGTGGCCCAGTTTTTATTATCGCCAATAGGTGGCAGTGTCGTAACCAGTCCGTTCTCGATTGTCGTCCGGACGCGGAACCTTTGGATATTAGTTGTTCAACCCGGGAAGTTTTCACGAATGGACCGACTCGGCGGTTGTTGTGGCAACCGTCTTTTAGCGTGAATAGCAACAACGTGAACATCGTATGTATGGTCGTCAGTTAAGGAAGCGAATCGTTAGATAAAAAATAGTTTATCTACGTTTAACTCGCGTTTAACTCCGACCCATGTTGTTGTGTTCGTTCGGGATACAGTTAGCTAGATCTCGCACTGTGGCTAAGAGCTACTGTCCATTAGCCGAACACGGGAAGTGGTGCAGCAGCGAGACTCTACTGCAGGAAACAGTGGGATGAGAATAATCTCTGCTTTGCTAGTTTCATGTTGTATTGGAGTGTAAACTGAGAAGCTAGTAGCAGTGTTAGCATGTCGGCTGTTAGCAGTCTCGTCCCTGCACGGTTTCTCACCATCATAGCTCATCTTGTCATCGTTATCACCATCTTCTGGTCAAGGGTAAGTTAGAGAGACAGATTTTCACAAATTCCAAACCTTTGTCACAAGTTTAAATCATAAAAGTAATGTTTTTCTTGCTTAATAAGTTGTGTGTTGTTTTTGTTTTTCAGGAAAACAATGTAAAGGCCTGTTTGCCTTTGGATTTCACGCAAGAGCAATATGACACTGAAGACAGAAAGTAAGAACACATTTTGACTATTTCAACACACGGCAGTAAAGAAAAGCACAGTCTTCAGTATCTGTGAATTTGTTTCAGCTTGGTGGTGGGACTGGCCGTCACCCTCGGGCTGTTTGCCATCGAGCTGGCTGGATTCTTCTCAGGGGTTTCCATGTTCAACTGCAGCCAAGGTCTCCTGTGTATCCTTTACTGTGTCGTAGTGGGTCACTCATTCATTATTACTGATATGTGATTGGGATGTAATTGATTTGGCAGAATAGAAACTAATAGAAATCAACAGGGGAGCTCGACAATAATATATCAATCTGTCCATTCATTATCTGTATACCGGCTTTATTCCTTGAGGGTGCAGTGCTGGAGCCAAATCCCGGCTTCCAATGGGCAAGAACAATAATATATATTTTTGTTTAAATTTAGTTTCCTTGGTATGTGAATGGTCACAGGTCATACGAACGCAATGTCCCTAGTTTGATTCCACTATTATGGTTAGTTATACTCCTGTCTGCCTTTGTTTCTCACCACTGTTTAACAAATGCAAACAAACCAATACTAAACTCAGATTCAGACACTTTAACTAAGTTCAGAGTCCAGGGCAGAAAAAAGGGACAAGACATGAAATTTGATCAGAACTTTACAATGAAAATGTCCTCCACCTGAAATATGTGTCAATCTAAATATCTCTTGATGAGCCCCCATAACATGTCAAGGAATTAAAACTGATTTATAAGTGATATAAATAAGTCAGTCTAGTCTACAGTTACAATTCCATGACTCCACCCTCTGTGTAATCGCCTACAATAGCAACAGGAGTCCATGCCAGTGCCTCAGTGGCTCTGCTTTTCTTTCTTTTTGAGCAGTGGGAGTGTGAAATCTACTGGTGGATCCTTGCCATTTGCAGGTTAGTGTCACATGTACTTAATATTGTGTGTTTATTTCCCAAAAGTGTTTTTCCCTGACAGATACTTCACCCAGCTCTGGCAGTCCACTGCAGCGCATCTGTCTCTTTGTCTTTCTTTGTATTTGAGAAGTGGGAGTGCTGGACATATTGGGTTATTTTTGCTGTCTGCAGGTTGGTGCGTGTGTGTGTGAGTGTGTGTGCACACGAGTGAGTTGATGCTTGCATTTGTAAAAAGAGTAAAGTCAAACAGAGCAAGTATAAACAAATAATGCATTGTGCTGGAACTTTTCTGTTAATGTTTCTCCCACAACTTCTGTCTCTGTCTGTCTCCCTCTAGCGTGTTACCTGCGTTTGTGGAGATTCTTCTGTTTGTAGCTGTTTTTGGTCTGAAGAAGAAGCCACTATGAAAGACGATCCAGATGTGAAGTGCTACGAAATACAGTCCACATCTGTCTCAATGAGTCAAAAGCAAAACCAAGAAATACCAATGGAATATACAAGCCACTCTATCTGCAACATTTGTATTTTTTGTATTTTGAATGAAATAGATGCAGAGTGTTTATTTTTTTAAATGTTTCAGTCATTAGGTTAGAAAGGATTTGTGAGAAAGTCAGTTGTAGCTTTTGTAACTTTGTGGAGAAATGAATACTTATTTGTAAATAACAATTAATCTCTTTGTTTGTCAAATTTCTGTGTAAAATCTTAGAATGCTATTTTCATTCCAAATATACTTTGTACAAGTTCTTTCTTAAACTGTCGTTTGTCTTTTGCTTCTCTCTCTCAACTCTTTTGGTGCTCTAGTCTATTTTTGTCTACCTGACACACTTTTTTCATGGTGCACATACAAACACTGTCTCTTTCAACCTGACTGACGGGTCACTGCCACAACCACGGTCTTAATCCAGTGCCCATTCAACCATTTGAAAAGTGGGTTAGTTTACAGACTTTTTAACACTTGGAAAGTACAATAATCAAAACTTCACTTAAAGTTGAATGTGCAGAATGGCAAGACCAAGTGAAGTAGGCAAAGATTCATACATTTATAAATTACTAAAATATTAATAACAATTGTTGAAATTAGTAAAGGAAGATATGTAGATTTAACATATACAATACTCAATAACACCAGAATAAAAGATAATCAAATAAAGACCTCAAATGTAACTCACTTATTTACAACTTTCTTTCATAGCAATCTATTCCTTTCTCTGTTTTTACGTTTGTAAGTCATTCTCAGAAAATGGATATTGCAGCAGGGCCTATTTATCCCCTTAAATATCTACAATTTTCTCTTTTTAAACAAATAATCATACTTATTCGGAGAAATTGGCAGAAATGTAGATAAAAAGCTGATCTCTCTCTCTCTCACACAATGTTGAGCAAAGGGAAATTCCTTTAAGAGGAAGCACACCAGATTTAATAAATCTTTCCTGACCCAGGCCCCATCTCTCAATATGTATCTAAAAACCTTTTTTTATATACAGTCTATGGGTGAAACTAAAGACTTTATACAAACTGGGTCAACAGTCTAGGGTCCATGATCTGATGCCGTCCCCGCCCACTGGTCCCACCTCAAATGTACACCGGGTAGTCCTTAGTTTTTTTTAGTTCCCACAGCCGGAGCGTTTTCCTGTCCCTACGACATTAAACTCAATTCTCCTCAGTTTCATTTGAAGGACTCTGATTCAACATCGACTCATGGGTATGTGTGGATTTATTTACTCATCGGTCCAGTGCATTTGAGAAGAGAGTTGGTATTTGCACAGGAGAGTTCAGATGTTAGCTTGCAGGTCTACGGCGAAGCTAACGTGCGGAAGTGGGTCACAGTGTTCGACTGTTAGCTTCAGTAATGTTCACTCAGTGTGTCTGATATTAAACAGCAGCGAGACCTGGCGTGTTTTCTCTGTGTGTGTAGAGTTTTATACATTTTATATTAGCCGGGGCTGGTAATGTTGGCTGTTAGCATGAAGCTAACCGCTACACGTCGGAAGGGTTTGAGTGTGAACACTGACGTGGCGCTTCATTCAGAGAGCTCAGCAGTTTACTAGTGTGAGAGATGGACTTTAATTTAATGTTTAAAATGATAAATACCCGAGTTGACGATATTACTACTGAGATTATGATGCCACGTTTAAGATTCTTCCCATATCCTGTTCTCACGATCCTTAAATCTGCTGTTGAAACCTGCTCCTTCAGGAAAAGGTGATTCATGTTAGTCTCCATTTAATGTGAAACTGGAATATTCATGTAACTCCATCATTAAAGTGTCACACGAAGTTCCCAAACTGCAGTTGCATTACCTCCTCATACAGTCTTGCTAATAAAACAGTTTATTGGGAACACTGATCTGAAATCAGTGCAGTCCAGCGTTCAGACAACAGACCTGCAGTAAATCCTTCACACGTTTTTTAAAATTTCCAGTTTGTGTTGAAGCTGTTTTAGCGATGTGTTGATTCAACTGGGTGATTCCTGTGAAGGATGGAGTCTGTGTTGTTGTTGAACTGCCGTGTTGGCAGGTGTTCCACTTCAGGTTTCAGGTCAACAGCAGCACGAACCACATCCTGCAGGAGGATCACACAGGAGGGCTGCGCAGTAAAACAATATCAATAATGATCCCAATAGCAACATAACAAAGGTTCAGTGTGTAGTATTGCTTATAAATGTGTAAGTACAGTGAGGAGGTTGAACACGTGATTGATCTACCTCAGATTTGTAAAAATGTTTTGCTGTTTATCAAGTAATTCTCTGCTAATAAAGAAGTGTTAAAAACCAAATCTTTAACTCGGGAGCCATTTTTATCATGATTTTTTATTTATATAAACACAAGGGTTTATTGCAGGACTGTTTAACAAGGTGTTCCTAAGAAAAACAGACAAGAGAGGGCAAGTCGACTCGCCTGATATTTTCCTGATGATGTCATTTCTCTGGGCTTTGCAGCGGCGAACACAGGCACCTCCCTCGTGCTGTCCAGTCTGCTGTCAGTGCTGGTGTTTGCCGGGATGCAGATGTTCAGTAAACAGCTGGGATCTACGGAGTGGCTCACCATCCTGGGAGGTTTCCTGGGCTCGGTCCTCTTCATCTGTTCCCTCACTGTATCCTTTTGGTGGCATTCATGATTTTTACGCATCGTTTAAAATAGCTGTTTGTTATTGAACAAATTTAGGGTTATTTTGATGACAGTGGAGCCTTCATGAAAATAAAAAAAAGATTCAGATTGATTCAGTCTGTTACATAGATAGAAATATCCATATGTTCTTCTTTAACATTTCATCCAGGCCTTTAGTAATCTGGAAAACCTGATTTTTGGGAAAGGATTCCAAGCCAAGATTTTCCCAGAGAGTAAGTGATGAAGTTAAACTCGTGTTATCAGCACACTGTGTCGTTTACCCTGATAATAACCTGTGTAATTCACATTTGATCATTTAACCACATTACAAACAGTGTGTGCCCTTTATCAGTGAACAGTTTTGTAATTGTGGTTCTGCTCTTCATTCTCTCGACTTCCAGTTCTGGTTTGCATGTGCCTGTCACTGTTTGCCTCTGGTCTGGTTCATCGTGTCTGTGTCACCACATGGTAAGTGATAATAAAGGCTTTTTTCAGTCGCTAAAAAAAGTTAATAAAACTTATTTTTAAATTGTGTTCCTGAGCTGTGTCCCTCTTTTTTTCCCTCCAGCCTCATCTTCTCCCTCTTCGCCCTGTACTACATCAACAAAATATCTGCCGCTCTTTACCAAGCAGCTGCTCCTGCAGTCACACTGGCCAAGGCTGCCAGCAAGAGCAAGAGGAAGAACTAATGACCCTGTGGGATGGCACTGGAAGTTCACCAGGCAATATTGTCCAGATGCTGATGGACAGTGAAACACAACTGTGTATATTTTGTCCGAATAATTTCTCCAATCCACGACCCTCTTTCTAAAATCGGCTTATTTCAGTGAGTGCAAATTTGTAACCGTTACGACATAGTTTTTGTTTTACAGTGATCTCAAATTTGAATTGTTCTTGGTACACTAAGGTGAATGAACAGCTATCTACATTCCATTGAAGACCTTTTCCTCAGCACTGTTTTTACACTGGTAACAATGAGATTCATCAACCCAACCATGTTATTTGTATATTCATCAGCACATCAAGTTACTTTTTTGTTTAATTCATTTTGTAATTAAACTCTGTAAAAGACTTTTAATGTAATGTTCTTCTTTCAAACAGTGTTATTTGTTCGGCGAGGTGTGGCGCTGCCTCAGCTAATTAACTGGTGTCTAAGAAAAAGACAAGTAGAGGACACACCTTCACCAAGGCCCCACATGCCCCTTTAAAGTCAATCAAATAAATTCAAATGTCGAACACTCGTAAATATCAGTCCTTTGGGCGGAGTTAACAGTAACCTGCTTGGATCCCTCTCCCACACACTGTGGTCTGAGCCTCCCTGACGATTTTTAGCATCCAAAGCTGCTTCACGGTCCTGGGCCATGATGACAAAGCACAGATCTTTGTCATCTCTCGTCTCACCTTGAGTAAAGAATATCCCGAGATGCATGACTGTCATGCACATAGCAAATGTTCTAATGTTCACATGCTCAACATCTCTGAGCATGTGAACATGGCGTTTGGTGACAGTAAAGCCACTGTCTTGCTTCGTAGAAATCTGGAGGGGTGGAAAGTGAAATCACTGATGTGCCCTTGAGCAAGACCTCAAAGATAACTGTTGAGAAGGCATCATAAATGATGCCTTCTCAACAGTTCCAGGGAAGCTGCTCTGAGGCCAACAGATCAGTGTGTGCTTGTTCTGGACAGCTTCCAGGTGTGAGTGTCTGTGTGAACAGGGTGTTCCGGACAAAGACAATGGAGTTTCCTAAGATAAATAAAAGCTGTGAGGAGGATATGACTGTCTCCCTCATTTTAAGAGGTAAATCTTTTTTATGTGTATTGTGTGGATACTCACTTATTACAGACGCTAACAAGCTGTGTTGGACTTTAGTTCTTCCCTCAGGCAAACTATTACAAAGCTCGTCTCCCTCTGACACAAACGAGTGTGATATTTCTCAGCTTTGTGTCACTTTCCTCTGCTGTTTATTGTTTGATTATGATTCATTTTTCTGTAACTTTCTGCGCCAAACTGCGAGAGGTGACGCGCCTCATACTTCTCTTCCTCTGATTTCCTGTGGCACATTTTAGGCGCAAATAGGGCGGAGGTGTTAGACGCGCCTGTCACGGATATGACATCATCTGGAGAAATGTCCGAGGGGAAAAATATTTGCATTAGCAGAAACTGTGTCACATGTGAAAGTTGTAGATTCAGCTCAGTGTCTCAGGAGGTGACAGCCCCTGTGCGTAAAAACAGTGGATGGAGTTTGTACATGGCGTTTCCACATTGTTTGCTCTCTCCTCTTTCTCTCTCTCTCTCTCTCTACCTCTTCTCTCTGTATATACCTCCCTCTCTCTCTCTCTCTCTACCTCTTCTCTCTGTATATACCTCCTTCTCTCTCTCCCTCCCATCACACTGGGCGTTGCCAGCAGACTATAAATGCTTGGATAAACTTTGCCTGGAGCTTCTCTCTGAACTTCTACTCCCTGCCACTGCGGTTACGCGTCCTGGTAAGTTCATACTAACCATTTCAACACTGGCGTCTTAATTGTTACTGTCTTATAGAGGCTAAAAAATATTCATCTCAGTTAGTGTAAGGAGTTTGAGGCTTGTACAATAAATGCAGGAGCTGATTTTGATGTTTAAATGTAAAACTTGTCAAATCTGTCGGCTTTGGCTTTTTTTGCGCGTTTCTCTCTCCTCGTCTGACAAGTACCGACAGGTCCTCTGTTTGTTCGTCCCTTTAGTTATTTGTACTTTTACATCCCACCTCGTTCTTTCCCCTCTGAAAGTCAACCAAAAAAGGGCGAGTTGAAAGGAGAGGCAGCTGGGGGAGGCAGGCAGGAATGATCTCACTCTACAGATAAGGATTTCACTGTGTGCCAGAAAACTATGTCTCATATTCAAAGAATGTGATTTGAGCGCCAAGTAAAACCAACATCCTCACTTACAAATTATTAACTATTATTGTAACTTATTTCCTGCTGCTTTGACTGCAGCTTAATGCTTTGCAAACATTAATAGAGCACAGTTATAAAAGTAATAGGAAGGTTAATTCATTGTATAAAGTAGGGCAGGGCCGTGCAGAGACCTTTAGAGGGATGGGCACTCGAAGTTATAAAAGGCCACTTGATGGAACAAGATTTTAAAACAGCAGGAATACACCAATATCATTTTCACTATTAACTGTTGAAAAATAGAAACCTTGTATTCAAACAGAATGAGACATGAAATCGTACAATAAATAAATACATGATACTTAATGCACAATCTTCCAACACCATTTCAGGTTTTTAACAATATTTACTTTCATGAGAAATGACAGAGATGAAGGGAGCTGCATTGACGATTGTAATGATAACAGTATTGCCAATGATGGTGATAGTAAGTGAACTTACCCTGTCGCACTGAGCATCAAAGTGCACATCATGCACGTGAATGTAAACTGACCAACGGCAGCCAGGTCATTTTATTTATAGCTCGATCTTCATTAATTGTCAAATGACCTTGATAAAGGCCACAGGCATGCAGGCCCTAAACATCATCCGTTATGCTGAAATCCTGCAAAAGATGTTACGACTCTCACAGATAAATTAAAGTTTATTTTCCGTGAAATTAATCTCCAGATTTGTCTTTTCTCCTTTCAGCACAAATTTCCGGAGCCATGACTAAATTGGAGACCTCCATGGAGTCCATCATTAAGATCTTTCACGACTATGCCAGTGAAGACAAGGAGGGGAGGACCTTAAACAAGAAAGAGCTGAAAAAGCTGCTGGAGAATGAGTTACCCGGCTTCCTGAAAGTAAGACCCCTCAGTATTCCATTAAATCTCTGGCCTCAGTACTGGTCAATCTGCTTAACTCACTGCTCTGGGTTTAACTTTTTTTCCCCCAGAGAAATCCAAATGCAGTGGACTCCATCATAAAAGATTTGGACCAAAACAAAGACGATAAGATAAACTTTGAGGAATTCATCGGGTTCGTCGCCGGCCTCTCAAACGCCTGTGAGAAGTGTTACGACCTCTCTCAAAAGAAGGCCAAGAATTGAAAGGCAAATACTACGGGAAATATTAATGCAGAGTTTTTTCTTGCAAGATTCATAAATAAAACTACATTTGACAAGATTTCACCTTCTGTTCGTACATTTTGTACAAAATACCTTTTTTTCCTTGTTCTTGCTCTTTGCCTCCAATTTCATGAACACCTGCATCCAGTTTAGTCAAGAGAAGTTCTGCTAAATGCCAGAGAAATATCTCAGAGAGAATATTGATGAGTTCACATCTGATGCACATCATTCCACTCATAAATCCTGCTTGATAGTTCTGCAAAGACAGCAGGTTTAAGTATGGGAATGGCTCAATATGGGGGTGTGCCGGTATCAGATATGTTTTTTCCAAAGCCTGAATCTACTTGTTACTGTTTCATAAGGGCCTTTATACCCATGGGAGTCAAGGGAGTTTTCATAATTACTGTCATTCTTTTCCATGTGTTTCTGATGATATTTGGTTTTCACCAAACAGATCATAGAAATCTTGTTGTGATAAAAAGTCACTAATGTGTATCTCACTTTTTTCTCAGCATGTCTATTCTCAATCACCCAGGGAAGTGCAGTTGTTGCTGTTGATGCTTTATATCAAGCTGAATTGAAAAGGTTTTATTTTGAAAAGCTATGAACTTGGGTGTGAAGATTGTGTCAATTGCTTAACAGACCTCAGAAATAGCCGACATGCAATGTATGAAGAAAAAAAACACAGATTCAATTCAAACTTAAATAAAAGCCATGAACAGTAGTATAGAAAATTCTGATTAATTTTATGAAAAACATGGACTATAAAATTGTAGTTGCAGATAAACCAGGTAGGATGAACACAAAGTTTTCTAACTTCACTCTGCACCATAGACTGTTTTTAAAAAGCTCTGCACACAAAGACTAAAGCGTAACAGTACATTGTTAACATGGTCACAGTCAAGTTTAAAATGTAGACCGTGTTTTTAATGCACATTTTCATGTAACAAGATAAAATAAAAACGCCTGTTGCAACTACATCAATAACCAAAGAATTCATGCAGGATAACAGAGACAGATCAGTGATTCGGAGACAGTCCCAGTTACAACTTTCACTAAAGCTTAAGACAGTCGTGTAAGATGAAACTAAATCAATTACTTGAACAAGTTTTCATCTATCTGCATTGCTAATGTGTAGAAACTGTGGTTAATAACCGTCATGTTCATTTATGTCCTGTTGATGTATCGTACTTTGCTACATGCCTACCTGCACCGAACAGTGGATAGTAATGTTGCATCAGTGTTTTGTTCTGTTTTTTTTCCTGTTGCTTTGCATGAATTGTGCTCGATGCACGTTGTGTGTTTATGTCCATCTATAAGTTTGTGTTTCTTAACCTTCTACTACATTCATTCTATGACATCTTGTCAAAGGGTTAAAAATATCTGTCCACAGAGACGGGATTCATGTGTTTTGTGTCCCTTTTTCTGGTAAATGTTTCAAACCCCACAAATGTCTCTTCCCATCAAATAGAACAATAGTTGGTTCGTTTCTTTGGAATCTGGAAGTGGAAGGAAGTTCCAAAAACTCATCAGCAGAAATAATCATTTCTGATCATTCTTAGAAGTTAGTGATACAATTTATGAATTGGCCCTTTAAGCAAAGGGTTTGTGTAGTGTCTTAAATTCAACACTAGATGTCATGACAATCTGTTCAGACAGTTCACTCAGCATTCTCCTCTTGTTTCCTCTCTTATTTCTAATTATTTATTTCCAGTAAATGTTGCAGGGTTTAATCAGGTAAAAATGTTAAAATATAGGAATATTCTCTACACTTATTCAGCTGTATGGAGGTGATGCTGACTTCTTTCAAATAAATGAAAGGTTTCCTCAAGAGTATTTGACAGAAGTTGAGTGTGTATTTTCTGAGCTGCTCTTTTCTCCCACAAGATTTATGGATATAATCACAAAATATATATCACTCTGATTATGACTAATGGAATAATCTGCCTTCATTGTTACCACAAGGTAGAGAAACCTGAACGCCACACCCATAATTTTGACACAAATGTATAAATAGTCTTATTTCACATTTTTTATCATTTATCATCATTGTATCGTCTCAAATCATATTTTATCGTATTGTATCATATTATATCGTATATAAACGTATGATATTTTATCGTATCATATCCGATCTTATCTTATCATCTCATGAACATTTCTTCCATTCTCTGTGACTCACAGCTTTTGTATGTAGAACTTGTTTTACCACTTTTTCATTGTATTCTTTTTTTTGCATTTGGACGAGCGTTGCCCCATCTTTTAAAAATCTGTTTTTCAAAACACTATAAAGAACAAAATGTAAAGAAGGGAATTCAAAGCTATTTCTAATTGATATCCAATCAGTCTACATGTTCATGATGACTTACCACTGCCGAGATAAAGAACCTCTCCAGCAGGGAGGCTGTAACTCATACCTCAACCAACAGAGTGTGGAGAGATGAACTTTTTGTTGTTTGCAACACCACATGATCCTCCGTCTCTATTTTCTCTCCCTCCCCTGCAAGGAGAATCTGATAGTGTTTGATAAGTGGAGGTAATATGGTCTAAGTAAAGCGAGGCCGGCCCTGGACACTCTGAACTGAGCTGTAAAAAGGGACTTGGCAGGAGGCGAGAGAGAGGCGAGGAGAGCAGCGACATGAAAGTCTGCCTTTGTGCTTCCTTGGAACAGAGACGTGGAAAATGGAGACTGTGTTACGTAACAGTCGAGCAGGATGAATGGAAGCGCCTTGCCTCAGAGTCAGACATGTTCAAACACAGTGGAAACGCTCATACTGCTGTAGTTTAACATTTTCAGCTGACTTTTGTCTGCTGCTGGTTTTATTAAGTTAAACTGTTAACTCAGTAGCTTAACTGTAAAGAATAGACAAGTTAAATACTCAATTTGTTTTCATTAGGTAAAAGATCAATCTAAGTTACAAACATTCAAAAGTGTATTCACCTTTATTCAAAATAGCACAGAGAATTAACATGAGGAATAAGAAGTTACTTTCTAAACGGTTACAAATAAAAAAACAATATTTTTCTACCATCTAGTACCATTTCATATCTGTTAACGTTATGTGCAATTGATTAGAGGCAGGTTTTTGAATATATACATGTGAAAGGTAAGACGTGATCAAAAAACAAGGGCAGGGTGGGACCATATGATGTTGGTATAAGAGCCATGAGTCATTGAGAAAAGCAAGGAATTCCCTTGTGGTAAAAGTATTTACGTTCCCACAGAACTTTGTTGACAGAAGGCAACAGGTTTTTTCAGTCATGTTAAGTGTAATGTACATTTTGCACGGGCATGGTAGTTATACACCAGCATGAAGTATTGTTTTGATAAAGAATCATTCATTGAATACATTGCAAATAGGAAATTACACATAGCCGTACTAATGGTAAATGGACTGTATTAACCACTTAAAGCACATTACAGTACAAGTCTCATTCACCCACACTTTCATACAGGGCTTCACACACCACTCGTACGCTGTCAGCACAGACGTCAGAGGCAATTTAGGGTTCAATATCTTCTCCAAGGACAACTCAGAACTGTAGGAGCCAGGGGATCAAACCACCGACCCCCAGATAGGTGGACAACCGCACCACAGCCGCCCCAATTTGTTATATATATATATATATATATATCCATATGGAACAATAGCAAAACTGTAGTGCAAATGCACACACACACACATCTCTGACTTTTTTTGGGAATGAAACCATACTCGTGCTTTTCATTTACTTTAATGAAACAAAAAAATTACAGCACACACACATACATGAAATCTGCATGTAAGGCATACATGCAAACATAAACAGGGTCCTTCAGTGATTATAAATGTTCTATTTTTATATCACTGTGTGGCTCAGCTGTGAGAGTGAAGAGAGTGGTCTGGGTGGAGTGGGGTACATTACACAGGCATGAATCACTGCTGATGTTTGTATATGTGTGTGCGTGTGTGTCTTTGTGTGTGTGGGCACGTGTGTGTGTGTGTGTGTGTGTGTGTGTGTGTGTGTGTGTGTGTGTGTGTGTGTGTGTGTGTGTGTGTGTCTGTGTGTGTGTGTGTGTGTCTGTGTGTGTGTGTGTGTGTGTGTGTGTCAGACGAGTGCCTTCTCTTTAAGAGGAGGCTTTCCCACTCGCTCTGACCACACTCTCATCTGGGACCAGGCTGGTGAGACAGACGTGATCTTTTCTTTGCTTCTTGTGAACGAGGACTCTGAGGTGAGCACGGATGGAAACTATGAAATGCTGGAGGAGGGAGTTTTTTTCGGTTGGAAAGACCGAGCGAACGATTCAATAGAATAGAGAGAATATTGTGTAGAAATGTTCTTTACTAACGTTTTTCTACAGCTCTGAACATTTGTTGTACTGTTTATTTTGACTTTAACATCCTGTGTTTATGTCATTGTCTAAAATATACGTCTATAACTGACTTTATCAAGAGATTTCATGAGGCCTGACAACACAGTGCCTGGATAATCTTCTTCTATCTTGTTCTTTGTTGCATTATTAGTGGTTTTAAGGTATTTTATTCTGCTTTTCCATTGATTCATCTGTAAAATCAATTACAATCTTTCCCCTCAGCTTCCGATATGGCTCGTCTGGATCACGTCATCACAAACATTGTGGATATATTCCTGGAGTACGCCGACGATGAGGGCAAGAAGCGCCAGTTAAACAAGGAGGAATTAAAGAAAGTGTTGCAGCAAGAAATACAAAGTCCCGAGTTGAAAGTAAGTGGTGCAACACACTCAGGTTACATGATACATGCAATTATCTATAATAAATATGCCCCCTGCGCCTTATTCACTATATTCTGACATCTGCTTTTGTGCATTTCCTACTCATCATCTAACTATAAGAATCTATTTTCAAGGGTAAAATCAATGCAGATGACATTGAGGAAGCCATGCAGATGCTGGACAAAAACCATGACGGTGAGGTCAACTTCCGGGAGTTTTGTCGGTGTGTGTCAGACCTGGCCAAGTGCTACTACAACAAGAAGACAGGCAAGGGAGGCAAGAAATGCAAGGGCAAAGAACATGAATGTGAGCAAGAGGACTGAAGATTAACTCTTAAAATGTTGGAAGCTCTGTAACATATTAGAAATATTCTCTATATATATATTTGGCATGTACACAACTTAGATGTCATGTGTGACCCAGTCTTCCAGATGCTATTGCTATCAAGCTATTTTGCACGTTTAATAAAACTCAAGCCTGTTTCTTGTGTCTAAAAAATGCATGCAACATGTGATGTTCACTTGTCTTTCAATAACCTGCTTCCATTCAATACAAACTGAAAATAAACTTTCAAAAACGAATGAATTTGTCGGGGGCTTCCTCTGTCGTTTAAATCAATCACTGCATGTCTCGCTGGAGAGTATCTGGTGTTGTTGTTGTGAAAGGAAACAAACACTGGCTCATGAAACATTCAGCAGACATCACTCACTGTGTTCTCCAGTGCACACGTCACCAGCAGTGCTTCATTATAGGAAGTGTCTCCTCTATGACTTTATAGTTGGATGCATCGGTCGAGGAAGTAGTCAAACATTTTACTCACCAATAAATGGACAGAAATGTACTCAAGTAAAAGCAAAAGTACAACATTAACTTTTCTCCATTGGTAAAAGTACTTGAAGTATTGAAAGTAAAGTTCTTGTCACTCTGACTGGATCAATTCTCCTCTTGGTATGGATTGATTACTTTTATATAAAATACAGTGTGAACATGTAACTCAGTGCATTTTCAAAATGTAGTATTAAGATGTACTATTTGCTGAAACATGTAGTGGAGTATAAGTGAAGAGAGTACCTGAAATAAATCTACATAAGTAAATTCCAGATACATAAAAAACGTCCAGTAACGAAGTAAATGTACTTCATAACAGCCCACCACTGCTGAGATGGACTGTTCTCCGTAGGTTGAAACTGTGACTGATGTCTTTGTCTTCCATAAAAGTCATGTGTCTCAGTCTAGATTCTTCTATCGCTTCATAAATTTATGTTAAATTAAAAACAAAAATCCCAAATCATCAGAAACAATAATGTTAGATCTATTGTTTGGGGGCAGAGTGGACAAACAACTTACATGAAACTGTCCTTAATATCATGTTGTATTAAATTTTACATCTTATACACTGGATTTACATCCACACCACAAAGTGTTAATCGCCTCACATTCCAGCCTGTGGAGAAAAAAACTCGCCTTTCTATTGGTTGTCATTTTGCCCTGCCTTCCTGACAGGAGTTTGTGATTGGTTGCGGGGCCTGTTGGGTGGAGCATCCTGCAGTCAGTAATGTAAAGAAATGAAAGAGTTATTATTAATGTGACTCTGTGAGGACACAGTAAAGTCAGGACAGGTCGTGCAGGTTCACCGTTAATCTCATATAAGACGGGGCGAGCACATAACGCTGAATATGACAATAGGATTTAAGCCTGAAGATTGAATATGTGCACCTGCACCGCCTGTGTGTGTTTGCAGAGGGGTTAACTTGTGCATTTTGGACATTTTTCAAACAACAAAGAGTGAACTACTGCATGTTTCTGATGTAATATCTGGAAGTTTCTTTGTATGAATGAAGCCAAAGCACATTTATCAAATAAGGAAATGAAATGCCTTGCATCATAACAAATGTTTCTGTTATTCAAATAGTTTATATTTCCGCTCACAAGAATACAGTTTTTTCTAAAGCTGTTTCAAAATGTTGCATCTGGAAGTTTTGAGCAGTCATACAATGTCATGAAACTAATCGGGGTAGAAATTAGGGAATGCTGTTTTTTCATCTCCAGTGGAGGGCTGTTGATTCGAATCCATTTTAAATTGTGCTCTCACCTCTTATACTCCCTACAACGACTTGTCTGCAGATGATGCAATCGATGCAATATCCCCTCTGACTGCCAGGTGGCGCAAGTGCATCAAAATACTGCACTTCTGCACAGAAGTGAGCATCTGCCACCACTGGCCATCTAAGCAAGTTGAGTATCTTTAGTTAGTTAGTTAGTTTGGATTACTTTGATAGATTTAATTTTATCGATGCTTTGATGTTTCCTCATTGCAAATTTATAAGATTTATGATTCTTGAGTCTCTGTTATTACAGTTTGCTTCATGTGCGTATTGGGTGGTTGGTGGTGGAGGTCAACCAGTATAGTTTCCCTTTGTGTTACAATTGTATGACAAGTGCCCTATTAAAGATGCAGTCATGGAAATGTGCAGGCGTGTAGTTGAGATCTAGTTTAAAAACAAGTTCAAAGATGGGTGTGGTCTGTGCCTTGATTACTGAGTGCTCATGTGATAATGTGGTTTATACTATTGAGTTCTCATTGGTCTGAACCCATGATGAAATATCTTATTTGTTTTATGGACAGTTTCATGTTGTCAGATAGGTCATATGAAAAGGAATTGGAATGATATTTGTTGCCAAAAACTGCCACCAAGAGCGTATGTTTGACACACCTAGACCTAGACATAAAAATAAAGCGTTGTGCTAACTAATACTTATCATGGAAATCTCGTCCAGTCCCAACAAACCAGTTCACCAGTCCCTTTGTGCGACACTGTAATTATAGCACAAAGCAACTGGTGAAGCTGTTTGTACAGTGAGAAACCAGCTTCACCAGTTGCTTTGTGCCACAGGTAAAATATTCATCATCGCTCTGAGGGTGGCACAACGGTCCCCTTAAATTCAATGAAGCTGCACCAAATTTCACCAACTCATACGTATCAGTTCCTTAAATGAGCTTGATTTATTTTATAAGAGTCGTGAATTACTCCCTGTAAAAAGGGTGAAAGTGTGGAAACACGCCCTCTCTCATCCATCCTACCAAGTTTCATGGAAATCTGTCCAGTTCTTTTTGTTAATCTTATGTTAAAAAACGGAGAGAGGTGGAAACATTACCCCCTTGGCGGTGCGTTATCAGTAAAGTGGCATGAGGATATCTTCACTGATCTCAGCCATGTTTGTTTCCTCCCACACACAGTGACACTGAATATGACTACGGATGCAGTGTTTGCTATAAACAGACAAAGGAACACACAACACATTCAATGCCATAGTTTTATTCTTTCTTATAGTGAGGAACAATGAAAGTCACATTCTTTAGCTTCCGTGTCACATTTGCCACCGGTCTTCTCTTTACTTTCCACAGGCTGCCTCACAGCCTTTCTTCTTGTTGTAGCCGCATTTTGCCATGCAGCTCACATGCTTGAGGAACTCATCGAAGTCGATGTCTCCATTACACTTCTCTCCCTGGCCCATGTCACAGGAAGCCATTTTAGCCTAGAGAACACATGATTAGATCAGCAATAATGTATGTGAATGGTGAAAAATATAGATGTACATACATGTGTAACTTCATCCTGAAGATGAGCATGTTGAGTCTCTTACCTTGGCCTCAGGGCAATCCATTTCTTTATCCATCATCTTCTTTAACTCCTCCTTGTTTAACTTGCCATCAGCATTAGAATACTCCACAAACACCTCCACAAGGTTCATAATGGCTTGTTGCAAACGTGCCATGGCTTCAGCTGGAGAAAAAGATTCATGCTGGTGTTTAGTAAAGAGGAGAAATGCTCAGGAGTTCATGTATTTAAAACGTACAGAGTTCACATCATATAGATATTTTAAGATTTTGCAAACAACATATTGTGGAGTCTTATCAAATGTCATCAAATGTTATTTTTAAAAGTATAAATATAAGCAAGCGATATTAACAACAACAATATTGCACCTCTGTTTGCAATGGCACAAAATAAAGCTATAAGGAAAATATCAGTTTAAGTATTATCAGTACTCACTTTAGAGTTTAAGTTCAGCAGGTGAAGAGAGATCAGGTCTGTGTCAGCGGCTCGGTCTGTGATCAGACTGATGGAAGAAGACTATTTTTATAAGAGCAGATGTTTGACACACCTATACATAGAAATAAATACTTGTGCTGATTCATGCTGATAATGGAGATTTTGCTCAGTCCCATAAAACCAGTTCACCAGTTCTTTTGTGCGACACTGTAGTTAGAGCACAAAGCAACTGAAGAAGCTGTTTGTACAGCGAGAAACCAGTTCGACAGTCAATGTGTGCCACAGGTAAAAAAACATTCATCAACGCTCTGAGGGTGGATTCATGTTTGTGTGTGTCAAAGGTTGGCAGTGTGTGTGTGTGTGTGTCTGTGTGTGTGATTGTAATAAACACTCATAAGAAACCCACACCATATTCAATGCCATAGTCTGGTGGTATAGCAGCATTTTGCCATGCAAGTCACACATACGACAAACTCTTTAAATTTGATATCTCCATCATAGTTTCTGGCCATCCTCCCAATGGCCTTGTCAAAGTCAGCTGCATTCGTTTTAGCCTGGAGAAAACAGTATTACAGGTAACAGCAAGAAATACATCTAAGTGGAAAATCAGAAAAAAAAGTATATCAATGCATGTACATGTGTAACTTTATCATTTAAGGTGAGCATGTCGAGGCTCTTACTTTATCATCAGGGCTTTCAAGTTCTGACTCCATCACCTCCTTTGACTCCTCTTTCTTGAACTGGCCATCAACGACCACAATGTTCTTAATGGCCTGTTCTATACGAGCCAGAGCTGCAGCTGAAAAAGGTTCATACGGGTGTTTAGTACTGAAGAGAAATGCTTTTATGACAGAATGTGTAGAAAATACATTTTGTGAACATTTTTGTGGAGAAATCTGTGTTTTCAGGTCACTAGTATCCTCAGGGAAGACTCACCAACTTGGCCTTCATTCAGGAATGACGAGGACGGAGGAGGAAGCCTCTTTTTAATAAGAGTAAACAAGCACCGTCTGACAGACATGAACACATGTATGTGTACAAAGGAACACACATGCTGATTCATGGGATCAAAATCTGACCTTCGAATTAAACTAAATTATATTATGAAGGTGTTATTTTCAGTGATTCTTTGTAGTATATATTTTTTTATTGAACTCGATTTACAGGGACCGCATGTGTGATGGAATTGAGTTGTTAGTTTAAAATGTGTCTGAAAATATTATATTATTATTCATGATATCACTTATATGAACCTCAGACACGCAATAATAATATCCCGTGTTGCAGTGTTAGTATGTTTTGCAGCCACAGTTTACATATGTTGAAATGTAGGGAATAATAAATACTACATAATAAAAATAATAAATACTAAGGAAGTGTGAATACACTTCACTTATTGGTTTCTGCTGCAGGACGTGTATCAAGTAAATGTATAATAAAGTAATTACATGAAAATAAGTGTCTGTATCTGAAAGGCAGGTTACAACTATGATTTCTAGACACACACACACACACACACACACACACACACACACACACACACACACACACACACACACACACACACACACACACACTGCCAACCTTTGACTGTTGTGCCACCCTCAGAGCGATGATGAATATTTTACCTGTGGCACAAAGCAACTGTGAAGCTGGTTTCTCGCTGTACAAACAGCTTCTTCAGTTGCTTTGTGCTCTAACTACAGTGTCGCACAAAAGAAATGGTGAACTGGCTTGATGGGACTGAGCAAAATCTCCATTATCGGCATGAATCAGCACAAATGGTTATCTCTATGTCTAGGTGTGTCAAACATCTGCTCTTATAAAAATAGTCTTCTTCCATCAGTCTGATCACAGACCAAGCCGCTGACACAGACCTGATCTCTCTTCACCTGCTGAACTTAAACTCTAAAGTGAGTACTGATGCAAATTTGAGCCAACAAATTTAAATAATTGTTATCTAATTCTGCAACATCAAGACATTTGATAAGACTCCACAATATGTTGTTTGCAAAATCTTAAAATATCTATATGATGTGAACTCTGTACGTTTTAAATACATGAACTCCTGAGCATTTCTCCTCTTTACTAAACACCAGCATGAATCTTTTTCTCCAGCTGAAGCCATGGCACGTTTGCAACAAGCCATTATGAACCTTGTGGAGGTGTTTGTGGAGTATTCTAATGCTGATGGCAAGTTAAACAAGGAGGAGTTAAAGAAGATGATGGATAAAGAAATGGATTGCCCTGAGGCCAAGGTAAGAGACTCAACATGCTCATCTTCAGGATGAAGTTACACATGTATGTACATCTATATGTTTCACCATTCACATACATTATTGCTGATCTAATCATGTGTTCTCTAGGCTAAAATGGCTTCCTGTGACAAGGGCCAGGGAGAGAAGTGTAATGGAGACATCGACTTCGATGAGTTTCTCAAGCATGTGAGCTGCATGGCAAAATGCGGCTACAACAAGAAGAAAGGCTGTGAGGCAGCCTGTGGAAAGTAAAGAGAAGACCGGTGGCAAATGTGACACGGAAGCTAAAGAATGTGACTTTCATTGTTCCTCACTATAAGAAAGAATAAAACTATGGCATTGAATGTGTTGTGTGTTCCTTTGTCTGTTTATAGCAAACACTGCATGCGTAGTCATATTCAGTGTCACTGTGTGTGGGAGGAAACAAACATGGCTGAGATCAGTGAAAATATCCTCATTCCACTTAACTGATAACGCACCGCCAAGGGGGTAATGTTTCCACCTCTCTCTGTTTTTTAACATAAGATTAACAAAAAGAACTGGACAGATTTACATGAAACTTGGTAGGATGGATGCAGTAGGTTCGGGAAAGAACCCCTAAACTTTTTTGCGGATCCAGATGAGGGGGCGGATCCAGGAATCTTTTTCTTTACCAATGTGAGAGAGGGCGTGTTTCCACACTTTCACCCTTTTTACAGGGAGTAATTCACGACTCTTAATAAAATAAATCAGGCTCATTTAAGGAACTGATACGTATGAGTTGGTGAAATTTGGTGCAGCTTCATTGAATTTAAGGGGACTGTTGTGCCACCCTCAGAGCGATGATGAATATTTTACCTGTGGCACAAAGCAACTGGTGAAGCTGGTTTCTCACTGTACAAACAGCTTCACCAGTTGCTTTGTGCTCTATCTACAGTGTCGCACAAAGGGACTGGTGAACTGGCTTGTTGGGACTTGTTATTTCATCATGGGTTCAGAACAATGAGAACTCAGTAGTATAAACCACATTATCACATGAGCACTCAGTAATCAAGGCACAGACCACACCCATCTTTGAACTTGTTTTTAAATTAGATCTCAACTACACGCCTGTACATTTCCATGACTGCATCTTTAATAGGGCACTTGTCATACAATTGTAACACAATGGGAAACTATACTGCACGACCTCTACCACCAACGACCCAATACACACATGTAGCAAAATTTGCAAAGGCAAGTAAACGGAGAGAACGATAAAATTATAAAGATATATGAATGAAATGCTTTACTGACATTGTGGTCTGTGCTTGACCAGATTTTGAATAACATTTTGCATAAATTCAAGGGGATTAATTTGCTGCACAGAGTTTTGACTCACTCACAGACGTCAGGCATCATGATAAAGACATGCAGTGTAATATTCCCACAAAGCAACTGCATGTGGGTGAGGAGAAGGCTAGACAAGTCGTGATGAAAGACAGCCGGCACTTACATCCACCACATTAGGGGATCGACCCTTCATGATCCACAAAGACAAGACAAGACCAGACAAGTCATAGACACAGCACTGGCAGAAACGGAGGGGATGAGCTACAGGCCTTAGAAATCTGCCCCACTGTCGCAGAAGGTTTGACAGGTTTAACAGTTATTGTTAAATAAGAGCAGATATTAGCCTGAAGCGGCACAATAGGAATGGCATTTAAGCTGTCTTAAAAAAGTACTGAATTTAGCAAGATAGACACTTGTGTTCACCACTTTACTTGTTGTCTGCTGGTCAAACGAATAGGAAGCTCAAAGGTTTTTGTGTTTACTGGCTCTGCTTAACCACAAAATATTATGTTACACTGGAGGAAATGTGATTTACCACCATATCAAACCGCTCTCTGCAGAATATAGTGAGTTTAAATGTTTGATTCATAACTGAAATATATATATTCAATATAATAATATATTTTACCCAACCCTAACCATAACCCCATTATGACAAATTAAGTTAATAAGTGGTCTGCGAGGGGCCCAAATGACTGGTTCCAGGAGTAAGAACAAAAGTAGTGAAAGCATGAATTATCTCTAATGTCTGTTCTGCTCCACAAAGACCTATAATTAATCCTGAATACCAGCAGAGACGCCACATGGGTAAATGAAGCAAATGCATGTTTTAGTGAACTCCTCTTCTGCTTCCTGTGCTGCTGGAACATGTCTCTGCTAAACTAAATCGTCTCCTCTCACTGCTGATAAGAAAACACACACAATCTATCTCACTGCAGGTTGGATATTTTTCAGATAAAGATACAGTTTGTCTGATTCAGTGGAGCAACTCGTCCCCACCAGAGGGAAGCACCCGAACAGACAGCAGCCCAACAAGCTCGCTGTATTTTTCCATACTAGCTTAGCTGGAGCCACCACCCTCCTGGGCAGGGCTTCCTCCGCTCTGTGGAGCCTTTCAACAGAAAACACTGTGTGTGGTTAAAGTGGCTTAGAAGAAAATGACAAAAGCATCCAGGTGTAATTACTTGCCCCATAACAGACTTTTCAAAGTCGAATTATGACAAAAGAAGAAGAATCATTTTATTACTCAGGTGATAAATTGAACAAATTTTATACCATGAATGACAATAATATATACTACTAACACTCTCCCCTCACAGCAAGGCGGTTCCTTGCTCGAATCATAGCTTGGCCCAGGCCAGTGTGGAGTTTGCATGGGATTTCCCTGGGATGTCCAGGTTCCTCCCACAGTCCAAAGCCATGCATACTGGGGTAAATTGGAGACTCTAAGTTGTCCATCGGGGTGAATGTGAGCGTGAATGGTCTCCGTATATTGGTCTTTCGCCCAATGTCAGCTGGGATTGGCTCCAGCTACCCCGTAAGTTCTTTTGTTTCTTGGTGATGAAAGGATGCAGCAGATAAATTCGGTCTTCTAATGCAGCCTCCGAAGGGTGCAGCCCCTGAATTGAGACACAGCTAAACAGTCATAGATTCTCTAACCAAAGCCAGGCCGTCACTCTGATCCTCACATGTTCCAGCACACAGCCAAAACTCAGGTTGTGATATCAGCAGCACCCCACAGTTACACCACATTGTCTGTGTGTGCACGGACAAGCTGTGATTCTCGGTAAAGTACAAAAGCCTGGAGGCTTTAGCTTCTTGAGCTTCTAGTTTCACAACAGCTTGTATTCTTCTCGTACGACACACTGCCGTAGAAAAAAATG
Organism: Hippoglossus hippoglossus; assembly: GCF_009819705.1. Taxonomy (NCBI): domain Eukaryota; kingdom Metazoa; phylum Chordata; class Actinopteri; order Pleuronectiformes; family Pleuronectidae; genus Hippoglossus; species Hippoglossus hippoglossus. Next base: position 10,857,452 of record NC_047166.1, on the reverse strand, counting down.
AAGGTAGAACTTAATAATACAATGCAAACAGTCCAATTATCAACAGTTTGTTTGTTGCAGGAGCATTTTGTTAGTAAAGGACTCAGCATAAACAGCAATGATGCAAACTGACAACACACAGAAACAATGTGAAACCAGAAATCCCAGAAGGACAAAGAAAGAGTGGTGCCCTGTGCACATATGTGGTCCATTGTGTGTCACCCTGAAGGTCTCATATTTCCTGGTGGCCAAATAGTAACTCATTGTAAACTAAGCTGTGTAGCAACAACAGCATTGTTCTTCTTTTATTTTTTTATTTTTTTGTTAAAACCGCACAACTGCAGAGAGAACCCAGCTCCAGTTTTCATCCACCATCCCCGTTCAGGAAAACTGAGCCAGACATCATAAACTTTAATGAACAGGATTGCAGTGTTGCGCAAGTGGAGCTGCTTGATGGTAACAAGCTTTTTTAGATCAAGCTCTGTTAAATGATTGCATGTGTTTCTTACAGGAATCCAAAGACGAATTAAGGATCACATAACTTTGCATTTTCGGTGCATTTTTAACCAAATGAAAAACCTGAAAAGGCAAAAAATGAGGACCAGGCAGCAAGAAAAAAAACCGAGAGATATATCTTTCTTTCTTGATTAAAAGCTGTTGAAACCAGTTCTTCATGAAGTACATTAGCTGCTTCCTCTGTGAAATCCTCTGGTCAGGGTAAACAAACACATATTTGCACGCACACACACACACACACACACGCACACACACGCACACGCACGCACACACTCGCACACACACACACACACACACACACACACACACACACACACACACACACACACACACACACACACACACATACCCAGCCAATGAGTTGTAGTGGAAAGTTTTTGGGGCTGTGTTACCAACAGATGGGCGGAGAGCTCAATGCCTGTTTTGTCCAAAACACAGAGCCCTGCCCTCACGCCACCTCAGTTCCCTGCACTTCGTTTAGTTTGCTCATGAAACATGTTGATTTTAGAAAATTGAGACAACATACTTATATGCAGCTAAAAAAAGGAAACTCCAACTTTTAATAAATGACTGTCTGTACAAACTGTAAATGGCAATCCATCCAGGAGATTTCATGCATGCGACTATATTCTAAAGTCAAGGAGACCATTTAATACAGTAAAGATGGTGCATTCCTGCTACTGTTTTCCGGTGTTTTGTGTAAGAGCTGTTTGCTACTCAAACCTTAGCTAATAATGACGGTACAGTAAGGACAGTTTCTCACAGATTCCTTCCCAAAGTGGGTTTGGTGAATGTTTGAGACTCTGCACTGCTCCTCTAATTAAGACTACAAACCACAAGCAGATGCGTTTCAGCACTGGAACTCACGAAACCACGTCTTGAATGCAAAAGGGTTCATTATTCTGGATCTGTGGCAACACATTTATTGCCCATACAATGAGCTGATACGTTGCAGAAGATGTTTTTGTCTGTGCACTGAGGGACTGAAAACACTGTTTTCACGTGGGAGGACATCACCAGCGCTAGAGGCATAAACATTCTCTGGCAATGAATCATGGCATCCCGCCCTCTGTCATCTTTGTCGTCTTCTCACTTAAACAGTTGCAAAATGTTTCCTGTTAGTGCAAAGGCAAGTTGAGATTGTTGAGATTCAAAGAAAAGACAAGCAGCATTGAGTATAGTCAAAGAAAGTTTGAAACTGGTCAAGTGACATTTCAGTGAAACAGAAACTCGAATTAATGAAAGAAATTGCACATTGATTTATGAATTTTCCTGAATGAATAATCCCCTAAACTTCAACAATGGAATACGAAGCATAAATGTAAATGTATATACATGGAAACCGAATGACAAAGATAAGGCTCGACCACAAATTCACATTGCAGGATTTACTCAAGAGGGATTTATTTTTTCCATCTGCATTTTCATTTACAAGCTGCTTTTTCTTATACTAACTCAATTATCCATTACATAGCCTCTCGAGGCCATGCTGTAAAAATTATGCTATAACACCTGACTGGAATTTGTTATACTCTTTAAACCAGTGGTCACCAGCCTTTTCGAGCCCAAGATCACTTTTTAATTCCAAACTTAAGCTGAGATCTATCATTACATTACATTTCATTTAGGTGACACTTTTATCCAAAGCGACTCACAAGAAGTGCATCAACCATGAGGAACAAACCCAGAACAACAAGAATCAAGAAAGTACAATTTCTTCAAAAAAGCAAAACTACAAAGTGCTATAAGTAAGTGCCATTTAAGTGCTACTAAATTGTTAGTTTAAACTTTTATTCAAGGTATAGTCGGAGGAGGTGTGCTTTTAGTTTGCGGCGGAAGATGTGTAGACTTTCTCTCCTGATGTCAATGTGGAGCTCATTCCACCATTTAGGAGCCAGGACAGCAAACAGTCGTGATTTTGTTGATATCTTCCAAAAAACCCACTTAGGAGGGTCATACTTATTATTTTTTGCAATTTCTGTTAAAGGCTGAATGTACAAGAAATAAATATACACAAAGAAAGGCAGTTGTGCAAATTTTTCTAATCAATGCACAATATTCAAATTAATATCAATTCATATTTACAATGCAAAATATGTAGCTTCTCAGTTCCACAACATGTTCTGCAGAGGAGCTGTTACTGCAGCACAATGTTTTTACATATAGGCTTTGATTTGAATATGGCCACAAATATGATTATTTCCTTGTATGAAAGAAGTCCCTTGTACTCAAATAAATACCAGTACTACACAGTATGAAGCCGTGCATCTTCCGCTCCAGCAAATATTTCACAATAAAAAAACCTTTTTAAACAAGGGAATGGATTCCATCAACAGAAACGTTCGAGTGATTTTATTTTGAAAAGGCATACAGAAAGTGTTGCAACCATTTGTTTGTGACATAAATTCATCAGATAAACATTAAAAATCAGTTGAAAGATCATTTTCTCTGTTTATTCTGCTGTGAACCACAATGTTAATCTCTCTATGACACAAACGTATTTACATCACTTCCCGGACCCCTTTCAAAGTAAAAGCACTTTTTTCTTTCTTCAACATTGCGAGAACCTTGATGAGAAGTCCGGCATGCAAACTAACTAGTGACATAAAGTGTAAAAAGTTTTGTTCCCCACCTTAAAATGTCACGCACATCAAGAAAATTTTACTTGAAAAATCATGAAAGAGAATATTCAACTGACAGTTTTGAGGGAGGAAGAAAAAAAGGAAATGAAATGAGGGATATGGGAGAGGGATGGGTGGGGCCTTGGAAAGAGGGTGTTGGTCTCCATTTAAAAGGTTTGTGTCCGTGGTCTCCTCTCAAATCCCTCTCTTCTAACCCTCTCGATCTGCACAAGTACTCATACAACTTTGGTAAGTGGAATACTTTAAAGATGGACATTTTTTTGCATTTACTTTACCCAAATAGTTGATATGTAGCTTTATGTGGCATAAGATGCATGAAGTGAGCTTCTGGGTGTGGTTCGATCTGGTGTGTCGAGTCTGGGTCGGAAAAAAGGTTGTAAACCAATGAATACATTAATATCACTGTAGCATAAATACAGTATTTGTTAGATATTACAGTGAAATTAATGGGAATTCAGTGAGTTACTAATATGTCACATTTTGTATTTTAAACACAAATCAGGAAACAACCCTGAGAGAAAAGCAAAAATATCATATCTTCAATTCATCTTTTCATGTTCATGTAGATTTCAGTTATTAATCTTACTGTAAAGTTAGACTCTATTCACATAATCCATGACAGATGCTCTAATTACTAATTACAGACGTAGTCTTTTCTATGCTGCCCCCATGTGTTTAGGTTTTTAACTCCATGCTAAGTTATTTCCCCCTGGTCTTGTGGCTGGAATTATTTTGACTATTAAACTTACTATAATACTAACAGTATGTTCTCAATGGAGAAGAATGGACATGATGGTCATTTAGTCTGTAGAAAGTGTGAATGAAGGAATAATTAAAAAAACTAGATTTAGTCTAACCTTAATCCCAGCTACTACTTATCTAAAGCTAACCCTAACCTTAACCTTATCCTAACCTTAACCTAACCTAAACTAAACTAAACTAAACTAAACCTAAACCTAAACCTAAACCTAACCATATCTTAACCTAACCTTCCTATATGTCGTCATCTTAAAATGTAATGATTTACGTTATGTGGACTCTCTTTTTGTACCCATAAAGAAGACAAGTCCCTGTAATTATTAATTATTAGCCCAGAAAACAACTCATACAAATCCACCTCTGTTTGGTATACTATTGATAAATGAATCATTACTTATAAATTGAAGTCCCGTCAATGCAACTTGTCATAGCAGACAGGTTCTGTGGTTCTGTGCACGCTGGCTCACTGACACTGGATGGAACTGAGCCTAAAATTACTCATCCTAATGAAGCCTTACTGGCTTTTTATTGAAAAGAAAAACTACAAATGTGATTTTTCGTTACTAAATTTTCTTATTTTATCATGAATTATTTTAGTGTAATGAAATAAAATGTAAATTCACTTACTGACTAGTTTGTAAAAGGATCAAGTCCATTTATGAGCCATAGGAAGTGAATTGGACATTCCTGATTGTATCACACAACAAACAAACTGAAGAATAAGAGTTCAATCAATGTATTTAAATCAGCAATATTTTATCATTTCAGCCACCATGTCAGCGATCAGCCGTGCAATGGCATTACTCACGGATACCTTTGAAAAACACGCTGGAAAAGATGGACAACCCAACATGTCCAAGTCAGAACTCTCTGATCTCCTCCATGCTGAGTTTCCTCAGGCAGTAAGTAGAACAGATGGACTCCCATTGCAACACAGAGCTGAGAATACCTCTTTGTCCTATTTCTAATGTTTTACAATCTTCTTATAACCCCGGACTTTCTTTCTGTAGGGCAACAACAAAGAAGTAGTGGACAACTTCTTCTCCATGCTGGATAACGACAAGGATGGTGTTGTTGACTTCAAGGAGTTTGTCACTTTTGTGGCAGCCCTCACCGTGATGTCCAAACAAAAATAAATACCTTGGCCGCATTTTCCCAGAGTGTTTTCGTTAGTTTAGAATGAAAAAGCTGAGTGTTCCGACTTGAACCAGCAACACAGTCACATTTATAAAACATACATGTCATTATCATATGTGCTGAGAAGGAAAAGTTGGTAAAACACACAATTATAATTATAGATTCTGTAGTTTATTATGGAGAGTCGACTTGAATGTGTTGTATCACTGAGGAATGACACCAGTGACCAAAAAATTCCTGAAATAAATGATGTGACACTTAAAAACGTTTGTTCTGTGTGAGTGTGTGTGTGCGTGTGTGTGTGTGTGTGCGTGTGTGTGTGTGTGTGTGTGTGTGTGTGTGTGTGTGTGTGTGTGTTGTTCTGTCTTTCAACACAACATATGAACTTAAGTGACAGTTCCTCATTAAAGGACCCATTGTGCCTATTGTTACCTATTATTTTCCACTGTTATTTCACTGTTTGTATGGTTTACAAACAGATTAGGAAACAACACTGAGAGAAAAGCAAACAGTTTTATGTCTGCATGTGATCCTTAGAGTTTAAAAATCCACTGGCTCTAATGAGGTATGTCTAAAATATGTCTCCAATCAGCTTATCTGTATAAAAAATACATCATATCTTAAATTCATGTTATTATGCTCATGTATATTTTGGTCTGTAATGGTTAACTTAATGTAAATGTATCCAACATATAGAAACTATGACACTATGTTTCACAAGTCATCCACTACAGATGCCTTAACGTTCCTGTAGTCTGTTCTATGCTGCCCCCTTGTGTTTAGGTTTTTCACTCCATGCACTTTTGTTTCCCTCTGGTTAAATAAAGGGGACGTGTGTTCCTCCCAGTATGTTCTCAAAGGAGGAGAATGGACATGATGGTCATTTAGCCAGTAGGAAGTGTGAATGAAAGAATGCAAAATAAACAAACATATGGGATTTGTCTTTAGCTTTGCAGCTGTCACAAAAGAGCAGCCATGGATACATTCTAGGTAGGCCACCACCCACACACACACACACACACATACACACACACACACACACACACACACACACACACACACACACACACACACACACACACACACACACAGGCCAACATAGTAAATGATGCTCTGATAATGATCTAATGGTTATCACTGACAATCACTCTGAAGTAAACAAGTCATTTGCCCTCTACTTTTACACACACACACACACACACACACACACACACACACACACACACACACACACACACACACACACACACACACACACACACACACACACACACACACACACACACACACACACACACAACTTTTAAGTTCCCATCTACAACAATGCAAAAAGCATGTCAAATGCAACATTTGCCTTATTTGCCCAAAAAGCCACTCCTACTAATCTACTCCTGTGTCATACATCACCTGTATTGCCATGAATAAATAAATTACAATTACTAAATTGAAGTCCCATCAATGCAACTTCTGATAGTAGAAAAACTACATGTGTGATTGACGACATGAGAATGGTTGAGTCAGTGTTAGTGACCTGGTTCTGTGGTTCTGTGCACGCTGGCTCACTGACACTGGATGGAACTGAGCCTTTGTTAACTACATTAGTTTCACCTGCACTTTTCCTGCTGTAACAAGTCAAAAGCATCTGCAGCACGTTCATTCAGTGGCAGCTGATAAGAACAAACTCATAGATGCTATTTCTAAATAAGACAGGGTGGAATAGCTGGGTGGAGCATTTTGTTCAATTACCCCAAATATTTGACAGATGCTAACTTTACGCATCCTAATGAAGCCTTACTGGCTTTTAATGGAAAAGAAAAACCATGAATATGATTTCCATTACCATTCTTGCCTCAGCACTTGAAATATTTTAGTGTCATGAAATAAAATGTAAATTCACTTAAATTACAGACAATGATACGTTTCTCACAGACTGATTAAAATGGGCTATAATTTTGTTTGAATAAGGGTCATACCCCTTGTGTTGTCCCTGCTTCCCCCGGCTGTTGGCCCCCTCACATAGCCCACCCCATATTAGGACGCACACGTAGCGCAATAGACAAGTGAGCAGCCCTTGCAGATGTATTTGTTACACCCGCGGCAAATGGTGTGAGTTTTACAGTCCTTTTTCCTGGGGCATATCTGACACCTCTTCCTCTTACTCGCCCCGAGCGGGGCTGCTGCTAGGGCTATGGAGGACCCTCGGGTCGAGCGTCGTAGTCAACAGCTCTCTGTGCGGCGGCTTTTACAGCCTTCACAACCGCGGCGGACGCGTCCGTGCGGGGGATGTGCTCCCTTCGTGCGATGAATGGAGTCACGAGAGCCTTTCCCAGCTGCTCTAGGAACACCCTCCGCTTGTTCCACTTGCCTGGCATCCAGTCTGGGTTGATCTCTTTCCATATCACGAAGGCATTGTAGGAAGAGACATCGAGAATGTTGTGAAAGACGACCAGGGGCCAGCGCTGCGGTCATCCTCCTGCAGCTGTACGTTCGATCACCTTGTCTAGGTTGTCCACGCCACCTTTGTTGCGGTTGTAGTCCAGGACGATGACCGGTTTCCCGTCCTCGCGGTCGCTGATGTCGGCCTCAGGGTGCCGTGTGCTCAGGAGCACCACATTCCTGTTTTTCTTTGGAATGTAGGACACAAGAGTGGCAGTGGGCGTGAATGCGAACTTGGATGAGAACACCTCTCTTCCCTTGACCGCGAGCAGCCCGGTCGGGAGCTCGGGCTTGTTCTTCCGAACAGTGCCGACCATGGTGAGCTTCCTCTCCAGGAGCTGCCGCACGAGTTCGTAGGAGGTGAAGTAAACGTGACGTTACGACCGTGCAGTCCCTCCGTTACATCGAGCACTACACGCAACCCCTGGTTCCGTTCTGGGCGTCTGCCGCTCGGCTTTCCGGTGTACACTTGCATCTTCCAAGCATAGCTTGATTTCGCATCGCAGGCCACCCACGACTTGATCCCGTATTTCGCCGGCTTGCTGGGCATGTACTGACGGAATGGACACCGGCCTAGGGAGAAAAACAGGAGGAGAAGAGATGAGAGGAGATGAGATGAGGACGAGGACTAGCAGCCGCTATTTACATAACATAACATAACATAACTAACATAACATAACATAACATAATAATAATATAAAAAAAAAGAAAGACTAACCTCTGAACGGAACCAGTTGCTCATCCACGGTCACTTCGGAACGTCGAGGCTAGGTCACCGGTGCAGGACGTCACGTGGATCGTGGGGCCCCGGAGGACCCCGCTTTGAGCCGCAGCAGAGGAGGAGGAAGAGGAGGAGGAGGAGCAGTGGCCCTCCTCTCGGCCGTACGCCCTCGAGGACCATGTTATTTCCCCGTTTCTTGAGGGGAAGGTCTCTCTTTCCACGAGTCCGGTGGTGGTGGTGTCGCCGTGGTCTTGTCCTCCTTCTTCTTCTTCTTCCAAGGATGACGAATCTGCAGAAGCATCACCCACTGGGTCGTAGTCTTCGTCACCGTCGTCGTCTTCGTAGTCACCGTCGTCGTCTTCGTCTTCTTCGCTATCGCCGTTGTCTCCGTCTCTGTCTCCGTCTCCGTCCTCTCTGTCTTCTTCTCGGTCTGCTTTTCTGTCTGCTTCTCGGTCTGCTTCTCCATCTCCTTGTCCGTCCGCTTCTCGGTCTGGCTCTTTCGCGTCCTCTTCGGGTTCAGAGGATGGTTGCTGGGAGAATAGCTGTTGGAGAACCTGTTCTCTGGTGAAACGCTCCTGACGCGACATCGTGCCATGGTCCGTGAGAGAGTGGCACACTGAGACTTATATGTGGGTCTAATGTACCCCCCCTTGATTTCAATTGGAATCAGGTGTGGGTCTAAATGACCCCACAGAGCACCACAGCGCCCTCTCTGGGGGTCTAAATGACCCCTCCCATGACAATCGAGAATGACAATCCATTGGTCTCAATTACCCCAGGAGAATTGAATAATGACAATCCTTGGGTCACCCTAACCCTAACCCTGACCGGCCAGGGCTTGCGTATGATCACACGCACGCACTCACGCACGCACGCACGCACACACACACACAGACACACACACACTCTGGGTCAATTCGACCCAGGAACAACACAAGGGTTAAACACTTGATGTTCCCCTGTCATGCTGACTGAAAGGCGATGGTATAGACCACCAATACTTTCAACATGACATGACACGACATGCATCCATGTTCATACACATCCTTAAATGCAAATATACCGAGCAGACCCTACCAACTCTGTTTTACTGGTTTGAAAAGAGGCGTATCTGACAGGAAAAACACAAAAAAACACAAAAGAGGAAATTCCAGCGATGACATTTTGAAGAGGGGGGGATGAGAGAAAGAAAAAATAGAAAATAGAGAGAGAGAGAAGGGTGGCAACTTGAACAGGGGGCTGTGTCACTAAAGCTATAAAAGGTTTGTCTCTGTGCTCTTCTCTCACTCTCTTCAACTCTTTTGCTCTACACAAGGTATCATAGAACTTTGGTAAGTGGAAATATGTTTTAAAATCCTTTTAAAAATTGATTATTGTTCTTACTTTTGGAGAGAAAATATTTTTTGTTGTAGTCTATTTCAATAATTGATTTCTAATATGCAGTATTAGCATAAGATGCCTGATTGAGCTTCTGGGTGTGGTTTGGGTGTGGACGGTCAATTTTCTGTATTTCAACCTATGAATATATTGATATTATCATCACAGTATCGAGAAAATTAGTCATTCAGAAGTTTCAGGTTACTGATGTTTCCGTATAGAGCAGTGGTCACCAGCCTTTTCGAGCCCAAGATCACTTTTTAATTCCAAACTTAAGCCGAGATCTACCGTTACATTACATTTCATTTAGGTGACACTTTTATCCAAAGCGACTTACAATAAGTGCATCAACCATGAGGAATAAACCCAGAATAACAAGAATCAAGAAAGTACAATTTCTTCAAAAGATCAAAAATACACAGTGCTATAAGTAAGTGCCATTTAAGTGCTACTAAATTGTTAGTTTAAACTTTTATTCAAGGTATAGTCGGAAGAGGTGTGTTTTTAGTTTGCGGCGGAAGATGTGTAGACTTTCTGTCCTGATCTCAATGTGGAGCTCATTCCACCATTTAGGAGCCAGGACAGCAAACAGTCGTGATTTTGTTGATATCTTCCAAAAAACCCACTTAGGAGGGTCATACTTATTATTTTTTGCAATTTCTGTTAAAGGCTGAATGTAGAATAAATAAATATACACAAAGAAAGGCAGTTGTGCAAATTTTTCTATTCAATGCACAATATTAAAATTAATATCAATTCATATTTACAATGCAAAATATGTAGCTTCTCAGTTCCACAACATGTTCTGCAGAGGAGCTGCTACTGCAGCAATGTTTTTAAATATAGGCTTTGATTTGAATATGGCCACAAATATGATTATTTCCTTGTATGAAAGAAGTCCCTTGTACTCAAATAAATACCAGTACTACACAGCATGAAGCCGTGCATCTTCTGTTCCAGCAAATATTTCACAATAAAAAAACCTTTTTAAACAAGGGAATGGATTCCATCAACAGAAACGTTTGAGTGCTTTTATTTTTGAAAAGGCATACAGAAAGTGTTGCAACCATTTGTTTGTGACATCAATTCATCAGATAAACATTAAAAATCAGTTGAAAGATCATTTTCTCTGTTTATTCTGCTGTGAACCACAATGTTAATCTCTCTATGACACAAACGTATTTACATCACTTCCCGAACCCCTTTCAAAGTAAAAGCACTCCAGCGTTTCACCTTCTAAATCCACTCATTTGTTCCAACGGGGCTTTGGTTGTTATCGACAGACCGAAAGAGTCCTGACATTTACTTTAGTACATGAATCAACTTGTTCTTGAAGGAAATGCAGGAGATAAACCTACAACTCCGCCGCCAGTAGCGGACACACAGCGCGTGTGAAAAACAGACAATCGACAGCTGATCTGCCGCGCGACGACAGCCAGTGAGTCCAGAGAGTTGGGGGATCGACAGTGAAGACTGCGAGATCCACCGGTAGATTGCGATCGACGGGTTGGCGACCACTGGTATAGAGTAATTTAAAAGTTTTAAAAACATATGGGATTTGTCCTTAGCTTTGCAGCTGTCACAAAACAACAGCCATGGATACATTCTAGGTAGGCCACTGTTTACCAAAGATTTCACAGATGCTAACTTTACTCATTCTAATAAAGCCCTATGACATGACACGACATGCATCCATGTTCATGCACATGCTTACATGCAAATATACCGAGCAGCCTACCAACTCTGGTTTTACTGGTTTGAAAAGAGGCGTATCTGACAGGGAAACCAAAACCAAGGAAATTCCAGCGATAACCTTTTGAAGAGTGGCCCGGGGGAATGAGAGAAAGAAAAAATAGAAAATAGAGAGAGAGAGAAGGGTGGCAACTTGAACAGGTGGTTGTGCCAATAAAGCTATAAAAGGTTTGTCTCTGTGCTCTTCTCTCACTCTCTTCAACGGATGTAAGTAGAAAAGATGGACACCCATTGCTAAACAGAGCTGAGAATGCCTCTTTGTCCTATTTCTAATGTTTTACAATTTTCTTTCAACCCCTGACTTTCTTTCTGTAGGCCAGCAAAGATGTAATGGAAGGTTTCTTCGCCACCATGGATGACGACAAGGATGGTGCTGTTGACATCAATGAGTTTATCACTTTTGTGACGGCCTTCGCCGAGATGATGAAACGATGAAACGTTCCCCAGAACGTTCTCGTTGGTTTAGAATTAAAAGCTAAGTGTTCCGACTTGAACCAGCGACACAGTCACATTTATAAAACATACATGTCATTGTCCTATGTTCTGAGGAGGAAAGGTTGGTCAATCACACATACTCATAATTATAGCTTCTGTAGTTTATTATGGAGAGTCGACTTGAATGTGTTATATCACTGAGGAATGACACCAGTGACCAAAAAAATCCTGAAATAAATGATGTGACACTTTAAAACTTTTGCTCTGTGTGTGTGTGTGTGTGTGTGTGTCTGTTGTTCTGCCTTTCAACACAACATATGAATTTAAGTGTCAGTTCCTCATTTAAGGACCCATTTTGTTTCCTATTATTTCCCACTGTAATGTCACTGCTTGTATGGTTTACAAACAAATTAGGAAACAACCCAACAACAATTTTAACTTTAAAATAAAGGGGACGTGTGTTCCTCCCAGTATGTTCTAAAAGGAGGAGAATGGACATGATGGTCATTTAGCCAGTAGGAAGTGTGAATGAAAGAATGCAAAAAAACAAACATATGGTCACAACAGCTGTCACAAAACAACAGCCATGGATACATTCTAGATAGGCCACTGTTTACCGTTAAGATTTCACAGATGCTAACTTTACTCATTCTAATAAAGCCCTATGACATGACACGACATGCATCCATGTTCATGCACATGCTTACATGCAAATATACCGAGCAGCCTACCAACTCTGGTTTTACTGGTTTGAAAAGAGGCGTATCTGACAGGAATAGCACAAAAAACACAAAAGAGTAAAAGGTTTGTGTCTGTGCTTTTATCTCATTCTCTTCAACTCTTTTGCTCTACACAAGCTATCATAGAACTTTGGTAAGTGGAAATATGTATTAAAATCCGTTTTAAACTTGATTATAGTTCTTAGTATTGTAGAGAAAACATTATTTGGTCAAGTTTTCTCTTTTCTTTTCTGATTCCCAGACTGTACGTTTACATAATTATTGAACATCACTTCTCCAGCAGTCACTCCATTATGTTGACAGAAGAGGCGTGGTGGCAAGGACTAAACCATTTGTTTGTAGGGGTGAGACAGGTGGCCTCAGGAAGCCTCCACTATTTTTGGATACAAATTTTAGTCAATCAATCTATTTATTCAGCCAGTTTCAGCAATTTTTATTAAGTACTTAGAAAATAAATAAATAAGATCAATATTTAGATTTTTAAATCATTCAGGCCTGAGAAGTCTGACCACTCCCCCCCCCCCCACTACTAGACCTCTGGTTCCCGGTCTCTCTCCCCCTCTCCTCCCTTTTGCTCTTCTCTCCCCTCTTTACCTCCCACCTCTCCTCTCTTCCCCATTTTTCTCCGCTCATCCCAACCGGTCGAGGCAGATGGCCGCCCACACTGAGTCCGGTTCTGCTCGAGGTTTCTTCCAGTTAATGAGGTCGTTTTTCTCTCCATAGTCGCCAAAGTGCTGATCATTGTCGGAACTGTTGGGTTTTCTCTATAAATTATAAGTTCTCGCCCTTAATATGTTATAACTTGAAGTTTAGAGGGATAGTTCACCCTAAAATGAAAATGTATTCATTCTCTCCTCACCGCTATGCAGATGGAGGGGTGGGTGAAGTGTTTGAGTCCACAAAACACTTTTGGAGATTCAGGGGTAAACAGCGTTGAAGCCAAATCTAATACACTTGAAGAAAATGGTGACTGACTCTTCAAACTTAAAATAAAACATTAAAAAAAGATAAAATGCCTCCAAACTGCTCATGTGGTGTCATCCACGTGTCCGTAACATTCAAATTTGACTCGAAACTGTGTCATTTACACCATGTTTTTAAAGGTCCTCTGTGATCCATGCAAGAACGCAGTTCCGGAGAACGATGTCAGAGGACATTTAGATTAAAAACTTGGTGTACATGAAGCCGTTTCAACTCAAATTTGAATGTCGGGGCTAACAGACACTTGGATGACAGCACAGGAGCAGTATGGAGGCATTGCATGTTTTTCTCTGTTGTTTTTTTTATGTTTGAAGAAATGGTCGCCATTTTCTTCAATTGTATTAGATTTGGCTGCAACACAGTTTACCCCTGAAAGTGTTTTGTGGACTCAAACGGTTCACCCGCCCCTCCATCGGCCCAGTGGTGAGTAGATGATGAGTGAATTTGACATTTTTGGGTGAACTCTCCCTTTAAAATTGTACATAATTGAATACCTTTTATTTCAGTTCATTCATTTCTTTGCCTTGGATTTCGTGAAGCACTTTTGTAACCTTGCTTAGATAAGTGCTAGAGAAATAAAACAAGTTATTATAAATGTAGTCTCCCCTCCGGTGTTGATTCATTGAAAAGCTTTTGGACGTGTCTGAAAACAATCCGGTGTTTTACATTGACTTCATGCCTGGACCGGTGGTCTGGATGGAACCACGCTGCCTACAGGACCTCTCCTCTCCTCGCGCAGAGCGGCTCTGACACACATGGAACGCGTCCTGGGGCGGTCTCGCCCATCATCGGACTCTCTCGGCTTCTTCCGGCGTATCTCGGCCGGGGAGCTAGCCGACTCGATTAGCCCGCTACCACCAGCTAATGTTTGTGGGGTTTCTTTGATGGTAGCCGGCCGGGGTGGATGATACAAACAGCGTAGAAACATGGCGGACGTCGAGGGACAAGAAACTTGCTCGTCGGTCCCTCCGTTGCCTCTCCCTTCCTCCCGGAACGGCTCCGATGGCGGTAACGTTACACCGGGAACCGGCGACGGCAGTTGCCAGACGGCGACCACCGTTACCCCGGGCCCGCGGCTGGTCCGGATAGTGAAGTCCGACTCGGGCTACGGTTTCAATGTTCGGGGCCAAGTTAGTGAAGGAGGACAACTGCGGAGCATTAACGGGGAACTGTACGCTCCTCTGCAGCATGTCAGTGCCGTTCTACCGGGGGGAGCTGCAGACAGAGCCGGTATCTCGAAGGGGGACCGGATCCTTGAGGTGTAAGTGGCTGCTACTCTGCTAGCTTAACCAAAATATAGTATGATGGTGAGACTCGTTCACCTCAGTGTGATTGTCAGTGAAATACATTGCGAGCACAGTGAGCATCATTTACTGTACACTGTGCGTGTGTGTGTGTGTGCGCGTGCGTGCGTGTGCGTGCACCATCACACTGCTCCTCTCAGGGGGCAGAGCAGCCGTTCACCCTCATGAAAGAAGAGTCTGTGAGTGTCACAGAAAAAGCAAAAAGACGGATCCAGGCATCATTAAGGATTCCCGTCACACTGTCAACCTGCTCCTCTCATCCACAGCATGCCAAACATCCTCAAGTCATCCCTTGTGCACAGTCACATCCTCCAGGCCAGATGCAGCGTGCGGCACATCTCCACACGACACACTGCATCCAGTGTAGTAGATTGCTTTACTTGCACTAATCAAAAGTCAAATCATTATCATCAGCATCATTGAGTGTGCTGGATCAATACCCCCCC
The DNA here is from genome assembly GCF_009819705.1 of Hippoglossus hippoglossus. Classification (NCBI taxonomy): domain Eukaryota; kingdom Metazoa; phylum Chordata; class Actinopteri; order Pleuronectiformes; family Pleuronectidae; genus Hippoglossus; species Hippoglossus hippoglossus. The sequence goes on along the minus strand of NC_047166.1, from coordinate 10,842,227 downwards.
TTGGCTTTGATGTGACTATCCCTGCTGCATTCTGGATGCCTGTCCTCTTTGGTGCCGTTAGTATGCATGGAGATGGTTTGCTGATGTTGGGCTTTGTTGCTATGGAGAGCAACACGCAGCAAACAGCTCAGGATCAGCACTGGCGCTTCACTGTGTTTGGTGTGTGTGGAATAAGGTGATGCAGAGAGGGAGGGACACCGTCAGTTCAACTCTGATTGGCTTCACTCGCCAAAATCCACCGTCTCATTGGCTGGTGTTTGCACACTGCTTTGTTAATGGATGGTCTGCAGTAACCTGGCAGTTTGTTGACCCCATTATTTCTGTGTGTGCTTGTGGGCGAGCGTGAGGATGTTTGTGTTTGCATTTATTTGCATGTTGTATTCGAAGGGAAGCCTGTCAACCTCTCGATATCAGCCCTCTATCATCCATTTTTGGGTCAGTATCCTCCTAAGCCTATGCAGCTTCAGTGTACGCTCCAACTGGCCGTGCCTTACTGGCCTCATCTGGGAATGTCCCATACTGAGTGTCCCATATGTAACCGGTGGAGTCCAGCATTGTGATATGATGAAAAGGGCCGGATGGTGAATATCTTGGGAGGCGATCCTTGTTTATTCTGACAGACAGAGTTTAATATCAAAATCCTCTCGTCAATTGTGTACTTCTTCTCCTATGGAGTACAACAGCAAAAAGGGGCCATTTTAATACATTAAAACTAAGACAATATACCTGAGATCCAAATAACAAAATCCTCCCACTCTGAGCTGCTACACTAATTAAAACAGAAATATTTTGGTTTACTAAGTAACAATTTAAGTCCAGCGAGTAAACCTACAATTGTAATTATAGAGAGGCTAAAATAGAAATATCACGTAGCTCTCCAATTGCTTTCATAAACTTATTTATTTGACCTCGCAAGTAGGTAACATTTCAGGCACAGGCCATTCTTCAGATGACAGATATAAGTACAACACTAAATATTACCACATACTACTACTGTATAATGGCATTTCTACACATACAGTGAATATGACAGGCCCAAATATGGCTAGATCTTCGTGGGCTGAAGATTTGACTTTGGTGCATGGAGCCTCTCTGCCCTCCTGTCAGGGACAGCATGTACACACACAGTAACTAAGGACACACACAGCGGATGGCCTGCATACAATCTGCAGTGGTACACAGCCTCTTCTCTTCTCATTGCAATCAATACTTCTTTGCACATTTACAGCCAACTCCTGCGTCTCAGCCCTTGATGCAGAATAATCTATAGACTAGTTTTGTTCAGCCTCCCGCTTCGCACAATAAAGGAATAATGTTTGCGGGTAATGTTTGACACAATTTTAAGTTTGTGCCATGTATATCCTTTTTTTTTTTACATGTTTAGCCTTTTAGAGTGTGTATGAGCATCTTTTCTTGTGCGTGTGTAATAAGTGCGCTTGGTTGGAGTGCAAAATCGAAAACACTTAACTCACAAGTAGCGATGTAATGACATAAAACATTAAGGAAGTAATTATTACATTGACTTGCAAAGACAGAAAAACTGACTATGGGATGTATAGGGTAAATGTCTCTTTAAAGCTGTTTATTGCTTATATGCTCAGTTGTGCTGATGGTGCAAGTGCGAAGGCCACTACATCAAGTGCCAATAATATAGTCATAAAGCTGCTGGAATGAGAGAGCAGCCAAAATGCTTAGTCAGTGTTTTTAGTTGTAAAAGACATTTGCTGTTTCTCCAACTAAACCTGTAAGATGGTTTCATTTGTGCTTCACGTGTTCCCCATTTGTCTTTGTGTATTTCTATCTACGTCATCATCTTTCAGCTCTGCCGTGTAAGCCCCAGACTCCGAATTCCTCCTCTGGCTCGATTATATATTCAGGCGTAGCTATTTCTCACCATTGTGTTATTAGGTATTAGAGAGCTTGAGCTTTAGTCCTCTGTCGCCCTGCCAACGTCAGCCATGCCGTGACGTCATGGCTGACATAGCAGATCAGTTGTCACTCACTGCTTCTATCTGAAGCATTTCCTGACCTGAAGGTTTAGTCTCATGCTCCTGTGGACAGTTGGAAGGTTTTTGCTTGGGATGGCAACTTCCATAGCATCTAGTTATATATCAGGCACTGCTGGGTAATTACCCCCATCATGGAAGTTATGTTTACACGCCTGTGCGTCTGTTTGTATGTTGGTTTGTTTGTGAGCAAACACAAAACACAAAAACTACTCAAACACACACAAGCTGCCTCCAGCACATAGTTTTGCCAGATGTGATCTCACTGCTTTCCGAATGATCAAAACAACCAGGGACACTAATTTGACATTTTCCACCTCAACAGCCGTCATTAGGAAGAGACGGACATGACTTAGCTGTGACAGTAAAATTGTTGGCGTGTTCATATACCAACTGTGAATGCTCTGAGGATCATATGATTGGGATCAGGATATTCACAAACCTGTTGCATAGCCCTCTTAAGCTATTCAGGTATGCTATGGTAGTTTGTGGTAGTAGACCTGAGAATGTAGTTTCGTCTGTCTGAGAAGTTCAAAGTATATTTCTTTGTAGTAGAGGAACAGCGTGGGTTGTATTCTAGTATATGAATAACCCCTCAGACACTGCTGGCTTCTTAGGTGTTGTTGTTCAAATCGAGGTTTGACCTCCTTTTTAAAATCATACTTATATTTGCAACCTATTCATAACATTAGAAATGTTTTTTTTTTTAAAGTGTCAGGGAAACATTTGAGGTGATGCTGGGACTTTTTTAAATAAAAGATGTTGTGGCGGTTTTGAGTCAAGTTAACTGCAGGTCAGGTTGGTACAGCACTGTCAACAACACTGTCATGCCTCTGACACATGGCTGCCAAAGGTCACCCGCCCTGTGTTGCTCATGTTCAGCCGTGCTGATACCATAAACCAGAGGTCTTACTCTTGATGGGGAAAATCCAGAAGGATTTGGAGGACAAGGCCTCTGTCACTCTGCTCATGTTAACTCAAGCTATTTTCAAATGATAGCTCGTTTGCTTTCTTTATTCATTTTGGGACATTTCTTTAAAATTGTTTCACTTCTGTTTTTGCATTGATGTTGAAGTATCACAGATATATTGATGAATTGACTACTACATGAAATTGTACCTTGGAGTATTGTGTATTTTTGAATTAAATTGTATTAAATTACAAGATTTGTCTGCAACTGCAGAGGTTTCAGTTTAACTTAGTCCAATACAAGCTACGGTTTAAAATAAGCTATAGATATAAGCAATGTTATTATCCTTTTAAAAACTTCATATTTTACTAACTTAAGGGAGATTCAGTTAACTTTAATTTAGTGTATTTCAGTGTATAAATGAAATGCTCACCATCCTAACATCTATGTCTCTGTGTCTGTTAAACAGTAATGGAGTGAATGTAGAGGGAGCAACCCACAAGCAGGTGGTGGACCTGATCCGGGCCGGGGAGAGGGAGCTTGTGCTGGCCGTGCTGCCCGTCCCGCCCCAGGAGGCTGACTGCTTGGATCCCGGAGACGACGGTTCAGCTCAGTCCTGCTACGACTACTCCGACAAGCAGGCTGTCCCCATCTCTGTGCCCAGCTACAAGCACACTGAGCTGAACCAGGAAAAGTTTGTGGTGGGTGGACCTGTGGATGAATGCATTGATAGATGATAACGAGTGGATTGAAAGAAGACAAATCCAACTCAGTATTGTATTTAATCCTGATTTTGGTAGTAGATCAATTGTCTTTAACTCACCGTCATTGCTTTAAGACATTCATTTTCATCAGTTTCTCAACCCCTGCTCTCTCCTTCCAGGTGTATAATGTGTACATGGCAGGCAGGCAGCTGTGCTCCAAGCGTTACAGAGAGTTTGTGATCCTACACCAAAACCTTAGGCGGGAGTTTGCCAACTTTACATTCCCTAAGCTGCCTGGGAAGTGGCCCTTTTCCCTGTCAGAGCAGCAGCTGGATGCAAGACGCAGAGGCCTGGAAGAATATTTGGAGAAAGGTGAGGGGGAAAAGTTTTCAAGAAGTGATTTAATAAGGCCACAATAAAAAGGCAATACGTTTGGAACGATCTGTGGGAAATGTTGTCCATTCATACATTTATGTCGGTGTTTAAACAGAATTAATACACAAGTATTGACATCACACTATGTTGTTTCTCTGTAGTGTGCTCTGTACGGGTAATTGGAGAAAGTGATATCATGCAGGAGTTCCTGTCTGAATCAGATGAGGTAAGATGGAAAAAGCTATTGGTGTCTGTTTTTAATAGTCCTCCCTGTCTGTGACTCACTGTGCAGTTTGTTTCTCCCTCTTGTGAACTAGAACTATAACGGCGTGTCGGATGTGGAGTTGAGAATAGCCATGCCCGATAAAACCACGCTCACTGTCAGAGTTCGCAAAAATTCCACCACAGATCAGGTCTATCAGGTAAACACATGTACACATAATAGACCTATATAAACTGTGACTTTATTCCAGTCATCTAGCATATGCTTGAATCTGCCTTTTCACCCTGTCTCATTCTGTGTCTTCCTCCCTCTGTCAGGCTGTGGTAATGAAACTAGGTGTGGACAGTGTGACAGCCAGCTACTTTGCTCTCTTTGAGGTCATCAATCACACATTCGGTGAGTGAGAGCATTTAACTGAGGCGTAATGTTGGGAGAATATTTTCCGTGTATGCTGAGGCACAACCTTAAATTTACCCTTCAGTTGTCGTCAACGTCGACAAACGTGGGAGCAGCAGAAGGAAAGTGTTGAGTGTTATGATTCCTCCTATTCAAAGTAATCCACTAAATCATCATTGAAGATGAATTTTCATGTGCGTCACTTCAACAGGTCCTCGGGTTCCCAAGGTTTTTGTGGTTAAAAAGAAAAAGTCAGACTAAGGCAACTCAGTTGACATTGTCACAAGTGGTTACCTTCAATCCATGCAGCACCACTGAATTTATTCTCCATTAACTTTTCGCAATTGTGTAACTGCAAATACAGAAGCATGAGTACAGCAGCAGCAAAAACAAGGGGGAATTTACATGAGAATGACATTTTTGCTGAAAGAAGCCAAACTTTTGTCTTTCTGGCAGACAAGAACTGAGATTTTTTTTTTTTTTTTTTAATCCCTCAGTGGTTTGGAGAAGGTCATCCTTGTTTTCTTTTATCAGTTTCACATTAGATTAGCATAAACATTTGCATTCCTTCCACACCAAAGCCTCGCTCATTTCCAAGTTGGAGCAAAGGCAGCAGCTAGAATTCTTCTAAAAACAAGATGATGAATCACTTCTCTTGCTCTTGCCTTTTCACGCTGGTTACTTCTTAATTTCAGGGTTGATTAAAGCTATGTTTCCTTGCATTTAGTGTGTGTGCTATAAGTTATATCTCTGACTTTTTAAACTCTTATCTTCAGCCTGTCATATTTCTATAGGACATTCATTTGAGTATTTTCTCAGAAAGATACCTCATTCTCCCCCCACCCCCCCCCCCTTTCTCTCGCCCTATTCTTCTCCAGTGCGTAAACTCGCCCCAAATGAGTTCCCCCACAAACTGTATGTACAGAACTATACCTCAGCCATTCCAGGAACCTGTCTCACCCTGCGCAAGTGGCTCTTCACCACAGAAGAAGAGATTCTGCTCAATGACAACCAGCTTGCTGTCAACTATTTCTTTCACCAGGTATGTGCCTTTCTCTTCTGTGGTGTGTGTAGTTGTTGTTGTTGTTGTTGTTGTTGTTGTTTTAGCAGTGTCCCCTCTCTGCTTCCGTCTTTGCAGGCTGTAGATGATGTGAAGAAAGGTTTCATCAAAGCAGAGCAGAAATCCTATCAGCTGCAAAAACTGGCAGAGCAGAAGAAGATGTCCATGGTCAGTCTCTCACATTGCCAAAAGCCACACAGTACAGCATGTTCCCTATCAACACACGCACACATACACATACACACACACACACACACACAGTTAATCATTATAGGTCACTGTGTCTTATTCCTCTTCATCTACCTCTTCAGTTTCTCTTCACTGTGTGTTATTTATGAACAAAGTGGAAAAGGTGCAACAAGCTGTCCTCTGGGGGGGGGGGGTGTTCTAACAGTGGGTGGTTGATAGGTTTGACTGAAGTCTCACAGACATTAATCTCCACAAACAATGTGCACCGAGAAAGCGAGTGGGTTCTCCTCTGTCTGAAAATACAAATAAACTAGAACGTCACTTATTAGACTGCATATCTCTACCAAGGCCCAACAGTCCCTTTTGAATTCAATCAAGCTGCTCTAATTGCACACAGTGTAAATGGAAATCCGTTAACTGGCTAGAGCCACATTACTATATTTTCTTTGAAAATGGCAAAGGCTACGTCATGACTGTAAAGACCCAATCAGCTTGAGTGTCTATGTTTCCAAACATCTCTGTTTCTGCCTGTAAAATTCCACCACAAATTTTTCTAAACTAAAATTGGGCTTCCAGTGTTTCCAAACTTCTCCGTTTAAGGGGCTCTATAACTCCGGTGTTCTGTGGACACCCGCCGTATCCGCAGCAGGGTTGATGCATTTTTAAATGAAAATGTAGGAGTGTGGATGTAGCCAGTAGTTTTTGTATAATCCTGCCTACAAAAAAAAAAACACGGTCAGGGCCTCAAACATAACCTCGCTAGTGGAGGTAATTACCCTCAAGATTAAAACTTCTCCAGCTGAGTCACACATAATTTCTACAGCACCTGCCTATACTCTGCTTTCTGGCTTTTAAGATCGTCCTGCATTTGAACTACATGTTGTAATAAACAGTGAAAACAATGTCTTGCATCATGTCTCCTCTGTCCTCTGCCTCTCTCAGTATCTGAGTTTGTTGCGGGGTTGTGAGGGCTACAATGAGATCATATTCCCCCACTGTTCCTGCGACTCCCGGCGCAAAGGCCACGTCATCACAGCCATCAGCATTCACCACTTCAAGCTGCACGCCTGCTCCGAGGAAGGGACACTCGAGGTAAGGGCAACTGTTTATCAGCGTGTTTGACTTAAATAAACTTGGCTTTTTTTTTTGTTGTATAAAGGAAGGAGAATCATAAAGCCTCAATGTTGTTGCAGAACCAAGTGATTGCATTCGACTGGGGGGAGATGCAGAGGTGGGACACCGATGAAGAGGGAATGGCCTTCTGCTTTGAATATGCACGAGGAGAAAAGAAACCACGCTGGGTCAAGATATTTACACCTTATGTGAGTATCACACAATCATTATTATAAATGTCATATAGTACTCAAAGTATTCTAGAGAAACAGGGCTCCTACAGTCATAAAATAAGATGGAAATATGGCATTGTTTGAACTATAACTATCATCTCTGTTGAAAGTAATATATACAGTTTTATAGAAGAATGACTTGAATAACCAGTTTTCTGACTATTCTACTGTTTAATTGCTTGCAATTTCATAATAAATGTATTCGTCTCATGTACAGTATTTGAATTGTTGCCTCAGTGCTGAACATGCTTTACGTTTAGTGTCTAAGTAAAATAAAGATGGTCAAGATAAATTGATTTAATGATGTAATATCAAGTTTTAATTAAATATTTTTGGAAATATGCTGGTTCACATTCTGCTTAGAGAATCCAAGAAGTTAATGATCCTATCCCAAAATTAATGATTTATGGTTTGTTTTTTGTACAGATGAGATAAAACATTTTGATAATAATCTGTAGAGGGGCTGGGAGGTGTATTTTTTACATTTTCATCTGACCTCATATGTGTCATACAAGCTTAAGAGCAATATCGATCTTCTCATCCATCCCTCCATCACAAAGAGAATAAATGTTGAAGGATTTGTTTGAAGTGAAATATAACAGATTTGTCTTTTTGAGCCTAAATTCTCTTTTCCTTTTTAACTGTGAACGTCCAGTTTAACTACATGCACGAATGCTTCGAGAGAGTCTTCTGTGAGCTGAAGTGGAGGAAGGAGGTAAGGACCATCTACCTGCTCATACAACATAAATTAAAGCCTATTTACTCGCGCCCTTTACTCACTGTTCTTGTGTGTACAGGTGGAAGAGGAGGCGACAGACAAGGACAATAAGAACTGCAGTAAAGATGGTATGTGTGGCAAGGTAAGGCTTTGCCTGCCTCTGTCCAGTCTATGGTCCAGCAACAGCCTGGCTGAATCGCTCTGTTCCCTGAGGTTGAGTGTCTTGCTTACTGTCGCCCTGATTGCTGTTTCTGTTGCAGAATATTTTCCAGCAGCTGAGGCACAGAAGGGATGGGGGCACCTAGGAAGGGAGATCGTTACCTCTTAACTACAAACACTGTCGTCATGGACTCAGCTTACTTTTGATCCTCATCCAGCCCCACGCCCAGCAACACAGCTATTAACAACACGGTCATCGTTTGAACTCCGTCAACCACAACTACCCCCCCCCCCCCCGATACATGCAAATCAACATCTTCTAATGAACAGAAGCATATAAGGCTGCACACTTTCGAACCAGAAACTCTTGGATCTAGCACATCATAATCATGCAATAAGCAGAGCTCTGTCAAAAAGAAAGGATGCGTCGACAGACTTAAAGTCACAGATTCGTACAAGCCTTTTTTTTTCTTATTGGAAGAGACTTGAAGTGGAATGTGACCTGTCCAAAAAAGGAGGCGTACCGATTGGACAAGACAGCGGACATGAATAATGAATTCCTGGTGGACTAACAAGGGAAAGTGGAAGCTGTTTCTGCTCAAACAGGGGAACACTGATCAGCAATACTGAGGGTTGACCACAGGGAGACACCACTGACTGTCTTCTTGAGCAATGCTTGCAGGGGGCCCAACAGAGTGAGGCCCTCAGAATCTTAAGTCACAACTGAATCATGTCATGTGCAAAAAAAATTGATTTGTTCGGCGCTTAATCTGCATTTATAAAAGAAAACTGTAAACATTGTAATGTGGCAAACGAGAGAAGGGAGAGAGACGGCAGCCGTGTCGCAGGACTGTTTTTTTCTTTCCAAATGAGGATGCACAGAACAGACGGATGTGATGGTTGGACACATGGACGGGAATACGCTAAACTTTAGACTTATTTGCACTTTATCAAACAGTATTTACAACCCTCAGACGTAGGAAATGTAACCTGAGAAGGAGGTGGTGGGCATGATGCTGGAGTAAGCCAGGTCTTATTTAGTTTACATACATGTTTGAGTGACTACGGTGTGATAATGCACTGCATCATCAGATGGTGTGTGCACTGTGCAGATCCATGCCTCAAACTTTTATGTTAGTATAAGTTGTTAAGTCTCCATGCGAGTGTTGTGAGGTTGCGGGGCCTTGACCAGTCAGGCAGCAGGTTAGTTCAATATGGTCGGTGTGTATTACTCAGAAACATCAGCAGAGGTCCTCCTCCTCCTACCTGCTGGCCGTGATTGGTTTGTTCCCGAGAGCTCCCGCAGGATTTATAATAGGCCTGTAATTCAAATGGCTTTTTTTTTTTACGCAGCACTATTTATCTCTGTAGCCGGTATGTTCCTACTCTGTTAAACCACTCGTGCACTCTGGAATCAGGTTAAGTGGGACGAGGATTTCTGGGCAGTAAGAGCAGCTTGCACTCTCCATCAACATGATGGAAAAGATCACTGCGCACATTCATTAAAGGGTCTGGAGCGGCTGGTCACATAACTGCAGAGTAACCGTAATAAATTGTAGCTTTAAATAAGCCCTTAATGTTGTAATTCTAAGAATAATGTAATAATGATAATAGTAATGTTATAAGGTTTAATATAATTATCGGATGATGCAATCCGGACTTAAGTCATTAACTTCATCGTAAACCTGACACTCCATTTGCTCCATATGCTGTAGTTCTTACTTAATCCTGCAGATATCACATGCTCCCTTGCTACGAGCATTAAAGCGATGAGGGCTCAGTGATGTGGTCAGAATCATTATTATGATTTTAATCAGGATATTTCCCAAAACTATTTTATATAATTACATGTAAAACTGGAATGGCGCCCACTAGAGCACATACCAAAATTCAGAATATCTTAAATTTCAGTCGCCTAAATATGGCTAATTTCTTTCTCCCCTAAAACGTACTGCTTCCTTCCACCAAGTTTCATGCTCATGTGTCCAGCTGTTTTTGCGCAAAGACCAAACTTGCTATGTCAAAAATAGAACTTAAACCAGCTAATTTTATAATTCGTTTTTAAATTAAACTTGCCTTTTAGTGAATAAGTCGGACGTTTGTAAAATGGTAACGTGATAGTTGTGCGATCCCGATATGAAGCCACTGAATGTCAATGAATGATAATGTTCATTTGCAGCCCAACCCGATCTCCTTGTTTGGCTCGTACTAAGAATTTTGACAGTATTATATTTTATCTGAAAGTAAGTGGCCCTCACTTCAGCTCGTTATGAAGATGGTGCTGGTTCTAAAAAGCTGTGCAGGGTGAAAATTAAGCTTCAACAGACCTTGGTGGGTGTGTGAGAGATTCTATTGAACGCTTCAATCCCGAGGTTGAGTGTGCACCTCTGTGCAGAGTTCTTCTGACGTGGTCCGATCTGTCCAACTCTCTTTGGCTCACCTCGCTCTCTTCTTCTCTCTCATTCTGAGTAAAGTCAAGAGTCACATGCATTATTTATATCAGTAAAATAACAGTGTTAAATTCAACATCCCTGTTGTTAAGTTTTCCACCTGACATGGTTTGGCTTTAAATAGGGAAACTCTAAGAAGAGGATAGAGGTTTGACGACCTGCAGGTTCTTCTGACATGTTGAAATGTAAAGTTTAAGACAGTGTTTGGTTACGTCGCTTACTGTAATAAATTGTAACATATTCTTTTAATAAACCGATTTATTGATGCAAAGTTTTGGCTTTTGGAGTCAACTCCTTTTGGAGTGTTTGAACCTGACACACGTTAGTGGGAGCTGAGTGTGTGGGAACCCCCCCGGTGAGATTTATCCTGTAAAGATGATTTTTACACTCGTTCTCCCGCCCTCCATTTGTGTCTGTTTTCCTTCTTCTCCTCTTTGTCGCTTTCATTTCCCCCCCCCCCCCCAGTTCCAACATCTTTTAATGAGATCTGGGAGACAATTACCCAACAGGCAGTGAAAAGGTTGTTTTGTACTGACCTGCATCGAAAGTGGGCGTCCAGTAATTAATAGGTATTGACTGTTGGTGGTATGGGGTATAATCTGGGGACATTTGAATTTTAAAAAAGGTGAGAGCTCCCCCGAGAGACGTCTTGCAAATGATCAGACTTCAGTGTTGATCAGTTTCATACAGAGACCTCATTGAATATGGGGACAAGGTGTGTGTGTAGCTTTATACCACCAAAACAAATAAACAGATTTAATCTTTGGATAAAATTGAGGTTTTGGAAATTAAAAAATTCAACTTAAATTTTGAAATATTAGGATTGTGGCATTGGCTTAGTTATTGCCACAGTTTCTTCACTCTGTGTGTGTGTGTATAGTTGTCAACCTGCACTGGTGGGTTTTCAACAGGTTTGTGCGACATTGCAAAAACATTTGCAATGTCGCAAGAACCTCTGATCGGCTGGAAACCTGTCTGGGAAGTTCCCATCTCTTCTCGCTATGTGCAAACGCGACACCAGGAACGATCAAACAAACCAAATAAATGTTTTGTAGTCGTTGAGGTTTTTACCATTTGTCATTGACATTTTTAATTGAATAAAATCATTCAACTCAGCAGATTATTTCAGGTATTACTCCCCTCGTTCCTGCTATAAACCCCATGGTTTTCTACATGAGATAAGACTATACAGAGCTGACAGTGCTGCAGTTAAAGTGATTGGTGAAATGTGTGTGCGGGAACTGGGAGTCTCAGGAGAATGTGCTGGTCACTGCATTGGATCTGCAGCAGGATTTTGTACTGTACCACTTGGTGTGTGAGTGGGTTTGTTCCGTGTGTGCACATTTATGCGACAACTGCAGCCACACGTTGCGGTGGCCCCATGACACCGAGGACACACAATCTGCGTCCCACTCTCCTGCTCTGTTCACATGATTTTGTTTTTTCGCTTCTCCTCTGAAGGGAGTCGACACAGAGCAGGTTGACGAGTCCGACGATTCAGGAGGAGGAGAGAGTCTCAGATTTATTACCTGTGCGGTATTGCATCTCTCAGCAGCCCCGACAGTTGCACAGACAAAGGGCAGCTCGGTATGACTCTGAAATGCACAGTGGATTGCTCCAGTGGTGATCTACCCTGGCACATACTGCACCTACAGTGGAAAAGTTTAAAAACCAGATTAATAGCCTCAGGGGCTGAAGGTTTGAGTACAGCCATGCCAAGACACCAATTACCCAAATTCAATCATTATAAAGTGTTTGCATTATTTCATAGTCATCCGTTTCACATGGGAATGTTTGCTGAAATCTGACACCCTCGGCCAATTCACAAAATATATATGCAGTCACCTCTCAGCATGGTTTAGAAGCAGCAGCATCCCAGACGTGGGGGGGGGGGGGCACTCCTTACCCCTTTCCTCACCCCCTCTTCTCTCGCCTTCCCCCTCTCCCTCTCTCATTAATGAGCAATCAGTTAAAAACGTTATTGGTCCGTATTGGCTTCCTCAGCACATTTCTCTCAACCATGCAAGCACCTCGTTCTTTCTTTGCTCGCCTCCACTCTGCATCGTCTCCGTGCCTCTGCAAACTGTCCCCTCCATCTCAATCTTCCTTTCTTCCCTTTTTGCCCTCTTTATTGCTGTGTTTTAAACCTCCATCTTCCCTTCCCTTCCCTCTCCCTGGCTTGTTTTTCTCTCCTCCTCCTGCCCTCTGTATCTGCCTCCTTTGCTGAATCTTCGATCGAGGCCGAGGTGAACCACAGGGAATAGAAAATCTGTCTAGAGAGTAAAAAAAGACAGGTCAGTTTATTCCACATTTTTTTACAGCCCGGTCCGTGACAACTTTTTGGCTTTCAACTGTCCAACACCTCTGCACAATGGATGCCATGGTTTTCATTCAAAGCCGGGGTCACACTGATTATATTCCTCTGAATACAGTGTGTGTATGGACAAGTGAATGTGTGTGTGTTCGTAAGATAAAAAGCCATTTGAAAAAGGAATCTTGGAAAGCTGACAACCGCTATGATTTTTCTTTTCTCTGCAGTCTGACCCTCATCGATGCCTGCCCAGGGAGACAGTGATGGTCCGCATTATGAATAAAAACTGCAGCTTTGAAAGAAAGGATTTCTTATAGCTATGGTTTGCTGGTATGTTTACTCACTAGTATTTTTCAAAACACAGAAATATCTTTTCAGATATTGCAATTGCACAGTGTTGTTTTATCAAACTATTGATAATAAAGATCCCTTCGGCAGTACGCTGGCTACTTTTCTAGGGATAGATGAATTGTGTGTTTCATAGTAAGCACTGCAGCATAATATAAAGCTAATGATTGTTGCAGGTAATGCAGAAAATGAACTCATCCCATTACATGGAGGGTTTTCAGGCTTCATGAAGATGAATTTTTCGGTTTTCAATTTCTGGAATTTCTAAACATGTAGAAGAATACTGATCACAATGAGTGGGGGCATTAAATTGGGGAAAAAAATAATTAAAAACATTGAGAAAACAAATTAAACTGAAATTAAATTAAAACTCTCAAATCCTTGTGGAAAAACAGGACAACATAGAGAAATTGCTTTGTGCCGTCATCAAAAAGCTCCCTCATTTACAATCAATTCAAGATCAGTAAGCCCAGTCAGTTTTAATGAAACCGTGAAAGTGTTGAGTGTAAAAGCAGTTTAAAAAACATTTTACATGCAGCACATGAGAGTAAAGTTTGTCTACTGAGCAACTTCATGGTGCATCTCTTTAAAAAAATCTAATACAGTCATGCTTTACTTTAGGATCCTCATTCTCTTTATTTATTATTCAGTCAAAGATGAAGTTTGGCCATGATTTAAAAATCAATGAAGCATCCACGGAAATGAAAAGAAAGAATGTGTGAACAGTAAATGGAAATACTCCACGAAGAAAGAAAAAAGAAGAAAAGAAACCTCATGTGCTACAGTCCGATCCAGCTCACTGATCAAGTAATATTTGCTGTTTTATGTCCCAGTGTCCTTGACAGCAATTGTGCTTCCAACAAATCCATATCTGTATTTTCCTTTATTGTCCCCTTCTCTCTCAGTTATTGGTTTTTGGCCTCTCAGAGGAAGTCTTTTGACAGTGCTTCTCCAAAGTTGGGTGCAGCCATGAGAATCGCGATGGTACAGATGATGTTGAAAACACTGAATCCCACGAGGCACAGGCGGTCGATGACGGCGGCGGCAAACTGCCACTGCTCCGCCAAGCTCAGCTGCCGGTCCTGCTCCCGGACACGTTCCACCAAGAACTGCACCTCCACCAGGAGAGCCTGCATCTGGTTGTCCACGGCTGCTGACTGGACCATGCTGCTGTGGGTGTTCATGGCCTCTGATCTCCCTGCTCCAGCCACAGCCTCGAAACCGCAAGGTCCAGGAGATGTTGTTGACGGGTCGGGCTCTGTTGACACCGCAGGTTCCTGTGGAGGGAACTTGGAGGATGCAAGGTGGTAGTCGACTGGTGTATCTCCAGCTGGTTCTCCTCCTGCTGCTGCTCCCTCTCCTCCACCTAGTCCACCGTTAACCCTCCCGTGAATGGTGCTTCTGCTCCACTGAACAGGCTCCACTTCCACGGTGGTCTGGAAGGTCTGGAACCCCATGTATGGCAGATGACCGTTAGGCTGGGCTTGTGGATTCGGGCTGTGGCTGGGGTAAGGGAGGATGACAACCTGCGAGTTGGGCCTGTGGGGTAGTGGGTGTGACAAAGGGTGGGTGAGCTGGGCGAGGCTGGCCTGCAGGGAGTTGAGGGTCTGTGGGAGGATGGAGGGCACTGGGGTGGGGATGGTGGTGGTGGTGGCGGTGGTGGTAGGAGAGGACAGGGTCTTGCTCTGAGGGTCTGCCTGGCTGTTGGGGAGAGTCGGGTCCGCTCCCTCGCCCGGACGCTTCATCCGCAGAAACCAGGGAACCCACTGCAGCAGAACCAAGTGCACCTGAACAGACACAGGGACACGTACTTTCACCTGCCTCAGCCAACAGAGTTTACATGGATTACAGTTTGTCCAAAACGCAGCAACAAAAAGAGAATATTACACCAATTTTAGCTTCTCTTCATTGGCTTGTTCTGGATTTGTGCTCTAAAGCTGTGCGATCTAAAATAATCTTTCAATTGTTTCCTATTGTTTGACTTAATTTTTTCATTTTTGACTTGTAAAGGACCTTGTAGCTGTGTTTAGAAAGGTGTTCTATAGACAACATGTATTATTATTATTATTATTAGTAGTAGTAGTAGTAGTATAAGTAGTAGTATACTGATGAGAAAATTTAAGGACAAGGATGCCCATTTAAACTTAAAAACTTAGAATAAAAATGTTATTGTACTATTTCATTTGACTATTATCTTTTTTGGATTGTTTGGTACATTGGATTTTTTTGTTCCGTAATTGCTCCATGAATAACATTTTTATTAACATATCTTCATTGTAACTCACCCAGCGCGGCATGTGTCCACTGTTTGGGCTGTGGTGATGGAACTGGAGGACGATGACTGTGGCTACTACAGACATCCCTACAATCACCATGGTGCTGGCAAAGTACTGACCTGTGACAGAACACATTTCACTCACAAGGGTGAAAAAAAAAAAAAACAACCATAGGCACACATGTGCATAGAGGAGAAACCACGGACCTATCAGTGGAACAGAATCAGAGGTGGCAGGCATAATCTCTGCAACCATCAGCATGAAGACAGTCAGTGAGAGCAGGACCGTGATGCCTGCAGGCAGATCAGGACGCCAGGAGTTGGGGGTTGAAAAGTAAAAAGGAGGAGAAGAAACATGAAGAGAATCCCTAAGTGTAGCAGTGGAAAAATCGCCACAATCATATGTCTTTCTGACACTCCCAGGAAAACTCATTTAATTTTACTCTCTCATCTTCCCTCCCACATTTTCTATCTTTGACTTTTTCTCTGTCTCAGCTTCCTTTCACCCTCGCCCCCCCGACATCATACAAATGTTCTGTGGAACTGATTACTAGAAAGTTTTCTAGTAATGTTAAAGGAGAGAGATGGTAGGAGAGAAAAAAATAGGACAGTGAAATAAGCCAAAACTTGAACACGAAAACAATATATTTCATCTCAGCAGATGAATCTCTCGTTTGCCATTTTCTTGTTGTCATCCCTGCTCTTCCTCTCTAAACTCCTCTTGTTCTTCCTCACCAAGGCTGATCTTCTCCCCGGAGTTTGCAGGCAGCAGGAAGACCACCAAGGTCATGGAGGAGAGGAGCACACACGGGAGGAGGAGGTTGAGAGCGTAAAACAAGGTCCTCCTCCGTAATGTCACCACGAAGGTAACGTCTGGGTAGGGCTCTGCACAGCAGTCATAGAAAACCTCATGTCGACCCCCTGGGACCTCTGAGAGGACAGGAAGAAGCAGAGATGACACTATTTAACTCAGAAAACACAACTGAGGGCTGAGAAAGCCAGAAAACAACATATATTGAATCTTGAAGTAACTAACGAAGCGTATTCTGCCGCAACCACTGAATATTTTTAACGAAGGTAAAAGGAAATGGGTTGTAACGTGAAATGAGAAGCATATGGAGAGAAAATTACATTTGCAGCCTCGTAAAAAGATGTCATTGAACTGAGGTGAAAAAAAGGACTGATTCTGCTGGAATTATGTTATGCCTGAGATCACATTAAATCATTAAAGAGAAGTGCATTTTTATTTAGTTCAAGAGAAATAAATAAAAATGGTTTATTAGAGAAACTCTGACTTCTTCTGCAGGACTATCATTTTCTATAAATATAAACCTAATTAATCTTTAACCCTTTAGAAATCGTTTACAGTCACAGAACTGTATAGCAGTAATGTAAGTATAGTTACTAAGCAACAGTTTGCCACGCAGGGAGCTCCACAGCGCGTCTCACCCACTAGGTCCCACTCTCCGTTGCGCATGTATCCTGAAACATCTGCCTCCTTCATCTGGATGTCCAGCAGCCAGCCGTCAAACGTCCAGGAGCCAAACTTCAGTTCACAGCGCTGGATGTCAAATGGAAACCATCTCACGTCCACGTTGCATGTGCTGATAAATATTCCTTGGAAGAAACAGGATAAAAAAGCTCAAAAGGGAAATGGAAGTAAATATTTAAGATGAGTAAACAGGGAGGGGGAAATTAATTTAAAATGTTTGGTGCAGCCAGCTAGAAGTAAGCGAAGGAGAAAATATGTGATCGCAATAAAGATTCTTTGTATTCATTTGCTGCAGTGTGAGGATCGCATGTACAGTCTGACTGGAGATGTAGTTTGTCTTTGAGGTGCAGAATAAAAACTCACCTGGAGGCAGATACTCACAGAAGCCACTGGAGTTAACCAGCACGTTGGTTTTAAAGGTGGCGTCAAACTTATCATGAGCACTGACGGACGGAAACAGTGATAATATGAGTCAGAGCTCAGCAGACGTACGTGTGTGTGTGTGTGTGTGTGTGTGTGTGTGTGTGTGTGTGTGTGTGTGTGTGTGTGTGTGTGTGTGTGTGTGTGTGTGTGTGTGTGTGTGTGTGTGTGTGTGTGTGTGTGTGTGTGTGTGTGTGTCAGTGTGTCAGTCACATACTGTACCTGTTGTAAAGCAGAATATCAGGTGTCCAGACCTGATCGGGAGTGAATCGGAGGTTCTTCACCCCGGGATACTCTGACTGGTTCCACTGGAGGTAGTGGTCGTACCACTGCTGAGAGACACAAACACAACACTGGTTTTACACAAGAACAGGAACCACTCTGGAAAATACACACAGATTTTACATGTTGTAATTTGTACAAATCTTATTTTGGTTTATTGTGTGCACAGCTTTTTGACACTTGTCTCTGTGTCCCTGAGAGAATTCCTTTGTCTCTTGCTTTTACTAAAGTTTCTTGCTTTTTATCCTTTAAAACGCTTTTTTTCTGTAATCGATTAAACCAAATGTATAAAAATAGAGGCACCAAATGACTTGAGATTAGTATTTTGGTCACATCGGCCTCAGAAACAAGACTGAATGCATAAGTCTTCAAATATCATGAACCAAACCAACATCTGGGATGATACTGTGCATCTGTTCCTTCCAGGGATGAGGGGGCAGGCAAAAAGATTTTCACTAAACAGATCAATATCACATGATTCATATTTTTCGCTGTACTCACCATCTGCAGCCAAGCGTTTGTGGTGAGGATCTGGTTCTTTTCATCCTTGCATAACACAAAGCAAAGGAAAGCAAATGATATTACATTTTTAAGGAGAGGTTGTAGATTTATGTATTTAAACAATTTTCTCAGGCCTATGTGTACATTTAGTCCGTTTTTACTGTCTGCAGTTGTTCTTCATGCCCATTCTAGAAAAATCCCTATGAGATTCCTTTCTAATGTGATTCAATGTGAGTAATAGGGACAATGTCCACTGTCCTGTTCTGTGTACAACCCAGCCTTAAGCTAGTCTGAAAATCAGGTTATAGTCCATTTTGTATGAAATTCCCTTTTTGTGTTATTATCCCTATACAGTGCAGCTCAGCAAGAAAACCCTGTGCCATGGAAACACGTGCAAAAATCACTTCAAGCTTCCATCCATCCATCCATCCATTACCTATATCACGCACTTATGCCTTAAGGGTCATGAGGGGGCTGGAGTCAATCCCGGCTGACATTGGGCAAGAAGCACTTGGAGTTTTAGGGAGATAGAGTTTGATTTGACAAATTCACACTGATTACGATTATTTTAGCTTCATCAAAACACCAGATAGTAGATTTACATTGCAACTGCATTAGGAAGAGGATCCTTTCACAGCGGGCAACGCAGTGGAACAGGGGTTAGCACTCTGGCCTCACATAGGTTTTTCTTTGCAGATTGGGATTAGGTTAATTGGAGACTCTAATTTGTCTGTAGGTGTGAATATGAGAGTGAATGATTGTGGCTGTAATGTGCTGGTGAGCTGTCAAGTGTGCACCCTGTCTCTCGCCCTGATGTCAGCTGGGATTGGCCCCAGCTGACCCCCCCACGACCGTGAAAGGATAAGCAGTATAGATAATAGATAGATTGATCTTTTCAAAGCCAATATGGAGAAGAGGAATAATCACGATCTTAAAATGTACATGTGGGCGTGAGAGTAAAGTTGAAAAAAATGCGAACCTTTCCTTTAATATTCTTTGGGTGTGTATTTATTGTCTGTGTGACTGTAACACTGCAGTTATGTGCCATGCGTACCACATCCATGACTTGCATCAGAGTGAAGGAGAACTGAACAGTGAGGGTCTGCGAGTCGTTGGCCACCGGCCTCTCCATGGGGTTGTAGTCCCTCAGTAGCTCTCTGAGCAGAAAGCGCTGGTGAGGACCCTGCACTGATACTGCAGCGTGGATGGAGAAGGGTGGGGGGGGGGGGGTGGAGAATGGGACAATAACAAAGTAGAATGAGAAAAAGTAAGAGTTGATGTCAGGGAAGATGTCAAGGAAGCACTGAAGGCAGCGGAATAGCAGAAAACCATTGTGATTACACCGAGAGTTAGGGGGGGTGGAGGTGATCATGAAAGAGAAGAAGAAGGAAGAGGGGATGGAGATAGAATAGAGGACAGGCTTTTGCAAGTGTAACTGGTGGTAATATTATAATGACGGAGAGGCACAAAGATAAATTGCAGAGTTGATGACAAAGGAAATTAAAGGAGGATAATGAACTGAAAATTTGCATGAGAAAAGAGAGGAATCAGGAAGAAAGAGAGAGGGCAGCAGATGTGGAGGGGGTGGGAGAAAAAATGCGCACCTCCTAATCAATTACGTCTCTGATTGATCACCCGCAGAGTCTCTCCACTACTGTAAAATGTCACTTTCATCCCATGCAGGGAATAGTGTGGCCATTAAACATTGAAACCCCCCAGACGGACAGACACAGCCCTCACGACGATGACAACGGGGGATCTTTCTCCCCTTTTGGCCGCCGAAGCTGCACTGCGAGCTTTGATTCATTCTTGATTCCTTCACCACCAGGCAAACGCTTTGATGTGGAGGGGAGCTATCATTGGTGGATGTGACAGGCACACTGACGTAGTTTATTTTTATTTTTTTGGTAACTACAACGCAACTAAAATATCTCCATAGTATTTTCTATTGCCACCAACTGAAACCAGTGACGGAATAAATGATACAAGATGAATGTGTTCATTGTGTAAAGATCCATATTCACTAACTAGACCATAAATAATCAATACGACTCCACAGATGTCTATTAATCAAATGAAAGGTCCCTATAGTATCCATAATGTCCAACGACAGTAAATCAAACACAGATAGCCTCACATTCACCCCTCTTTCATCTATCTATCCATCTATCTATCTCTCTGTCTCTATAACTTTATTTATTTTTCTTTATCTATCTATCTATTCCTCTGTCTCGCTCATCTTTCTTTCTTTACTTCCCTCTCTGCTTCTTTCTCTATCTATCTATCTATCTATCTATCTATCTATTCCTCTGTCTCTCTCCATCTTTCTTTCTTTCTTTACTTCCCTCTCTGCTCCTTTCTCTCTCTATCGCTCTCTCTCTCTCCATCCATCCATCTATCTATAACATAAAAACTCACAGCTCGGCTCTGTAATCTGCAGTAAAGACGATTCATTTCATACAGTTGCTTGCTCATCATAAAAATAAATCTATTTTTCTCTCTCTGCACACCCACAGACTCTCAGTGAGATGCTGTGCTCACAGTTGTCGAGAACAGAGCGCTCAGCGACACAGGCGTTAAAGAGCACATGTAGTGTAAACAGAGCACATAGGAAACACACACACACACTTGTGCGAGCGCATGCACCAGTGAAAGTCACTCACCCCGAAGAAGAGTCACGAGCATCAGCTGCCACAGAGCCACAGCCTGCCACATGCTGCATGCATCTGTGTTCACAGAGAAAGAGTGGGAGAGGAAGAAACACAGGAGAGAGGAGACGAGAGAGGGGGAGAGAGAGATGGAGATAAGAGAAGAGGGGTTGGGGAGAATAAGTGCAGCGAGTGTGATACCAGGAGTGGTAGAGCAGAGAGATGAGGAGAAAGGGAGAGGGAGCAGGAGGAGAGACAGGGTGGGTGAGGAACGCAGTGAAACAAATATTCCTCCGAAGAGCTAGATACTGTGTCAGAGAATCAGCTTGAAAACCAGGCGAACCTCCACCTACAGCTCAAACACACCCTTCGTGCTACTCTGCTCATCCGTTCCTGCAAACTCTCATCACATGTCAGTTACCTTTATCATTTCATCATGGACTTACTGTATCTGCTGTTCTTTATGGGTTCATCATCATGATTTCAAGAGGGGCTTTGTATTCGTAGTGACTCCATCCAGGTCATATGATTAGAGTTGCAAGCAATACAGGTGGGAGGAAATGAAGCATTTGTCTTTGTAAACATACAACTGACCTAAAAGGACACCTTTTTAAACAGTTGAAACATTCTGAAATGAAAAGCTTATCTAAATTATGACCGTCTGTCCCATTTCACCATCACCAGCTGCTTCTTAACTGGTCACATTTGACATCAGCATATTCACAGTGTAAGGCTGACACCCACAGGATATGTTGGTCAAGTGCAAAACGTCACTTTCCAAATCTCCTAAAAGCTGATGTGCACTACACACCATTTACATGGGCCTAATTCTCTTGATTCTAATTCAATAATCTGTTTGCACCAAAGAAAGAACCCTGTCAAACTGTAAAAATCTAAATAAACAGACTGTGTCTCGCTCTAATTCTTTTTTATAGTTATCATTTTAACCCAATTACTGAAACTGGTGATTTTTTTTAAAAGAACTTATGTCACGGAACATGACTTTGAGTGAGAGAACAAGATGACAACTTATTACAGTTCAGATATTAATACTGATAAGTGTAATTCCATTGACCCCCTCACATGCATGAGGGGGTCAATGCTCATTGATTATAAACAGAGAACAACCAGACCGGCACAGCCTGTAAAGGAATCACATTCTTTATCAAAATAAGACTCATACCATTCCCTCCAAAAGAACTAAGCCTGTGAGAGTGTTGTCCCTTAGAGATTTAGATATAGTCCAGGGGTAAAGTTACATTTTACAACAAGCCAACTCAAAACCCCTCCCCTCATCCTTCCCTTTTCCAGCATGGAGGAAATCCTACAGCTTATTTCAGGTAATGTAAAAATGTGAACTTTATCTAGAGTCAGTGCTTGATTTGCCAATTCTAGGTAGAGACATGGTGGTGCAAATGGCGGACTCTGGGAGGGGACTTGTTACTGATTAATATATAAATGACTCATTCTAAGGAAGCAAACACACTTTGTGTGAAATTTATTTTCAAATGCTTGTACTGTCTTTTTTTGTCATGATGCCTTTTATATTTTATGTAAAGCATTTTTAAATTGCACAAATAAACTTGTTTTTTTTTTATAGTGACTTTACTGGATGGAAACCTGAAGTGAGTGGCAACAGAAATAACATGTGAGCCCTCTGCGCCTTGCCAACAGTCAAAACATTGTATGATTACTGTTATTATTAAGTAGAAAATACAAGTACCTCATGTGAATACTTCACAAGGAATTAAAAAAAAGTAGCCGAACCTTGCCGGTGATCTGACGTCACTCACATGCGCCGTGTTGCTGTTTGTGTCGGTCGCCGTCTTTCTACGTCATTTCTCCTCGCAACGCTGCCTGATTGTTCTTCTATCACCGCGTTTTAAAAAACACACACACGCACGCACACACTTTCCACAGCCCAGAGCCAATGAAGAGGAAAACCTGCAAGTGAAGGTGAGGTATCGAACCTGTGTCTTCTCTGTACGCGGCCTGTGGAGGTGTGTGTGTGTGCGGAGCAGTGTGTGTTTATGTGTGTGTACATGTGTGTGTTATCGCGGTGGCTGTGCTGCAGTTGGAAATGGTGCAGCGCCAGTGCGGAGCTAGCTGCTCGGCTACCGTTAGCTGCCGGCGGAGGGACGATGCTCAGCCGCTCGTCTTGTCCTCTTCCCGGAGCCTTCACCCGAACAGACGGTGGCGGTCAAACACGTCGAGCTCCTGTAACACGTTTTAAAACGCAGCTTGACGTTTCCTCGAAAAACAAACCAGGACGTCAGAGTGTCATGCTCAGCTCTGGACCACGCTTAACAATCTATTCTTACCCCTTTAAAAAACAACAACAACGAGTCATAGAGTATCCGTTGGTTTTTTTACTCGAATAACTCCAACGATCAATTTATTAAAAGCTTCAATTACCCACGTGCATCATCAACGTGTTATCAGATGGTCCCAGAGATGTTTCATGTCCAACTTTTATAACGGCATTCGTTTTATAACTGACCATTTCTACACTTCCTGTTTCTATTTGAATATTGACTGTCCAATATATTGTAATGCAGCTTAGTTTATTTTGCATTTGAACCTAAACACACGTTCAACACAGATGTCATTGACTTGAACGCACCCATTCATAAATCACCGTGATATCTGCTGCACACATAAATGGTAGGGAAATAACTGTTGACTTCACTGTGCCCCCCCCACTCCCCTTTGGATTTAATGGGTGAACGTCTCAACGCTGTAAGATAAGTTTAAGTGTCCGTGCTACCCTTGAGTTGCATGCACCCTGTAGTACTCTCGTGTTATCCATTAATCCCTCCTGTCACAGTGCAGCGCTGTTACAGGATCTGGACTCCTTGCTCGGATATTTGCATCCCTCAGAATGTATTACATTACGACCAGTGTCCGTCACTTTCCCTCCTCCGGTGTGTTTTTTTAAGGTGAGAACCTGATCCGAGTGAGGTGATGTCTCCTCTGCTGTGTTTGGATTGTGTCCTTGTAGCTCCGCTGTAACGCGGCCGCATCGATTGTGCCGCGCAGGGACCAATTTTACGCAGGCAGAGATCAAACGACAGCCATTGGAGCGATAAAGAGAGGAGCTTTACTTTAAATACTTTCAAGACACTCCCCCACGTGTCTCTGGCCATGTCTACATCCGGTTGTCAGAGTGCGCCTCTGGGTCACGTGACCCTGAAGAGAAACGTATCCATTTTTTTCAGAGAGGGAATCGAAAGTGACCATGTCTCATTTAGGACCCCGTTTCCCTTTCTAATTTCTTACGCCATCCGGTCAGAGAGTTCCCCCTCAACCTGCTGCAATAGTCGAGCAACGCGTCTGTATATAACTGCACACAGTGTTGCACGTCTGTGTTGTTGACACGGTGGAAGCTGCGGACAGGACCTGACTCAGCCAATGCGGAAGAAGCAGCCCAATACAGTCTGCTGCGGGACAGTGTTGGGGTTTCTAATCTACCAGAGGTTCTGTGCCCACGTTGCATGCTTCATCTGTGCCTTGTATGTTGCTATTGTTCTGTTTGAGTCATCTGATTATTGGGAGGCTACAGGACCGCACTCTTTTAACACCTCTGCCACTGGTTTGAACTCCTCTAGGTGAGACCAAACTGCTCCCTGAGCCCACTGGGCCCTGTGCCACCAGTTTGTCTTGTGTATTGCATTGACATTTGAATATGTGCATCATGTATGTATGCATTTTCTGATGTTCTCCATTACATGTGGCATCTATTGCACTTCTGTCCATCCTGGGAGAGGGATCCCTCGCATGTGTCTCTCTCTGAGGTTTCCAAGTTGTGTTCCCCTGTAAAAGCTTTTTTTAGTAGTTTCTCCTCACTCTTGTTGAGGGTTAAGGGCAGAGGATGTCACACCTTGTTAAAGTCCTATGAGACAAATTGGGATTTGTGAACATGGGCTATACAAATACAATTTGATTGATGGTATGCATCATGTATCTAAATAAGTAAATGACACAATGATCTCAGTGACGAGGGAGAAAGGGGACACATCAAACTATGCTTTTAGTGATATAAAGCAGTTTCTTGACATGGCAGCATTATGCATGCACAACTCTGTCTATTCATCAGATGTCAAGTGGTTTGTTTTGCCCACGCCTCTGCCCAGGCTCAAAACCAGAGAGGAGCATAATAAGAGGGGATTCTAGAAAACACAAGAGTTGTTTGTTTTTTGGCTGTCAACTGTTGCCTCACATCAGGGTCAAGATGAGTCCGCTCCAGCCCCGTTTAGCCTCCGGGCCACTGGCCGCGTCGGCCCGGATTACCATGATGAACCAACACTGTGTTCTCATTAAGGTGGCAGCGTTAGGCCTGCTCAGTGCTGTGGGACAGACCAGTGATGCTGACGGGGCCGGAGGAGGTGAAACCCGACACAGTATGGATGTCTCCTTGTTGTCGCTCTCACTGATATAGACATTATTGAGGGTTGTTAGATATGACACTTGATGCTGAATCAATGTTTGTTGTACCATAGGAAGATATTTGAACTCTGAACTTTGTTGTTTTGCTGGATCTGCAGTACACCTCTACTTGATGAATATTTTTTGTTGTAGCCGTGTGTGTTTTTGGAGAATAAAATTAACTTAGCTCTGCCATAACTCATAATTATGTCAGAAGTATAATGGCAACTATTAATATAGTATATGTTTTTCTGGCCTGGTTTTCTGTTCCTCAGCACATCACTGATTTGTAGTGATGTTCCTGATGTTCTTGTGTCCTTGGAACTGTTCTTTTTGGAGAGAACATGGATCCAGATCGAGCCATAATTTGTAAGGCCAGAAATAAAACGGGATAGTCACAAGAAGGAAGAGTGTCTGAATTATTAATCACCCTCCTTTTACCCTGGGATTAAGTTTCATTGTGACTGGAAGAGACAGTATGTCACCCTGCAGTATCCTTGTAGACTGGCTGGGATATAATCTGAAGATACATAACAACGTTGACACCGTTGGTAGATGTCAGTGCTTAGCCTCTGCATGTAATCCTCTTTTTTTTCCCATAATACCCTGATATATTTTTTGTTTTCCCCCTTCTATACACTGCACTTCAGGAAGGTGAGAGCTGTAGAAGGATGTTAAAAACTGTGTCCTTGGAGCTGGTCTAGATTCAGGGACATTTCTAAGGGCAATTGAGCAAGTTGTACATTTGCCAGGAGGGCCTGAACTCATGTTGGTGGCTGGAATGTGAGTTTCCCTCTCCCCCCTGGCTGTTTTTTACCATTTATTTATCTCAGTTCTTATTTTTGTTTGTTAATATGCTCCTGATGTTGTCCTTTGTTTGTATTTCAGGTGCTCTCTATGTGCTACCGGCCTGCCCTGACTTTCCACCAGCGCCTGCTCTTTTTGCCGCTGGACACACACTCATACAGAAGCTGCGCAGCCCGCTGCACCGGCCCCCTTCACGCTCACCCCCTGCGCTATGAGCAGAGGTAGAGGAGGGCCTTCCAAAGAACATTACCACCGATATCCACTACCCCACCTCCAGGCCAAGGACAATTACAACAGGCCTGGTCCGTCTTCCTTCTTTCCCAGAGCTGACCCGCAACTGAGCCCATATTCAAGTTACTACAACAGCCCTCCCCCCCCTGTAGTGTCCACACATCCCCCAGCTCCCTCTTTCATTCCCTCTGCCCCACCCGAACCAAGCCACTATAAACCCGTGACCCCTCACAATTCATATTATCAGAACCACTTTCCCTGTCCTATTCCAAATTCATTTAAGTACCAACAGGCGGAGTTCCTGAGAGGTCAAAGCTCCGAGGCTCCACAGTTCAGAACCAGTCTGCGAGGAGGGGGAGTGGTACCCGGCAGGCCGCCCAGTTCCTCATATCAGCCCCAGTCAGGATACAGTAGATTTCTAAACCCCAACAGCAGCCCTAGGGGTAGAGGCAGGTATAGCCAGGAGCAGAGCTTTGAATACTCACCCAGTTTTGGACCCCAGCAAGGCCCTCAACACCTGAATCAAACCCAGTTGCAAGGTAACAAACACAACCAGCACTCCAACAGACAATGGTGCGAACAAACAGACTCTCTGTGTGACAATATTGATAGTTTGTCTCTTCATCAAGACTGGACCAACAGAGGAGACAGCTTTGATAGACATTCTGAATCCAGCAGCTCAGCAGCTTCAAGCTCCGGTAAGATTAACATCACTCTCACTCCTGCCATCCAGGACCAGGTACACAGGGCTTTGGCTGCTTTGAAGCCAACTGACAGCATCCCTGCAAAAGTGTTAGCCAGAAAGCTGCGTCTGCCCAAAAAGATAGTTAACAGGGCCCTGTACTCGTTGGAACGCTTACAGAAAGCCTCTAAGCAAGGACTCCTCCCTCCTGGGTGGAGTCTTTACAGAGAACCTCTCAACTGCACAGAAGATCAAAACTCTGAAGTATATCCTCCTCTATCCTATCTGTGTGTCCGTTTAGAGCAACCCCAAAAACCTGAAGTCAAGGTTGAGCTAAAAACAGGGAACAGGGGACAGGCCAAAGGAGAGGACTCTGACACCGAATCCAGTTCTACGCTCTGCTCTTCCTCAGAGTCATCGGACTTTGAAGGTTCCAGGTCATCAGTAAAAGGTCAGCACAAAGAGAAACCACATTGCCGCAGCACCGGCTCCCCTGATCAGGAACTGCAGCTTCCCACAATGACAGACCAGAAGGACCTAGTACTGCGCTACCTGCTGAAGTCAAGGGAGGCAACCGCTCTTGTCATAGCCAAAAATCTGGGTTTAAGGAATGCCGTGCATGTCAATTCCACACTTTATGCTATGG
This sequence comes from Hippoglossus hippoglossus, assembly GCF_009819705.1. Classification (NCBI taxonomy): domain Eukaryota; kingdom Metazoa; phylum Chordata; class Actinopteri; order Pleuronectiformes; family Pleuronectidae; genus Hippoglossus; species Hippoglossus hippoglossus. The sequence goes on along the minus strand of NC_047166.1, from coordinate 10,814,623 downwards.
AGAAGCAAGGCGAAGTCGTTAGGAATGGTGAAGTCAACCCTCCCACCTGGGAGCTCTCCACCCGCCGCAGAGAGAGAATGGAGAGGAGCATCAAAGCTGCAAAGAGCACCCCAGCTAAGGGGGTTCCGATGGAGGAGGGCGCAGGATCCATCTTCCATCCATCACCACCACCGCCAATACCAGGCCTCGAACAACTTTCACTTCCAGAGGATTGGATGTCGGAGGTAAGTCACAATGAAGCAGTAGGTGAAATTATCCTGAGTTACGACTTTCTTATGAATATAGAAAGATACTTTAAATCTAACTAGGCAACAAAATAAACCATTTCACGAAAATGTTGAAATATGGCAATGAAAGTAAATCTCTAAAATAGGTGAACCATCTTATTACTGTTGGGGTCAGCTCTACCGCTACATGAGCAATGCTATACAACTTGTTTTGACCGAACTTGGCTGCAATATGGGAAAAACTATTCCCCACTTGTATCTTTATCTGGCCAAATAAACACAAACAGTCTCACACACACACACATACGGCTCGAGGACTTCACATACACTTCAAGTGAGGAATTCAGGGAAAGGAAACATTGACACGTACACCTCAGCACTGGCAACCATATCATTTATCAAAGGGTATAAAAGCTGCAGCTGATGTGTAATAAACTGCAATTCAGCCTCAGTGTATCTTCATGAGAAACCTTCTACAACATTACTACATGTATTTAGCTGAGGTTACCAGCCTTGGAGTTCTAGTCCAATTTTATTAACCATTTCACTTCTTTGCTTTTCCCTCACAAGTCCGATTCCTCCCTTCGGCCCCCCTCGTTTAGCCCCTGTAAAGTCAAAGAGACCAACGAAGGACAGTGGGCCACCGACGATATCCCAGAATTCCTCAATGCCATTCGCAGGGAAACGGATGCCGGAAAACTGGCGGCAGAGAAGTCCAATGCTGTGGGAACTATTGCCGTCTCGCTGGCTGCCCCGCCTCCGCAGAACCTGTGGGCCAAGCTACAGGAAGTGAGGCTGAAGAACCCAGTCAGTGGCCTCATGGAGTATGCCCAGTATCTGGGCCAGAACTGTGAGTTCCTGCTCCTTGACCAGTCGGGACCCTCCCACGACCCAAGGTTAGTGACATCATTGTCGGTATGTTCCAGCTACAAAGTTAGAAATTATACAAAGAATGCACAAGAGCAGATATTAAAGGGATCTAATCAGATATTGCGTGATCCACAGTAAAGATAGTGTCGTTGTCAATGTAATTATATCAGTTTAATTCATTAAATCACAACCTGGTCACAGAAATGTCTCTTCCATAAAACATCCACATAATGGAGCTTTTGAAGAGCTAATTGTTGGTTCTTTATATGAAACGCATTCAGTAAGTTTTTGTCAAAGCACCTTATGACAAACCTATTGATTACAATATTGTGAGAAATAAATCTGCCTTAGTGGGGACGCAAGGTGCTGCCAATAAACAATGAAAGTTCATTTGGTTTTTGTGTGACACAGTCAGGTACGGGTCATGAATACTTTCTCTCCCTTTGTCAGATTCCGTATGCAGGTGATGCTCAATGGGCGCTTGTTTCCCGTCGCAGAAGCTTCCAGTAAGAAGGTTGCAAAAAAGGACGCCGCTGCGGCCACTCTGCGCATTCTTTACGCAGAGATGCAGGGAGGGGCGAGCACAGGGGACAATGGAAATGCTGAACCCACAGTCAAAGTCATGGAAATACAACCTGAAACCCCTGTAAGTTGTTGTTACCCAGTTTTCACCTTCATATTTCAATCTAAAACCTTTTGGAACTTTGATTGTTTCACCCCTATATTTATTTTATTCACTAATGTGCTGTAGATAATGCAAACACAAGATTAACACTAATCCCAACAGATATTATCCACTAGCATGTAAATCTGCTCTCTCATAAAAAGAGACTTTCAAACTGCTGTTACTGTTCCTTATAATGCAAATGGGTGTAAGACCAATAAGAAACTCAACCATACGTTAGAAAACCACTTTTTATCCTGTGTGTTTATCCAATAAATTCTGTCTTTGGTCTTGTAATTTAACACAAAATATATATTTGAGTAAATGAGTCGTTTTCAGAAGAATATTATTATAAACTTCTGTATCTCACTTGCTGTAAATAAATACCCGAGTATTGTCAAACTCACATTTATAAACAAGAGGCACAAATGTATATTGTCACTCAATAACAGAAAAGTTTGTAATTTTATAATTATGTGAATACTTGCACAGCCCTAGTAAAATTGGTTCAATGAAAGAATGTTTTGGTTTTAGATAATGCCACAGAAAATGAGCTTCAATGAAAAGTATTTTGTATTTTTTGGGCTTTTTTTCCAGGTGACAGTTGAAACCATGGGGGAAATCTTTGGGCCCAATAATGTGGAAGGGATAGAGATGTCGGAGGGACCTCGCCAGCCGCTGTCCCGCTCTCTGCCTGGTGGGAAAAATCCAGTGTCCGTCCTGATGGAGTACAGCCAGCGCAGCGGCAACCCCATCGAATTCATCATCACCGGGCAGGCTGGCCCACCACATGACCCACGGTACTGGCTCCTCCCCCTCCCTCTGAATCTGTCTTTTTGGCCTGCATGTTCTTAGAGTGGCAAGAATAAGTTTGTGAACCCATTGGAATTACCTGGTTTTCTGCATCTTGATCTGATCTTTATCTAAGTACAGATGAACACCTTGGAACAATTAAACAGACCTATTTAACATTCACACACTTTCCCAACCTACACCAAATATTGTATTGATGTGTTCCATATGGACAAGGACAATACAATGATTTGTGTGTTATAAGTTAACATAGATTGTGTTTGTTCGTTATTGTAACTTACATGAAGAGCTATCTGTATTTGATGACAAATATATATATTTTTTTTAAATGCTGAGAGGTCCACATGGATCTCTTACTTTTGCTTTCCACTGTAGATTGAGTTTCTCTGTGGTCATACGCTTCCTCCCCAGGGAAGCAGATCAGCTGCTATTTCTGTCCTCAGTGCTGTGGTCAGCTGACACAGACACAAGACCATCTCTTTCTAATCTTTCTGTCTATAATTCATCTTTTGGCAGCTGGCTCAGAAATTCAATACAAACCAGCTTTACATAAATACTGTATGTGTCTGAGTTTATACACCATTCACTCTAGTTACTGTGACCCTGACAAATCGGCTGATGTCAGGAATCTGGAATGGTAACATAGCAAAGCGTTGCATTATCGCTGATCTCTGTTACAAGCCAAAAGTAACTTTCTCCTTTTCCTCCCTTTTCGCCCTTCTTCGTCCTGTGCTCAGGTTCATGTACAGAGTAAAGGTCGGAGAGAACTTGTTTCCAGAGTCCTCGGCTCCAAGTAAGAAGGCAGCCCGCCAGCTGGCAGCAGAGGGGGCCGTCAAAGAATTAATGGCTGACGGGAGGTTGCAGCTCAACAAGGTGAGGAGTGACTGGAGTTATTCACTTTTTGCATATCCTCAAACTGAGTGGAATGAAACAACAGATCTTGTAACTTGTGTGTCTCCATTGTGCTCCCTTTGCTCAGTAACATTTACATCTCCTTTCCTTTCCATCTCTTTTCCAGCCTCAGTTGCCCCTAGGCTCTTCCAGTGATAGTGACGGTTCTGGGACCACGTGTCCCTCTCTGCCGCCTCTGACTGTAGATGAGTTGCGAGCAGCTCACGAGGCAGGGGTGGGGGACCTCATCAACCACCTGAACAACAACGCAGTGTCAGGTCTTCTGGAGTACGCCAGAGCCCGGGGCTTTGCTGCCGAGATCCGCCTCGTGGGCCAGTCTGGGCCAGCACATGAGCCTAAGTACGCGTGGGCTTCATGATGAAAGAAACACACATTTATTGTACACACTGGAGAAGAAATCTCCTTCTGAACAAGGTTACCATGTGCTTTAGAAATCTGTTCCTGTAGATGTAATACATTTATTTGTATATAACACTTTTAACAATGCTCACAGACACTTAACATAGGTTTAAAAAAACAGGGAAAGTAAATAACTAATCAACTATCACACATTAAACCCTGTTCTGAAGAGGTGGGTTTTAAGGAAAGCGGAGTTATGGAACATTCTTTTGCCTCGTTTCTTTGGAACCTCGTTCTAGAAACACTTTACATGCTGAGGAAAATGCTCAAATTTAATATTGGTCAACTTGGGTCTTAAAGTGATTTAAAGTCCTCCTCTGATCACCTTCCTCTCTGGCCCTCCTGCTCAGGTTCACCTACCAGGCTAAGCTAGGCGGACGGTGGTTTCCTCCAGTCTGTGCATCCAACAAGAAACAGGGCAAACAGGAAGCAGCAGACGCCGCTCTCCGGGTTCTGATTGGAGAAGCTGAGAGGGCAGCCCGCACTGGGGAGCTTATCCCGGCCGAGGTGAGCTGACCTTTCACTGGTTTAGCACTGTCTATGATGCCATCAGGCTGAACATGGGATCAAGGAAGAACATAATGAAATAGCAGAGGAATAACAAGGTTATGATTACTTTGACTCTCACCTGAACTATGATAGACGCCTGTGTGTCATTGACTGAGCCACGCCACATAAACAAAACTGTTTCACCAACAATATGCTACAATACTAATACTGACCTGTAAACTCCAACTCAACGCCTTTGCTGCGTAATAGAACATTTATAAAAATATAATTTTCTCTGTTAGTTTGGACTTTGCACAGTCAAATAAATGTCATATATGCCACATTTCTAATAATGCCAATACTAATCAGTATTTCTTTTCTCCTGTAAACATCGCTCTCTCTAGCTTCCAGTGAGTGGCAGCACTCTGCACGACCAGATAGCGATGTTGAGTCACCAGCGTTTCAACGCCTTGACGACACGTATCCAGCACAGCCTTCTGGGACGCAAGATTCTGGCCACCATCGTCATGAGGAAGGGGGAGGGCCTGGGGACTGTTGTCAGCCTGGGAACTGGTATATCTATCATCTTCATGTAGAAACAGGGAGTTTACAGGATTGTGCAGCAACAGAAGAAGATGTGTTGGTTTTTAGTCATGTAGTGTCTGAAAGCTTTTACAGAACTAGGTCCCTGTAGAACCGCGCTGGTTGTTGTGTTCTTTGACACTGAGCATGTCTCTTGGTTTCTTTAAATTTCTTTTTCTTTGTTTTGGCAGGAAATCGCTGCGTTAAAGGGGAGGAGCTGAGTCTTAAAGGGGAGACAGTGAATGACTGCCACGCTGAAATTATTTCGAGACGGGGATTTCTTAGGTAGAAATAGATTTAGCTCTTTCATCAATGTTTCTCTCCCACTTCTAAAATTACCTTCGCTCTTTTTCCAGCCCCAGTCTGCGGGACATTATTTATAAGTCTAATTTTCCGTCTCACTTCCTCTCAGGTATCTGTACAGCGAGCTGCTGAAGCACTACGAAGGCGCAGAGGACACTATATTTGAGATGGCGGAGACAAACAAACTGCGGATCAAAGCTGACATCACCTTTCACCTTTACATCAGGTGGGAGTATCAGATGTTTTCTTTCTCCTTGTTCACGCCCTTGAAGTCTCTCATGCTTCGATCCCATCCTGTTCATTCGTCAGTCTCTTCCATGTTTTATTGTATGGATCAATTGCTCGTTAGTCCGCCTCCTTTTAAAGTGCAAGTCATTTTGGCATGTGTCATGTCAATATCTTATGTTTCTTCTCTTTCATTTATTCATAGCACAGCACCATGTGGGGATGGGGCTCTGTTTGATAAGTCCTGCAGTGAGTCCGGCGATGACGTCGAGGGCCACCAGCCTCTGTTTGAGAATACAAAGCAGGGCAAGCTCCGCACCAAAGTGGAGAACGGTGAGCGATGAGATATTATATATAACTTAATAGAAGCAAATGATTCCTCACCACAAGCAGGAGCTGTGACCTTTGCAATTGTTTGTGTCAGGTGAGGGCACCATCCCAGTGGAGTCGAGTGCCATTGTGCCGACCTGGGACGGCATCCAGCACGGAGAGAGGCTGCGGACCATGAGTTGCAGTGATAAGATCCTGCGCTGGAACGTGCTGGGCCTGCAGGGGGCGTTGCTCACCCATTTCATGCACCCCATCTACCTAAAGTCCATCACGCTTGGTAAAACATGCAGCTGCACTGTCATTGTTGTTGCCAGATAATGTGACAAATATGAGCTTTAACACCAGTGAAATAAGATGAATTCCCAGTTTTACATTCCTGCTGTTGTCATTTGGATCTGTTAGGTTATCTGTACAGCCACGGTCACCTGACACGTGCTGTCTGCTGTCGAATGGCTAGGGACAGTGAAGCGTTTGTGGAGAGTCTTCCTTCTCCGTTCGTGCTCAACCACCCGGAGGTAACCACAAAAATGTTTGGTAATTTCACATGTGGGCATTAATGGGGAATGTTCAGATCATGCTCACTAAAAACAGACCTTTCTGTTTGTGCCTGTACAACTGTTCCTGCATGTCTCCTCTTAACATGTGACTCATTTATCAATTAGCAGAAAGCTGGTACTGTAGATGTCTATTGCATCACCGAGCAAAACTGAGAAACAAATACAGATTTTTTTTTTTTTTATTGTTCTATCTTTTGAACAATTTCAGTTACGCACCAGTGAAATTGTTTTCTAACTAACGTCCTTAAACGACACACAGTGACGAAGGCATCACGCTGAGACATGAATTACACGACTAATTTTACACGCACTGTTTGGAATTACTGATCCACGCTGAAGGGCTTAATGAGCCTGATTTAACTAAATATGCTCTTCTATCCCCACTCCCCTCCTCCAACACCACCCGGGTGGACTTTAGGTGGGCAGGGTGAGTGTGTACGACTCCACACGTCACACAGGAAAGACCAAAGAGTCCAGTGTGAACTGGAGCTTTGCAGACCAGCACAGTGTAGAGGTGCTGGACGGGACCAAAGGCAAACTGGATGGGTACGTAGGAAACACTGTGGCTATCACCTGATTGTGTTTAAGGATTTCTCACTTTTTGTCTGAACACTAAACTGAAGAGTCCTAATGTCTCCCCTGTAGGAACAAACACAGCATTTCCCGTGTGTCCAAGTCCAACTTGTTCTGTATATTCCGGTCTCTGTGCCAGCGGTGCGGCCGCACAGACCTCCTCGCCCTGCCATCATATTCCCACGCCAAGATGGCGGCCATGTCCTTCCAATTAGCAAAGCAGCAGTTCTTCGAAGGTCTCGGCGTCCACGGTTACGGCGCCTGGATCAGCAAACCGCTAGAAGAGAAGAGCTTCGAGGTCTTGGAGGGAATTCGGAAAAACGGTTTCCCCGTGGCATACGGCAGCAGTAGAAATGGAGGGGCGTTAGAGCAAGGAGGCGTAGAACAGTGCATTGTTAAGTGAGTATATAACTATGTGGAGGAGGAAAAAAAGCACCAGCCAGGGCCAGACGTGAAGGGGGAAAGAAAAGGACAATCAAACTATGTGTAGCAAGTGTCCAGAACCGTATCTTCTGATGGAACATGGTTAACGGCTGCTGAGGAGGAGCGATGGAAAGGAACCGTGTGAATGAGAGGGAGATGACCAGGGTAAAGCCTGATGGGTGAATGTGGTCAGAGTTCACACACAGAGCTTAGAAAGAGATTCAGAGGGTAAACAAAAAATAAATAAACACTACATGAAAAAGGAATTGGTTTGAAGTCAATAAATTAACCTGACAAACACTGCTACAAAGCTGAGTTGTTGGCTTGCAAGATGATTGCTGCTTGTGTCTTGATCCTTATTTTCAGAGTGTAATTTCAACTTGTCTTTGTGATAATAGTGCTTCACTCGGTTTTTGGACCAAGATTATTCAGCTTCTTTTGGCAAATGTTTGTTTGATTTTTTTTTTTTTTCCCTTGAGAGCTTGAGTAACTGACAAGTACTGCTTTATTACCGTTCAGTCCATCACCAGCCTGCTTTGTCGCAGTGTTTGCAATTGTTAAGTTAAATTAGCGTTCAAATGTCATGAAGTGATTATTATTTTTTCTGCTCCCTGTGTTCTACTTCATGGAAACGCATGCAACTGCTTTATGACAAAGAGCAGAAACTACAGGAGTCTTTTTTTTTATTTTTATTTTTTTTATTGCGGTCATCCCGATTGACTCAATGTAGTGAATCTGGAAATCAGTACTTGCTGGGTACAGTCCCAGCTTACATTCTAAATTCAACACGTTCACTGTACATAAGACCATCAATAAAAACATACTCTGATCAGTGACAAATGCTTCAGCTCCTCAAACTCTGAAGCATCCATCCGGCCCATTTCTGAGTAACACCAGCTGTAAGATTCATTCATTGTACACCATCCCTCCACATAGTGTTGCCATGGTTTCCATTAGCACAGTGTAGGTAAGTGCGGCCCTTGGATCAGTCCCACAAGTTCCTCCGTGCTTTTATATAGAATTACTGATGTCAAGACCTCAAAGAAGTACAACCTTTCTGTTTCCTTATTGCTTGTGGGTCTGTTTTTGAGTATATCTCCATGTTTAACCAATAAGATAATCAATAACTGGCCATGGGAGCGAGTCTCTCCTGTCCTGCATGCAGCCAGCCTGCATGTTGTTGTTTTTTTTCACAGCTCAATATACAAAAAGACTTCCAGGTTCTCTCGCATGTCCAGTTGTTGTCTCACCTAGTAGCGCTAGGTGAGGACAGCTTGTTTAAGGAGAATGTGTAGTTTCGTTTTTTTCCCTTTGTTTCGGTTACATGTACTTGGATGATGCAATATATACATCAAGTATATACAAATACATGGACACACAGATGTAAAGTGGGGTCCAAAAGCCTGAGTCTCAGGTTGAAGTTGTGTTTGAGGTCTGGAGAGAAAGCCATGCAGGTCAATGCTCCATTCTGTGGAGCATTGACCTGCATGTGCACATTATTTTGCTGGATATTTCATCTTATTTTTAAACAGTTTTAAGTGAGTGGCACCTTTCCTGGGCCATGTGTTGTTAGCTCCTTTATTGCAGCTTTTAGTGGGATTTTTGTTCAGACATTTATTACAATCTTTTGAGTTCCAGAAGTAAGTACTGGTTACATTTCCTCAACGGTGAACATTATTTGAATAAGAAGTTTTAAAGAGAAAAGGAAATGTACAGCTTTCAGTATTGGACTCAGACTTTTGATCCCCACTATGTCAGTATAATGTTATATATATATATATATATATATAAATGTGTGTGTGTGTATATGTATAGGTTTCATGTATATATTTTGTAAATCATCTAAAATAGTTTTCTATAGTTTTCCTGGTGTTTTAATGGTTTATGCCATTTTTTTTTACCAATAAAGTTCCAAAAATTTGAAAAAATTGTGTTTGGGTGGAGTTTGTGTTATAATGTGTTTTATATTTCTCACCTGTCTATATCAAGAGGAGAAGTTGCATCACCCGAGGGTGCATAGTCTGAATGATGTGGGGAATCTCTGAGGCGATTTTCAATATTTATGGTGTCGGAGCGGCTGTTGAATTGTTTCTAAGAGGACAGAAAATGCACCGCAACACCTCTGCTTAATCCACTGTAAATCTTTGGGATTACATTTAAGTGGAAACCTTGACAGGCGAGAGATTTCCTTGGCTGAACGTGCAAGTAAGTCGATGATGCTGATTCTCAGAGCAGGGACGCCTTTCCTCTCCTCAGGGTGGAGAGTGTCTCCTAATGGCTGCAGAGCCGATTGCAATGCTGCAAAATAATCAGCAGATGGAAACATGTCCTCACTGTGTGTGTGTGTGTGTGTGTGTGTGTGTGTGTGTGTGTGTGTGTGTGTGTGTGTGTGTGTGTGTGTGTGTGTGTGTGTGTGTGTGTGTGTGTGTGTGTGTGTGTGTGTGTGTGTGTGTGTGTGTGTGTGTGTGTGTGTGTGTGTGTGTGTGTGTGTGTGTAAAGCCTTCATGAAATAAGGCCCAGGTGAGCTGGTATTCATGGTGGATTCAAGATATAAAAAAAAGAGTAGATCTGTGCAGCACTGGCACTTTATCTCTAAACCATCTTATTATATGATTCTACAAGCTTAGAATTGATTTTGTTTTCATTTTCACTTGGTATAAATTTGACTATGTTCCAGCTCTTTGTACGTTTATCTGGTGAGGAGCAATCTGACATTTAGATCTTCAAGTTGCTAATTTAAGCTTTAGGATGTTTATTAGAGGGTTAGAGTCACAATGAGTTAAGTGGAATTGATTCAACTTAATTGTCATTGCACAAAGCACAACTATCTGCAGTTTAGCATCCAATCTCATGCAAACTAATAAAAATGCATATACATATAAACAGTAAAGAATGCACAGAATGAGCAACAGATCAATAGGGTAGTAATGATAAGGGAGTGATACACACAACACCCATTAGTGAGGATCTAAATAATAATATGGAATTCGTCTTTTCTTCATCTGTGAATGATCTTAGTTATGTGTTGTAAACCTGTGATGCCACTGATGCTCCACACTGTTCCAGCAGCGTCTTAATGTGACCCATTAACACTCTGAATTTTTCAACAAGCCATTTAGAGCACGTCTCCGTGTGACGCCTCACCGGGAGCAGATCGTGAGATTCGGTGTCTAATTCTGAATCAGGTCGGTGTAGCGTTATAGGCCGAGTCTTCCTCCGCGGAGCAGCAGCAGCATTTGTTTCTGTCAGGGGAGAGAGGATGATGGCAGTAATATTGCCAGCCAATCAGTGTAGTGCCTCATGAAGAGTTTTATTGTTAGTGCTCCCTAAACGGTCTGTTTCAGTGGAGGAAGCGGCAGAACAGAGGAAAACAACAACAAAAAGCTAAAACCAACAATGGCTAAAACAAAACCCTTAAATTAATTTAAGATCAAATTATTTAGCTCTTGGCTGTAATATCATTTACCTCCTTGTGACCTCGTGAGTAAGAATTTGTTGCAAAATTGTGCATTTAAATGTAAAGGCCTATTTGTGCTGTTTGTGCCCGTTTCAATCAGGATCTCGATCAATCGAGTGAGATTCATACTGGTGGGAGGTTGCAACTGATGATGGAGGGAGAGGAGTACAAAGCACGCTGGAGGGGTGAATGGAACAGGGCTGCACGGAGTGAAATATTCGTCCAGACTGAATGGCTTAACCAATCCATTTGCTGCTCTCCAATGGCAATTAATGAGAGCGGGGAAGAGGGGAACACATGTCGGTTCAGTGGTGAGAGGAAGGACTGAGAACTAGAAAAACACAAGGCTCTGAGAACCTGTGGAGTCAATTACTAATGTGTAATGGAAATCAAAGGTTTGGAAGGAGGGACGGAGCCTCAATAACTTCATCTTGCATCAGCAAACTAAAGAGGGGACCTGGAGAAGTGTGGTACTGTGAGGGTTACTACATCATATCATCCAAACCAATCATTTTGATCCCCCATTTTGTTCTGTGTATAATTTCCACGAAATGGTGGCGATTCTACACGTGGGACTGCATTTGCTCGTTATCAGGAAACGTCCGGCAGGAATCGGGCAACGTTTCCGAGCTGAGCGACCGGAGGCAGCGGACTCAGGAAGAAGAGTGCAGTCATCCCAGCCTGCGTAAACTTTGCTGTCATGCTGACACTTTGAATCTGTGGCTAAATGCAGTTAGCTCCTGAACTCCTTCAACACCTCGGAGAATTAGAATGGAGGCAGCTGCGCACTCTCGCAGTCAATTGCCTCTTCAATCAAGAATGACACGTAGCATTAGCGGCGGCGTTCCTTCTCGTTCAAAAGGCTGAAGGCCTTGAGTCCCCACTACCTGTGCAGTAAAAGTGGCCTAAATTTGACTCTGCTGCTCAGAACTATGAGGACGCAGATCAAGATAGTAGTGACACTGCCTTGTTCCCTGCTCAACGGCAACTAGCAGCTTCATCCCTATCAACAGTAGAGAGGTACTGGGAGGAGAACACCAGCTGGTTTGTGCAGTGGATCTGTGGCAGGATCCAGATGGGGGAATAAGGGGTAATGTACCAGATATCTGCGACCCTGCCGTCACCTCATATTGTTCAGGGATTCAGAAAGACCTGGCGTTAAGCTCATTAATGGCGGTTTCTACTGGCTGAAGGAACAATTGACCAATTAGAGATTCAAGGGCGATTTTATGCCTGAAGCCTGAACTGTAACTTCTGCCCAGGGAGCTTTATTCTATGTTTTTTTTATATTCCACATTTCTCCCTCCCATGTTTTCTCTCTTCTGTCAGATTCATTGTGAGGAATAAGTTAATCTGCAGACCAGTGTTCTTCTGCAGCAGACAACAGACAAATCAATATTAAGAAAAAGGTATAAAGGTTTACCAAATTTCTTTTTAAAACTGCTGTAGATTACAATCATGGGAAAAATCAGCAAGGGCAAAAAAAAATCTGGGGATGCAGAAGAGAATATCAAACCTCTTTTACACACTGTTCGACATCAGAATGGAAATCAGGTCAGAGGCTGTTCCAACAGAACTGGACCAAGAGACGCCGAAAGAATTTGAATAGGGGTGTTTAAAGAGGAATTCAGGTATTTTTCAATATTCATAAATGTGTAAATGTACGGTAATTCCAAAAACTTTAGAAAATGTGTCGGATAGAACTCAGCCGTGCCTACAACGTAATCTTATGGAGAAACTGCGACGGTCCATGAAATGTCCACTTAAAGTGCCTTTGTCATCTCTCTGTACTCATTCGCTTTTCAATTTGTAGCAGCTCTTTGTCCTCTGGCTCAAAGACGTAGCGGCAGCCATGGAAGTCAAATGCTTCATCGACATTGTCCACATCAGAAAAAGATTCAGCCATAATGGTTTCTCTAAGTAAAATCCAAACTCCCCTCTCCAACTCTCTCACTTTTGTTTCCACCTCCATCTTGTTACACGAGTCTCACACGACTTGAGAGTGAGACTTGTCTAATGTTGCCGGACTCTTTGTAAAAAAAACAACAAAAAAAAACAATTTGAGTTGAGTAGCTTTTGTAAGTACCATTCATTTACATGCCCATGCATTTATTAAAATAGGGACCAGGTTATAAAAAGTGATCATCTGACTCGTGGAAAAGTTAAAGTTACTCAAGAAGCTTCAGAGAGGCTTAAAAAAAAAAAATGGCCCTGAATGTTAAAGTGACAGAAAAGGTGGGTATGAGTTGAAATCCGACAGCGTCACCGCTCTGCTGACGAGTGTTCTTTCTCCGGCAGACAGCTGACACAAACACACACAGCCAATACATCAGCATCACAGCACACACTTTGCTATCATGCTGATGCCGAGAAACTGTAGTTTGCCTCTGAACTCTTCATACACTTCCAAATATTAGTAACATGACAGCTGCACACACTTCAGAGAGACATAACCAACCAGCTCTCCAGGTCCGAGGAGATGATGCTCCTTTATTTTTTTTTATCTTGTCTTATAAAAAGCTGTGTGTGTGTGTGTGCGTCCGTCCTTTCAGTAAAAGGGCACAGTTGTTTGGAGGCGAGATGTTCTGCACTACGTTCTCGCCACTTAAAGAGGAGAGTGGACGCATTACCCACAGCTTTCTACAAGCTCCACCGCCGTCCCCCACCCACCGCCTGTATTCTCCAGTTCTGTATTTGATTAGTCTCTGTCAGGCAGTCAGATCTGAGTGCTGTTTGCTGCAGAGATCCATCTGCATACAGCGGCAGGTTTTTCGGCCGTGGGTTTGCCCACACAGCTTCGAGGCCCTTAATGCAATCTGAGCCATTAGGATACGTTGGAGCCAGTGATGGCCGATGATTAAAGTGAGTCTGATAGAGCAGGACCAGCCCAATGGTCTATTAAGAAGACTCATGCAGCCGTGCTATGCACTTACTCATCAGTTCTCTGACGTTTCTCATAAATCTGCTCGACAACAAGTGTCTTTCTCAGAGAAAGTGAAAAGTCCACTTCCCTTTGCTTGTGCGGTGACCTTGGGGTTCACTCAGAGTGGAGCTATGCTATTCAGCACATTATGCAACACATTTCACATTGTGCATTACTTGATGCCACTTCATAATTCCACTGTGCTTCATTGCAGGGAAAACACTGTTCTTTTTGCGTCACTACAACCTGACAGCTGAAATGACTTATAGTTACTTACTTATATAACTACTTATAGTACTATGCAAATTTAAATATTACACACAAAACGTTTGAACAGTTTATGAAATATAATGAACTCAAATAAATTGAAATCCCTGGTAAAATATAAAGTAGTTAAGATTGGCTCCACTTGTGCCAACTCCAACATTAAAATGGTGCTGAAAGGAGATATGTGATGCTCATTTTTGGGGATTTTTATTAAAAAGGTTTACGTGCTGTAATGTTCAGAAAACACATCACTGTCCTAACACTGTCCGTTGCTGCAGCTCCTCTTTTCAGCCTCTGTCGGAAACGCTCGGTTTCCAGCACCTGTCCCTTTAAGAGAGATAAAGCCCAGTCTGCTCTGATTGGCCGGCTGCCCCCTCTGTTGCAATTGGCCAACCACTTCAAGCATTTGTAGGAAAAGTTGGCCTCGTACTTTATGTTTCCTTGTCAGGGGGCCGGCCAGACTGGTAGCGAGGCAGGAGGCGTCGCAGGAGCTTTGCAGGAGGAGTTTTCTGTGGAGGTCGAAATGCTAACTCTGCTTTTTGTTATGTTTTTTTACACTAACAACAACCTGTATAACACTACAAATAAATTGTTTACTGGGCACTAGCAAGCTCACCTGGTGGTGCTGCTGCCCAATATATGGAGGCTTGAAACCTTGTGTCTTCCCTTATTCTCTCTCACCATTTCACATTTACTGTCAATAAAGGAGAAATGTCCTAAAAATATATATATTTTAAATGTCGATGATAATATTACTTATAATATATATAATATAATGTAAGATCATTCTGTATTATGAGCTATTATGCATTATATATATTTCTGATACTTACAGTAAGTACTTCTCAAACAAACTTTTCAATGCAGAACTTCTACTTGCAATAAAGTATTTTTACAGTGTTATTTCAGCTTTTGCTCAAGGGGAGGTCTATTTAAGTATTTAACTCTGAATTTTTTATGTTACCTCTCACAAATGAAGAATTGACTTCATAAGCCATAAAATAAACAGTTACAGTCTTCACTGGTGTGACCGGTTGCCTATGGCAGCAGATGACAGTAATTTGGAATAATTTGGCAAAGTAACATCACTGAGTAAGTTTTCTCACTTGTGCTGAGACTGCTGCTATATTATGTTTTAGTATTAACCAGCATATCATAGCTGTCGCTTGTGAACACTGTGAACACTGTTAGCCAGAAGGTGTGTGTTGAAAACCTTACCTCCTGATGTTTTAACTGGTGTGCCAATTCCGGAGCTTTTTAAATAATTCAGCTGCTGAAAAGCTAATTTTAATAACAGTGCATCTCGCTTTAAAAGAATGGGCCACGTATTGGGACATTTTGGGAAGAGATTTTGCTTTGATGTTAAGAGTTTCATGAGATGACGGATACTACTCTCCAAAACTGGAAAAACCAAACAAAAAGAATGCAATTGTCACAGAATGAAAGAAAGAGGAGTCGCACACGTGGAAGATGCTGACGAAGATGTCGACTTGGAAAGACAATGAGGTTTAAGAGCTTTATTTAGTGTGTTTGTGAGGCGGCAGGGTCTTGTGTCCTTTCAGTCTGAATCTAATCCACACCTCTCCTCTTTATTCTCACATTTTCTCTACATCTTCTTTTTTTCCAGCCTATAAACGCGACTCCCTTCCTATATTTCCTCTCCCACCCACGGCCTGTTGTAGCTCTTAGAAGTTTTACGTGATTCATACTGTATCATTTCCTCCAGTCAAGCTTTTATGTGGCTTTAAACTCGGAGGGAGACCAGAAAGAGGGATGGATCAGGCTGAACAAGAACTCATCTGTGTACTACAGCGTTGGCATAGCAACTGCCGTCCCACTTTATTATTCCTCTTTGTATTCTCCCACTAACTAGGTTTTATACCTGTTCAAAAGGGGGGGCGGGCTAATGGTTGGGGTCTCCACAACCACTCATCCGAAGCACTCCACAGGGGACATCGGGTTTCCTCACTCCCTCTCTCGCTCACATATTTCTCAGAGCGTAAATCTGACGGATGCTGCAGGGCAGGACTGGGGACTTACCTTTTCATTCAGAGGGGCCAGTCATCCCTCCTCCCTGTCACTCCCCTCTGCTTCCATTGCTCCAGACTCTCCATCTTGCTCTGCTGCCCCCTAACCTCTGTCTATAATATTACGATTTGTGAAAGATAAACAGTGCGGGCCTGCCACCGTTCCTATTTTCTGTCAGGCCTAATGTCCCCCTGGGTCCCCTGCAGCCCCCCTTTCTCCTATTGACAATGCTTCACTGCTTTCTATTGTGTGTCTTAAATCGCTTTTCCTTCTCTTGCTGTGAAGAAACTGCCGGAATGTTAAAGTTTAAACTACATTATTATTCCTTTGTGTTATTCAGCTGCGACTTTTAATCAGGACGGATAAAATTAAATAAAAACACAGACGAGAGGAACCTACTGTGCAGGTGAGATCAGAACGCCATGATCTGTGTTCTTTCTGTTTGTTCTTGTAGAGCTGCATCTGATCATTATTCGTACAATGTATAAATAGATTATTCTCTTTAATAATTAAGTGACGATTACTCCTTTACATGTACTTGAGTAACGTTTTTGAATAAATTGTACTTATTGGAGCAACATACTAAGACTTTTAGACCTTTTGCAGAAAATATTACTTTTACTTTGACGGAGTTCTATACAGCTATATTTTTTTTATTATCATTTCATGCTTCCATTCACACATATTCCAATGAGATTCTGGTGTTCTGCTGATCCCAGGTCTGCTATAGTGCTTTGTTATCCTCTTGCAGCCTCTCATGACTCAGATAAAGGAAGGAGATTCGGATGAGACGTGAGCATCCTTGGCCTCACTGTTTTTTTTTTTCTTTCACTGCTGTTAGAGTCTGGATTTCAAACGGCAGAAGCAGCTGATATTAAAGGACCTCAGCTCAGAGTGCAGTGAGCTCCATGGACGCTACTGAGGTCAGAACCATGTTGACACCGATCTGACCGGGCCTGGAGCAGTGATTGCATCTGTTGTATTAATGATGTCAACTTTAATACTCTTAATTTTTCAAAAAGTCTAAACTCTCTTTTACTGCTCTCTAAATTAAACATGTGGGAAAGAGACATTCGCGATCCAATAATTTATTTGTACACCAACTCAAATTGTATTATTGATGACAGCTTTCACGCTTGAGTACTTCTTTCAGTGTAGCACGTTTTTGGCTTTCCTACACACTCTTGTTTTAACTCAAAGAAATGTAATTTACAGTAAAATGAAACTGAGTTAATAGCACACCCTCTCAGTTGAAAAGCCAGGACCAGAATAACCTTGTTTGTTTGAAAAATGACATATAGACAATTAATTGATTATCGAAATAATTGCAATCATAGTCTTTTGATTGACTAATCGACAAATAATTTCAAAACAAATAATTACTCATGTTCCTGAATCCATAGCAATACTCATTAACTACATTTTCCCTTAATTTAACCAAAACACTAAATCCAACCTCAATCCCAAACCTGACACAGACACATTCTGAAAAACATATATTCTGGCCCATGATGAAATATATTTATGAAATATTTACCAGTCACTGAAGCAGCTACTCTCCATCACTGACCCATCACGAATCCGCCCGGGGGACAGAAACAACACATTACTGTGTTTATTTGCTCCTCGTGAGGAGGGAACGGATGAAATAACCCACTGTCGAACTTAGAGAGAGGCATTTGGAACATAGGGACAAAAACAGACGAACGTAAGGACAAGTAAACATGACATTGACAATGTATTTTAAGCATGATGTGACTCTGTCCTCCCTTCACATCAGCTGTGGGAGTGATACGTAGCTGGTGTTGTATTAATGCTCGGAATCATCCTACAGATGATATGATTTTCTTTATTGATGTCTGTCAGGTTGCATAATCGCAGGATAGGCTGACCTGTTATGAGGAAACGGTCTAATCCGCTCCCACTCAGCGTCTACGCTCATCCGATTAAAGAGAGCACACAGAAAACCATAACATTAAACCGATTAGGCCAGGTGGAATAGTCTAATTAAGCAGGATTATGCTGTATAGGCTCTATAGAGTTGGGATTATGAATTGATTAGCCTGCTAAAGGATGGAATCAGAGACTCCCTGCATGGCGCGAAACCCTGCGGTTACATGCATCTACTGTAAATCAACCGTCAGGAATTTTCTTTGACATGACTTGTTTCTTTCAGGCATCAATTATTCACATAGAATTCAATACAACTTTAATTATCTCGGTAAGGGCCCTTGTATCCAGCAGCTCCACAGATACACTCGGGGGGGGGGGGGGGGGCAGAGGAATAACTCTAATATATAACATTAGCCTGTGACATTTAATCTTGGCCTAATCTGTGAATAGAAAGGAAGAGGTGTTTCCCATAGCGATCTGGAGACGCACGGCGCCGCCCCTTTCTGCTTCTCCTGCTGCCACGCCCACCTCCTCCAGATATGTTGCTTGTTTTTTCTTAATTTTTCTGTGAAGCATAGTTTTGTTTCATCAAGATATGTTATTGTTCTACAAATAAATGAATGATAATCGTGGGAAATGAATCTTGGAGCTGCCTGCTCCAGCGTCCTACGGCGTAACAGGTGCCAAAAGGCGAATCCATGCGCCAAACAGGCTACAAATCATGACATGGATCACATGTTTTTAGGAGAGGATACAATACAAACAATAACCCCCCCTTGTAATAAATTAGACATGTGTTGTGATTATTATTATTATTATCTTTTTGCGAGGACCTGCCACCTGTTTTCAGCGCTTATTTCTCCTCCTGATTCCGTCCAATGGGAGTGAAAGGAGGGAGTGGAGGCGGAGAAAAGAGGGAGAGAAGTTGGAGGAGAGAGTGAGAGACGGAGCCGGGGAGACAGTGAGCGGTGTGTGGAGTGGAAGTCGGCGGAGGAGTCGCACGTGAAATCTCAGACTCCACCGCTCATCCGGAGACTGTTACCTGACATCCAGCCGTGCGTATTTTCCCCTGGTTTGTCGCGCCTTTCTTGTGGGGTGTTTTTTTTCCGGCTGCACATTTTTTTTTGACGCGCAGCCACAGGTTGACCGATTTAATCCAGTCACCATGGATTACTCCTACTCCTCCTCATCTCCTGTCGATTGTCACTGACCACATCGAAATGGGCACCGTGCATAGATCAGTGATGGCACAGAGGCGAACAAACTGACCGCATCCAAGCGAGAGCGCAGACACGGAGGCAACGTCTGTGTGTGTGTGTGTGAGGTGGTGGGGGGGTGCAAAGCGACGCACAATTTCGAGAGACAAGCTGGGAGGACCTGTGGACAGCCGAGTGAAAGGAGGCGAACAGAAGATGATGGGATGGCGGTGACAACATGAAAAAGAAAAAGTGCGGTGGTCTATTTTCATCCTGCCAGTGATTCAACGCACCTCTAACCTGGGGGACAGGGACTGAGAAGAGAAGAGGTAGGTAGAGGAGCAGACTGGGAGGATGTGGGGGGGCCGGGAAGGTGTCTGGTTATATCACACTGGAAGTAGGTTATTGTTTTTGGATCAATTAGACGCAGCCAACTTGTGGTTAACTAGTCCCAGCACTTTCCCCCTTGCTGTCACAGTGCACTGATGTGGAATGATTATCCTCTTGTGTCTGTGCCTGATCTCATTTCCATGTTGTAAAGCCGGAGGATTTGCACCATTCTCCAGGCTAACAACAATGTAACACAGAGGACATTTCATGGCATAGATTGCTGGAAGCACTGTGAGATGTGAGAGAAGGAGAGGACACTGGGAAACGGCAGCTGAGCGAGGCTGACTGGGCAGCTGACTCAAGTGTGACTCAAGGAATAACATATTCCCCCAATTATGACCACTTTTCTTCAGTCTGCTGCCCCCTCTGTGTCCCACGCCTACAGTTGTTGGAGTTCAGTTATTCCCCTGATTTGTTTTGACAGACCATAATCCATCACAACTCCTCCCTTCTCTGTCTGTCCTGTCCTCATTATTGCCATCATGATTTAAAATCTTGTGTCTTTACGGTTCTTCTCTTCTTTGTGTTTCTGTAGACAGGTGCGTGGCCACAGCTGTGACCATGGAGCCTCCCCCCTCTCTGAGCTTGGCTCTGCTAGGAGGGAGTGAGGATGAGGACCAGCGCTTCCTCTATCCCCTGGGCATTATATCCCATCCCTCCGCCACTGGCAACCAGCCAGGATCAAACCACTCCAACCACATGGGAGGATCGAGCCTCGACCGTCTAAATGGCAGCGGCCCATCCCCTGCCACGCCCAATGTACCTTCAGTGTCACTTCCTAAGTTGCCCCTGTCCTCGTCTGGAGCGCAGCCACTGCCGCCACCCATCCCCAACGCCCTGCACCCCACCAGCACCCCGTTGTCCTCCTGCTTGGGCTCACAGCACAGCCTGAGCGGGGACTCCCCAGTCTACAACGCCCTCTTTTACTCCTCCCACTCACCATCCATGGACAGGGACAGAGAACGTGACAGGGACAGGGAAAGAGAGCGGGGCTGCAAACACAGACAAGCCAGCCCTCTTGTTCACCGCAGGGACAGTAACCCCTTCACCGAGATCGCCATGAGCTCCTGCAAGTACACAGGTGGGGTCATGAAGCCCCTGAGCCGCCTCAGCGCCTCCCGCAGAAACCTCATCGAATCAGACAGCAGCAGCGAGACCAAAGAGGGTGGCGTTTCAGCTGTTGCAGGGGCATCGGCCGCTGGGGGGCACGACCGACAGCGAGAAGCCCCTCCCACGTCCTTGGTGGCACCGTCTTCTACCAATCAACCCCCAATCCAGACCCCTCCAGAGATTGTGATTTCATCCAAAGAAGACTCGCCGTACCCCGGAGCAGGGTATGACATCACAGACTCCACATCCAACCAGATGTCCATCTACCACCAGAACCACGCTCTGGTGGAGAGCAGGCGGGGGCAGCCGGGCAGGAGCAGCAGGCAGGGGGCGGTCGGGGCAGTGGGCACCGGGGCTCGGGGCAGCACCTCCAAGGCCTCCAAACGGAAGAACCAAAACATTGGCTATAAACTGGGGCATCGCAGGGCATTATTCGAGAAGAGGAAGAGGCTGAGTGACTATGCTCTCATCTTCGGAATGTTTGGAATCGTTGTCATGGTGATTGAGACGGAGCTGTCGTGGGGCGTGTACACAAAGGTGAGGCGACGGATCAGTGATACTAACAAGGACACTCAACTGATTTTACACTCTACCTGCCATAGTTAGCACTTCTTAGCGTGGAAAACGGTCACATAGTGTGTTCTGCAGCTCTGGAGGAGGAAACCCCTGTGATGTCACACTGATGTCATAACTGTTATCTCAGGTCGGGTGTAGGGGCAACACATTTCTAACAGAACGCCTGCGTCACAAAATGGGGGTGTGGTGTTTGAAGGACATTTACCAGGTCTAATGGACATGTTTACATTACATATTCTGATATTAACCTAATTAAGATAATGGTCTGAATAAAACACTAACGTTTAAACAGCATTTTCTGATAACCTCAACCTGACTGAGGTCATATTTGGAATAATCAATAATCAAATTAAGACATGTTAAGTCTTAATGGCAACATGAGGTCCTCTGGGAGTTTTCACAGCATTTAGGGATGTCGACATATGGCAGTGACCAACTGCCTGCCAACACATGCCCTGCGTTTGATTTGAAGAACGAGGAGATGAGAGAGCTTTTGCAAAATTAGAAAACACTCAAAGGGTTGAGGTAGAACTGTGGATTAAAATATTTCAGTTTGGAATAATAAAATTCTGGTATGAATGTTGGATGCAGGACATAGCGAACATTATGTTGACGAGTCAGACTTCACACTGTAAAATATGAACAGGGATATGAGTGGAATATTCTATTAGCAACTGAAAACATCATAATCAAAATAATATCTTTTGGAATAGTCAAATTTTTTACTGTCCATGTAAACATAGTTTCTGTCTAACAAGGCTGTGATACATGCTGGGTATGGCTTTACATAGCATTGGTGCTGGAATCTAGAGTCTAACTTTGGTTCCTAAACATTGTGCCTTCATACAGTAGTAACCTGTAATGTAATATGGTAGCCTGGAATGGATGGTGTTAAAAAAGGAGATGACACCTAACAAAGGACAGTAGTGAGACTCAAACCAGGGACAGGAGCATGCATCACTCACCCAGGTCACAAGGCCGCCCAAACCTTGGATTTTGGGTTGTTGCCCAGATGATTACAATCAGCTTTTCCACAGTTAATCACCAATTTCATGATTGGTACACCCCCTCGGTCTGACCACCACCTTGCCCATGTTGTTAGTGGGCTGTGTACTGTAGTGACCAGGCTTGACAGTTTCTGCTTTGGGTGATGTAATGCAACAATGCAGAGGACATGAGGGGCAGATTATCAGCAGGAGGCCAGGATCTCATTTGTCTGTGTAATGGGGAGTTTAATAAGCCGCATTGGCCCCTGGCTGCTATTGTGTGTGTGTGTGTGTGTGTGTGTGTGTGTGTGTGTGTGTGTGTGTGTGTGTGTGTGTGTGTGTGTGTGTGTGTGTGTGTGTGTGTGTGTGTGTGTGTGTGTGTGTGTGTGTGTGTGTGTGTGTGTGTGTGTGTGTGTGTGTGTTACACAAGGTCCCAGTGAGGCTAGGTGCATGTTGTACTCACCTTGCTGATCTAGAGGTACTTCTATCCTTGTTCCATCTGTACTCTGGGGGCTAACGAATCACAGAGAGCTAGGTTTCTTTAGCTAAGAAGCCGAACACATTACGTCCATGAATGCAGCCTGTTTATATATTGATCACGGATCATGTGACTAGACCGATTCACAGGTAGTCTATTAGAAAAAGCCAGCAGGGTGTGTCTCTCTTCTCTCTCAGTCTGTTTGTAGACTGTGGTCTCCAGTTCATACTTGGTTTCTCTCTGTTATTGTCAGTGCTAGAAAAATCTGCCTGTTCTGTTTTGCTGGCTGTGTCTTGGCTTCTTTTCTCCTTTTGTTACTCTCCCACTCATTACTTCAGGAAAATCACTGTTTTAGCAGCAGCCTTTTTTTTTTTTATTGATGAAAAATCACGGTTTGAATTTCTCCCTCTCAGTCGCTCCTTTGTCTCCTTTCTTCTTTTCTGTCGGCCTGTTCTTCCCCTGTCCGCCAACTCTTTCTCTGTCTGTCTCTTTTCTAAATCAACTCCACGCCTGCTTTCGTTTTTTTTCCTCTCTTTCGTTTTTCCTCCTCACTTTCTCTCTCCTTCGGCTCCTGTGCTCTTCCAGTGGGCGTCAAACACTGGGGGAGTGCGATCGGAAGAGAGAAGCGGCTGGGTGAGAAATGAGAGGCTGGAGAAGGAGAGGGGAAATGAAAAGCCTGATTTAGGTACGACCAATACAGTCCTCATCTTGTCTATCAATAAGCATTGATGGACAGCTGCGACTTAGAGCCGGGCAGCGTGTTTGCTCCCACTATATTGATTCATTTCTGTTCATTAAGATATCTAGTTAACAGAGTTCAGGAGAAGGGTAAAATATCTTTGAATCCTTTAGTCTCCTTTCAGGGTCGTACATTTTTAAAGAGTGGCAGCAGCCAGAGAGATGCCTGATGAAAATTCAATTTTAAATGCCAAGTGCAGAGTTATATTTATATATATTCTTCCTTTTTTTTTATGGTTGTGGATTTGGTTTGCCTCCAACAGACCCTGGAGTTCCATTAAACCGCTCAGGCCCTCACTTGGATAATTGAGGTGGAGGGAAGCCCGCTGGTTGTGGTGAAAAATGGTTTGAGATCATGAAGATGAAAGAGAGAACAGAGAGGGAGATGGATGGGATAGGTAGGCAGAGAAGTGGAGAGGTTCAGGCAGTGCTTTATACCAGTCCAAGGGGGGATGCCTTGAATGATTTTGTTGTATTGATTATTGATAATCACTCTCCCACACATGCACTGTCCACCCCCACAGACACATGCCGTACAAACGCGTGCATTGAAAATGGATGCTGACTTCCCAAGTGCTGTATTGTGCGCTATGTATTGACAGCCAATCATTGAGGGGGAGTGAGAGCCTGTTAGGAAATGTGAGAGATGCATATCAGTTTTCATTAGAGTATATACATTGTGTGTGTGTATGCACGCATGTGTATATATACATCCCTGTGTCTTTTGACAGTAGGTTAAAACCCCCAAGTCACTGTTTACAGCGCGTGTGTGTGTGTACCCACCAAACGCTCCTCCACTGTTGTCAGCAGGTCCAGCTGCTCTAGGTTGCACCCAAAAATAGAGATGAAGAGTAAGAATGGAACTACACGGGATGGGTTGGACGGTGCATGTGTTTGTTTGTGAGTGTGTTTGCAGGGATAAAGACAGAGAGGTTAACAAGCGGAGGACATTGCGTCCGTGCCTGTGGATATAGTGAGTAAGCATATGTATATTCATGTGCAGAAACAGATTTGAGACTGTGTCAGCAGCACACACTGGGGCTACAGCTCAGATATTTAATTAATTGATTTAAAGCCTCACTCGTCACTATCCCACTTGAGTCAAGTTTAAGACAAACACGAAGTCCATGATTAAGGCCACATCTGAGATCATTTATCTGCAGATAAAAGCCGTTCTCATGCACCGTATGTATATTCAACAGCCGAGACAGTGGCAGCAAATTGTCACTCAGTGCAATGTTGTTGAGCCAATATAGATTATACAAAGAGAATATTGGATGGTGTAATAATTTATGAATGTGAAATGATTAAATTTGCTCACAGGCTGAATTGCGAGTTTTCACAGAAAAAGCCATCGAACGCGGAGGCTCTCTAATTGCTGTCATAACTTTTCTTGAGACGTGTCGGGAGTCTGTCTTCACACTGCACTGTATTTGAATTCAACGTGTTCTGTGGCCTCTAGTGAGGATCAGTGTCACCTGCTCTCTGCCACTGACCCAGGACCTTGACACTTGAAATGGAGTTCCTCTTTAAGAATGTGTTTTCATGTTGCTTCTATTATTGATTTTATTAGGTACAGGCTAAAAGAGGAGGGGAGGGGGTTCCCTGGCTGACATGTGTCTCTATCTTAGAATAACTGAAGCCCTGGGACACCTGGGACCTCAGAATGTGGCCTGTCACTGTCAGATCAATGGATCATTTCACAAATGCCCACTTGGATCCTCAATGGAACATGGCTATTCTGAGGGAATGCACAGCTGTTGTCAACTTCACCTGTCACACTGTCAATTGACACGCTTGACACCTCAACACACACAGATGGGTGTTAGATGTTAGAGGAGCAGAGGGATGGGGTTGCATGTAACCACCTACTGTCTATTGCTCATCACCAGACAGTACTGATGATTTCACAGATTAGCAGCAGTTTTCGCTTTCGTTCCCTCTTCTGGGTGTTCTCCCTGTGTCTGCGTGGGTTTTCTCTGGGTTGTCCGACTTCCTCCCACAGACGCCACAACGTCTTCCTGTGAGGGGGGAAGGTTCATAAGTGTGAATGTGAGTGTGAACGGTTGAGAGTCTCTGTATGTTGGCCCTGTGATGGATGGATTCTCCTCTTCTGTCCCTCCCTTCCTTCTCACTTATGAGGAGTGTTTATGTTCCTCGCCTGGTGAGTTTTTAAACACGTCACCATTTCCCCAAAGGGGCCATTCCATTCCCAGCAGCCTTACCCTGAGTCCCTCATTCCCCCACCTCCATACCTCCACCTCTCCATCCCCGCTCTCACCCCACTGTCTGACATTTCTCTCAGACATTTACTGGGAGACCTTTTGAGACCTTTCTCCACCGGGCCACTTACAGTGACTGCGTGCTGCTTTTCAGACAGTACATGAGGATCATCTGGGAATTAAACTCACCAACTGCCACCATATTCTCTAAAGACGCTATCAGCCATCTCAGCACTTCTGCGTCTCTCGCCCCCTCCTCCTCCTCTTCCTCTCTTTTCCTCTACTCCACTCCACACTCCCTTCATCTTCTAGATCACAGGCTTCTAAGGGACGGTAGATCCCACAGGTCTTGCTACTAACAGGTACAAATATGCTGATTTCTTTCAGTGTAACAAGGCGAGGCTACCTCTGTCAGCGAGTGTGAGTGTGTTAGAGCTTGCATCATCAACGGTAACAAACGATTACGTCACTGAGTATATGTTGTATACTCTGTGTATACACACCTATGGAGTGTTTGTCTTTATGTATTCATTGCTTGTGGATTCACCTGGTTGTGTGTGTGTGTGTGTGTGTGTGTGTGTGTGTGTGTGTGTGTGTGTGTGTGTGTGTGTGTGTGTGTGTGTGTGTGTGTGTGTGTGTGTGTGTGTGTGTGTGTGTGTGTGTGTGTGTGTCCTAGTAAGGTGACATCGCTCCCCTGTCTACTGCCTGTTTCCCTGGAGACTGATTGCAAGAAGGCATTGCACTGACATGGAGAGACCCCAAAGGCTAACTTACAACAACGCATTCATGCACACGTACACACAGACACACACGTACTTACACATTCATGTGTGTCGTGAATGATATGATAATGTGTCTGTAAGCAACATGCATTGTTCTTACATTTCAATAAGGGTTAGATGGGAACTGTGTGTGTGTGTGTGTGTGTGTGTGTGTGTGTGTGTGTGTGTGTGTGTGTGTGTGTGTGTGTGTGTGTGTGTGTGTGTGTGTGTGTGTGTGTGTGTGTGTGTGTGTGTGTGTGTGTGTGTGTGTGTACCTCTCTTGATTGAACTGAGAAGCTCAAAGCGCTCATTATCTCTGCATGCTGTCCAACAAGCCATTGATAGAAAGCTCGTTATTTAAAGAAACAGGGAAAGACATACACTTAAAGGTTAAGTGTGTAAGATTTAGGTGAAAGGGATCTATTAACAGAAATTTAATATAAAATAATCCTAGTGATGTTTTTTTCACGAGTTTGTTTCATCTAAATTATACAAATTGTTGTTTTATTTACCTTAGAATGGGCCCTTTATATTGAAATACTTTATATTTACATCAGGGGGGGTCCTCTCTATGGAGGCCGCCATGTTTGGCTGAAGGTTACCACAGGTTCTCTTTCATGTTTGGAAGGGGAGGATGAGGTGAGGGGTATTCAGCTGCCACATACAACTTCACCACTTTATGTCACTAAATTCTACACACTGCCACTTTAAACACACATAACACAAACACGTGTATGCAAACATAAAGAGCAAATGGCAGGGACACTGTCCAACAAGTTTCACCTCGACAACTTAATCGTTTTATTCAGGCTACTATCACTGTAGATAACATTATGTTAATAGTCTGATGTTTGCTGTTTGTTATGTAGATATCTAAACAAGACTAGAATAGCCCAATAGAGTGCAAAAATTCAATCAAACTGCACCAAATGAATCATAGATATGTGTCCCCTAAATATGCCTGATTTTTCTTTCATTAAGATCAATGAATTATTCCCTGGATCAGTGAAAATGTAAAAAAACACACAAAAAAAAACAACGGCCATCTTGCAATGTTACGGACAGTGATAAAAAAATTGCTGGATTCACTCCCTTATGGAAACGATGTCAAAATTCAATGGGTTCTTCCTTGGGGCACACATAGTATTTGTGTTATCCTGCTAACAGACAAACAGCTGACAAACAGCAATGAAAACATAAGGTCCCAAGTGGAAGTAATAAAAAGCAAGCAACAAATAACTGAATTAATTACTGTTTATGTGCTTTTTTTTTTTTTAAATAATAGTTAAACATTTTGTGACACATACTTTCTTGCCTAGAGTTATAAAAGAGGACACCACTGCTAGACATATATGAAACAGTCAGCTTAGTTTACATGAAGACTGGAGGGATTTAGCCTGCCGCTCAAAGAGAATGGTATCAATCATCTGAACTCCCAGCAAGACCGCAGGAATAAGTGTATAACCAAAAACTTTAAACATTACCAGCCTACACAAACATCACAACTTCAAAGCATTTTAACCGAAACCCAATCGATTCTTTACATTTGAAATTGTGATGACCTTTGACCTAAGGTAATCAAAGTCAAATCAGTTTACAATTGAGTACGTGTGAACCCTTCTGCTAAATTTAAAGGGATTCCCTCAAGGTGTTACGGGGACATTGTGTTCACAAGGTCAAAACCGTGTTTTGTGAGGTCACAGCAACCTTGATCTTCAACCTTTGATAACTAAAATATAATGAATCCATCCATAAGTCCAACTTAATTTTTCTACTAAATTTAAAGAAATTCTGAATATTGGTTTTACAAAAATGGATGGATGAGCTTACCGCAGAATGGACAAATGGACGGACAACCCAAAACCATAATGCCTCCAGCTGTCACTGGTAGGGAGGTAAAAAAAAACAACTCAAATGAACAGAAGGCAAGCATGCACACACACACACACACACCGTCACAGTCGAGTCATTCGCTATAAAGGTAGAGTAAGTGAAGTGGAAACAGGCTGAAACAAAATGCTCTTGACAATGTGATGGGCAGAACTGAAAAAAACTGCTCGTCCAACAGACAGCTGGAGGTAAACGCAGTGAGACAGGTGAGAAGAGAGGGAAAGAGGGAGAGGAAGTAAACTCAGAGCAAATCTCATTTCTGCTCTCCGGTGAGAGTGTGTATTTAAACAGATTCACTGCTAAAACCCAAGTCTACATTTCTCTCATTAGCACAACAATGTTGGCTTCTATTGCACCTAGTTTGCTTCAGTGACTACAAATGAGATGGTTGTAGAGGAGAGACGGACTGAGACAGAAAAACAAGGCACGGGCGAATAAAGACCAGAAGACAGTTAGAGCTGTGGGCCGGCTGATGATGGAGTATATCAGTGGAGAGCCAAAGCTAGATGGTATTTTTCCATTGTTGTGCAGTGGCCCATAACCACACTGATATAAGTAACAAATGAACAACACTCACTTAATGTTCTCCTTGTGTGAGTCTGTGAGTAAGTGTTTGTGCATTTGTATGTGTTTATATAAATAATATGAAGGTGCACCCGGTCTCATATCCAGTCATTGTAGATAGTGATAATTATAGGAAATTCTCAAGAGAGGAATGCACCAGTGAGTATTAACAAACTAGACTGTCTGTATCTGTGCCTGTATGATGTTGAATTAATAACATTAAGGCCATGAAGCATCTTCAGAGACCCTAAATAGACACAATAACACACCAACACACTCTATTTTCCAGCAGGCTGACTTGCAATATAAATTCATGAACCCAAAATGCAATGTAGATTCTGCTTAATAATGTCATCAAAGAAAGTCTGAGATCGCACTCAGATCAAGAAAGGGTTTGGTGATGAATGCTTAACAGCGTCCTACTTAACACCTGAACTACCTCATTTGAGATGCTGCAGTCTTGAGGTGGCTCGGCTCTTCCCTTGAAGAGGGCACCAGGCCATACACTTAGTGATCCTGAAAACGAATGCTCTGTGGGTCTTTTTTCTGCCTCTGCACCATTGGCATTATGTTTTCAGGCTGTCCGTCTGTCTGTATGTATCATCGTCGTGAATGTGATCTGTCAGGAAATTGAAGCAAATGTTCATCTGGACTCAAGGATGAACTGATTCGATTTTGGTTGGCAAATCATCAGAGGTCAAAGTCCCGGAGACCTCGCCTTCTTGGGAGGACAATATATTAGGAATGCCCAGAGGTAATTTCAATTCATAAAGCACAAATATCCACTTGAAAGAATTGATAAGACCTTGAATTTTCGACATTAATGTCCCTCTGAAGTCACAAAATATGTTTCAGGATACAAATGACAAAAATGTTTTCTACAAATCTCTAACTAAGGAACAGTAGTAGCCAGTCAAGTTGCAGGTAACAATATTACCTGCAACTAGACTGGCTGGCAGAGGCATACTACTGTAATGTGGTAATTCTAGTTTTATATTCATATTCTGACATAGTCCTTGAGCTGATGTGGACAAATGAATCAATTTAGACAGCTTGGCTTTTAGAGACAACAGGGCTGAATACAGATTTTTCTTTTTCTAAGGCTTAGAAGATGAGTCAAAATAACATCTTTCTTTGTCTGCTGATTCCTGACATTCTTCATTTGTGAACAAAATCATTTTTTTCCAAATACTTGAAAGGTTGGGTGAGCTTATGAAACAGAATATTGACACTAAAATACATACACCGCTAAAAATCCAATTTCTGAGCTAGACAATATCCTTCTAACCAATGCCAGACAGTAGACAGCAAAAAAAGGATCCAATTTTACCCGAAATGTTTATGTACTACTGAACAATTGAAGTATTTGCTACTTCAAACATTGGTCCGAAGTTTCCTGACTTTATTTAAAGGTGTCAAAATATTCTCGGGAAAACGAAAATTGCCACAGGAAATCCAAAATGGCGGATTTCCTGAGAAAAAAATGCAGAAGAATATTCTTTACGTCCAGAGTGAGGAGAGCAAGGATCCAACTGAATTTCATGACCGTTCAAGCAACTTTATCCCTGCAGTTGTGTAGATGTGATAATATATGAAAGTGTTTGAATGTATGCGTGTGCACATGTGTATGATGACTCCAGCAAGTGTTGCTGTGCTCTGAGTATGTGGGGTGAGGGGGTTAAAGACGAAGCCACTGAAGTGCTATGAGTTGTATTGATTGGAAGTTCCCCAGTGCATCGATTATAAACCATGAGCAACTAGACAAGTAGAGGCTTTAAAGCTCGACTGAAAGATATTGACGGGTGGGATACTACCGTTCTACTTCTGTTCAGCCTTTGAGTCCGTGTTTGTAAATGTTGATACATATTGTCTATGCTGAGGCTGTGTCGCTTCTGTACACGTGCCATTTTAGCAGAGGAGTGACGCAGGACATAGTGCAACATCTGGGATATCTGCAAGTTAAAACAGACTGAATCTCGACAATCAGTTTTTAAGATTGTGTCATCTTCATCATAAATGTACTCTGAATATTAAACCAATCACCATGGCAAAGCCAATATGAAATATGCATTATGTTTGCACTGCATGATTTTCATGATGTGTTAATTTATTTTCTACAGAGCTCCATGTATTCTCTGGCCCTGAAGTGTCTGATCAGCCTGTCGACGGTCATACTGCTGGGCCTCATCATAGCCTACCATGCACGGGAAGTTCAGGTAAAATACACCACGCATGCATCCACACGCAGATGTATACTAAACTGAAACAAACGAAATCACAGGAAGGTGTTTGACATTTTGGCAGCTTTGATAGCTTTGCTGAGAGTCAGAGAAGACGATCGATACCACTCTAACGTCTGTGTGTGAAGTATGGAGTTGGAGCTGGAAGGCGATTAGCTCAGCTGAGCTTAAAGGCTGGAAGCAGAGGAAAACAGATAACTTTGCTCTGTCTAAATGTAACAAAACTCCCAGTGCCTGTAAATCTCACTGATTTTAGTTTGTTAAATCATTACAAAAAGTTAGAGTTGTATAATTAAAATGTCAAAATTTGTGGTGTTACAAAAAGTTATGAGTGGAACTATTTTGATACTGAAGGAAGTCACCGCACCAGGTCAAGAAATAGTTCCTCACATAACCCACTCTGAAACCACAATATGATTTAGTTACACCTAAACAGACTTAGACCAGCAGTTTCCCCTTGTTTCCTGATGGTGTGCAATGCTAAGCTAAGCTAACCAGCGGTTGTCTGTAGCCGCTGTTGTTGGTTTAGAACAGAGCTATGCTAGATGTTGTACCTTGTTTCCTGTCGTTATACTAAGCTAACTACTTACTACTGTCAATAGCTTCATGCCGAGTTCCATTTAACCTCAGAGCTCGGAATATCCGACCCCCGAGTCGGAAGCTGCAACTGGAGCGCCCCCTCCGGACGGAATTTAAATTTGGAAGGAATCCAAGATGGCTCCTCCGTACATCAACATTAGTGAAAGCTGTAGTTTGTACTGATTATCAGCACTTCTGTCATTAAATGTGTTGTTCACATAGTAGCCTGCTGTCCAATTACTGTCTGTGGACGATTTACTACGGTGTCATTATGCGGGAAATGTTGCTTAATGCGTTATTATGAACTGTTTTTGCTAACAATGGCCAGCTGGCTAACGTAAACATTGTTTACTGTGCAACTGGATTGCGGCATCATATTTAGTGTGAGTTTTTCATACCGAGCTGAGTGGTGCCATAGAGGTGCTATAAGCAGTTTTAGTTGCCTTTGAACAGAGCCACGCTAGCCATTTCCACTTGTTTCCTGGTGTGATGGTAAGCTAAGCTAACCAGCTGCTGTTTGTAGCTTCATATTTAGTGAAGACACACAAGAGTTTCTCATTCTAAGCTTCTCGGGTCACTCTTCACTGCACCAGTCCAAGAAATAGTTCCTCAGTTTGAAACCACAATTGGATGTTATGTTGAGCAAGGTGCTGATAATCAGATCTTGTTATTTGGACAGTCAGGCCCCCTGGTTTCCTGTTGTTATACTAAACTAGGCTAAGCTAACCAGCTGCTGTCAGTAGCATCATATTCATTGAAGAAACATAGTGGGGGAGTGGTGTTGAACGCCTCATCTCATTCTTGGCAAGGAAGTGCAATTCCCAAAATAGCAACCATTCCTTGAATATTGTTTAGGGGGGGGGGGGGTTCCGCAAATAAGCAAAGCCCATCTGAGCTCATAGTGCACATATTGTGTTGTTGGCTCCAGAGATATATCTCCAGAGATATATCGGGGACACAGGTGTGTGTCGGCTAAAGCCAATTAATGACATTAATGGGTTTCTTTGTGGGATCGACAAAACAGTCTGCATGGCTTTGCATCAAGTGGATACACACCACATGTTAAGTACACACTCTGCCAATAACAATCCTGTAATTCAATACGTGCAGAGTGAGAGAGCATGTAAACATTGTAACGCTCACACACGCAAGGCAAGCAAACACACTCAAACTCTTGTAAGGCTGAAGCAATCAATCAAAAATGCTTTCATGCTTTGTAATATCTATTTTGCTGTTTGTCATTTCACTAATATAATGGTACCACAGTCATTTAGCCAGGGTTTTCATCTGAAGCCATTTGCAATCGATGCACATTGACTATTTATGGGAGCCTTGCGGATATCAGACCCAATGAGTGCCCCCACACCAGCAATTACTCCCACCAGCTAAACCATGGAGCCAGAGTCATCCATCTAACCACATATTAGTTTAGTGCTGGGCCTTTTCTTTTGAAATACGTCACAGCTTGGATGTTGCTGGAAATGTCTATTAAAGTTCCAGCAGGTCTGTGATGGGGATTCTGATGCATTCTGCTCTGAGATTCAGCCACTCCATCTTTGGATCAATAACTAGATGGCTGTTGCTTATTCACTGTCATACACCGAGACTGGTAATCGCTCCATAAAAGGCAGCTGCTGTGCATTAAGAGGCACAAAGGAAGGGAGCCAACTTCATTTATTCACATGTGATGCACCTGCATGTGAGTGTTTGCATAGGCCGTTAGGCATTCATTGATAAAAGAGATCCCCTCTCTGCTCACAAGTTTGATGTCACATTCACACATGGAGTCAGTCATCCACCCACGCACTCTGTGGCTGCCACACGTGACAGGCACACTAATACTGACAGGAGAAGAAGAGATTGAGAGGAACCACTGTAAGGTCGACAGAGGGAGAGATAAAATGGTCTTCCGGTAATCTCTTTGAGAAATAATTCCTTTTGATTTAATGAAGTTAGGGAGTAAAAGGGAGGGTGCTGTGTAGGTAGAATCACAGCTGGCTGGGGGAGGTGTTGGGATTTAACCCAAAAATCACTTTTGTTAACAACTTGAGTCGGGATGGTAATAATTTACATTTTCACCCTACAGCAGCTCACCCCTTTATAGGATAATTCTGGTTTATTACAGCATCAGTCTCATTGTTATTGTTTCAGCCGTCGTTTCTCTGCACTGCACGAACATTGTTCTCACCAAAATATCTGCTGAGATCAGAAACATAGCGATCAGATGGTCTGACAGCTTTGAAAAAGCCAACAAGGTTGAGTCAGACAATCCAAGCCATTATATTAGGAAGTGAGACAGAATGTGAACACAACTTAGGAATGCAGGACAAACCGATTCAATAGCTTATTATTCCCTGCTGTCATTGGCCTTTTAAATTGGTCTATGCAGTTTTTAATTTGTATTTATTTTCATTGTATTTATTGATTGTCTGTTTTGTCATGCACTGATTACTGGCTGTACAATAAATTGCCCCTCGAGGCAATAGCCTAAAGATTTCTGGATCTTCTTGATAATGTCTTCACTGCACAGGAAAACAAAGTTGGTTAAAATCATACTCTGTAAAGATGGGCGACATGACAGCTCCCCAAAAGGGAAGCCAAATCATCTCCATCACCCCCTGGTGACTGTACATGTTAATTAAATTTGAAGCATTATTTTTCAGGGATCTTTGGTTTTAATTTATTTGATGCCATAAAAATGAGGTCAAACGTCATGATTGACAGCAGAAGCTGACTCGTAACTAGTCAAGTACAGGCGGGACAGAGATACCACGGTTCCACACAACAATCTCAAAATCACAGAACCTGGCATCAAATGACATCAAAACGGCAATATGGTAGTGCACATATCCACGGTTTTGTAAAATGGGAGGAAGTGGAGACATGTCGTCCATCTTTATATATGGTCAATGGATTAAACCCTTATAATTAAACTGACAACTATGCCTACTTTCCATAATTTAGCAACTAACCTCATTTTCACAGCGCTACTATAAAAGCAAAACAAAGTCTAAAATTCACTTTCTTTTTAGTTGTTTTGGTCTTTACCAGCTCCTGGGGGAAATATTTGTCACTTAAATATCTTATGCTACGTTCACCAGCTGGTTGCTGACTGTGTCTGCTGTTCACGGGTAGACTAGGTACAATCCGCTTTTAGACCTTTTTATCGCTATAATCAGCTGCATGCTGCTGCTGGAAACAGTTCTGATGCGGTGAAAGTGAATCAAATCAAAACTATTAATCAAATATTGATTATGTAGGGTGTGTTTAGCCTAGCTTAGCATAAGGACGGGAAATAATGGTAAACACCTAGCCTGGCTATGTCCAAACTCGTACTTATACCAACTAGACTCAAAAGGTTACAACTGTACTGCGTCTGTTGTTTTTTTTAACCCTTACGTAAACTGAAATGTAAAAATAACAGCTTGTGGTTGTCGGAGGAGTCAAAGCTGAGTGCAGTGACAGTGTGT
Organism: Hippoglossus hippoglossus; assembly: GCF_009819705.1. Classification (NCBI taxonomy): domain Eukaryota; kingdom Metazoa; phylum Chordata; class Actinopteri; order Pleuronectiformes; family Pleuronectidae; genus Hippoglossus; species Hippoglossus hippoglossus. The sequence goes on along the minus strand of NC_047166.1, from coordinate 10,779,488 downwards.
AACATCTTACACAACGTTCTGCTCATGCATGTAAAAGTGCTTTCATGTATGCAGACTACACCGGAAAGCATCTTGCATGTTTCATTACATGCATGTTAATTTTATTATTCAGTATCTGCCGACTGGCGCCAATCCTATCTGCTTATATATATGATCGGCGTAAGAAGTGCCATTTTGTCTCAGTTTTTTTATCGTTAGATGGTCACACACACACACACACACACACACACACACACACACACACACACACACACACACACACACACACACACACACACACACACACACACACACACACACAGAGAGACAGACTTCATGAGACGCAATGTCGTGCAAAATGAAAGGCATTGTTCAATAAAGATCTCATTCTCAGATTATGACACACACTCTGCTGGAGGATTTTGCCCAGCATGTAACAGGATATTACACACATGTACACACACACACACACACACACACACACACACACACACACACACACACACACACACACACACATATACATCAGGTAGCAGCTGCAGAGTCGCTGCAGATCACAATGATGTTATCTGGTTTAGCTGGCATTTATACCTTTCTCTCTCCCCGTTTCCCTGATCTCCATTTCTCTCTCTGCTCATGTCGTTTATCTCACAGTACTTTCTGTTTACCACCATCAGCGTGCTTCTCTCTTTCTGTCTTTTTTCTTTCTTTCTTCTCCTGCTTCTCTGTCATTATCAGATTAGATCTGTCTCCCTTCTCCTCCACCGGGCCTCAATTCAATTTTGTTGTTGAGTTCCACATCTTTTCTTCCAGAATCCTCTCGTCCCTTGTTACTCAGCATTCAACCTCTCACCTCTTCACCCTTCTCCTGTTGTACTTGAACACTCACCTGCATTTCCCTCCATCTAAAAGCCTGTTTTTATCTGCTCGCCTTTTCACACATGGCTTCTGCCGTCATCCTTTCTCTATCTTTCCTCTGCCCTCCGGTTATGGATGTTTCTCTCCACTTCACGTCTCTTTAGTCGCTCTCTTCAGTGTGTCTCTATTCAGTCATACAAATATCCTGTATTCCCAGTCATCAAATTAAATATTGTGTGTTCATATTAACTGACAAGAACATGAAGAAAAACAGTTTTTGCGCTCATGTCATTCCAGTGTCACAGTGAAAAGTAACAGGGTAAAGAGATGAGGAGATGATGTGAGAAATTATTGATTTGAAGTGAGAACATTGCAGTTTTGTGTTGTGTTTAGTCAGCTGAGTCACATTGACACCTCTGGGTTTTTTTCTTTCCTTTTTAGTCGAATAAAGCAAACAGGACATTTAAAATCCTGATTAAAATAATAAAACAAATGAAAATTTTAATGAAATGCTGCTCTTTCCTGCCTTTGATTTTTATTGGTTCACTGTATGTTTGGATTCAATTAGTCTAACGCAAATTAGCATATTGCTAAATTCTCAAAATCCTATTACAGTGAGATATTTGCTGCCAAAATACTCAAATGGTTTTTTTCATCACTCATGTATCAACATTTTTCTGAGCGGCTTCAAATTCTGGACTTTTTTTCCATCATTTTAAACAACTTTTTATCATGTTCTCTGTTGTTTCACAGTAGACATTTTTCGAAAAAGGCTTATGAATTTCAAAAATTCACTATAATAAACAGAAAGTGCAGCAAGAGTTATTACTGGTGAAAAGATATGATCCCCAACATAACATTTCATTATTATTAATTATTAGTTTTAGAATAGATTTTATGTTTTATCTTACTTTAGTTCCATGCAGATACTTCAGGAGCAGTCGTACAGACGTTATGATTGGTGCGTCTGCTCACCTTTGTCCTGATCTGCTGTACAATTTGCATAAAAGCACAAATCTGGACAGTAAGTGTCCGTCTGCCCTTGATGGCTCTGGCACGGTGAAAAACTTTACTGATAATTAAACTCAGAGAAGAGTGGGACCTCCACTTCCACTCTCTTGAAATTAACAAGGTTTTGTCCTCAAACATAGATTGCTTCCAAGTCCCGAATTTCCCAAATTTCCTCCCATTTCACAGTTGATGTTTGTAACGTTTGGAAGCGGTGAGGTGACAACTAGATTTGAGGATTTAGGAACACAACAAAATCAGGATCTGTTTCCTTCAAATATGTTTTGTGTTGCACAAACTCAGGGGACAAGTGTTCTGTATGGGAATGTAGGGTTAGACTTGCTGCAGCAACATCAGGAGCGTTTCAAGGGACTTTCGGGGCCCCAGGCAAAAGGGACCCGGGGTGCCCTGCATCAAACTACACAAAATCACCTCAGAGAAACACATCTTGCATTCAACCAAACCACTAAAATGACGAACGGCATGGGGCCTCATTATGGGTTTCCAACCATGTGTCATTGAAGTCTCAGCAAATTATTATTGCTAGGGACTAACGTAACTAGGCATTTTATGGGCCCCCTCTCAGCTCGGGGCTCCAGGCTATTGCTTTAACTATCCTGTTGCACCTGATGAAAATACAGTACTCATTACTGTCGGATTTTGTTTCTCTCTTCTCTATTTTTTTTATTATCGATTTAATGTGCTTTCAACTTCTTTGTAAAGGTTCTTTACAGATGTTTAGAGGCATTCTTAAGAGATGCCACAAATACTTTACAGATTGTTATCTCCACCATGAATTCAGGAGACAGGGACGACGATGACTGACGGCCTAATCTGTGCAACCGCATGCCATTAGTCTGAGTTGACGTTGCACCCAATCGACTGAGATTGATGAGGAATGATGGAGACTGAAATATTGAGAATGAAATATCATCGGTCAAGCCAATGATGAATAATTTACCCTAAAAAGAGTTGTTGTTAGGAATCACAATCTCCAAGAGGCTCTTTGGGCTAATCAGAAGAATAAATGATTCATTCAGCTCAAACCAAGCTAAATGCCCATTTAAACATTCTCGCGGAAGTGAATGGAATATAACAGAATCTCTGAGAAATGTTGCACCTTTATCCTTCATCTGTTTCATGTCGCATCCAGGGACATCTATTCATTTCCATGTATCTGAGGTTCTGCTGTGTTGCATGACTCACCAGTGTCCTCGTCTCTCCTTCACTCACTCTCTCTCACTCACACACACACACACACACACACACACACACACACACACACACACACACACACACACACACACACACACACACACACACACACACACACACACACACACACACACACACACACACACAGAGAGAGAGAAACTTTCACCTACCTGCAAACCAGAAACAAATTACTCTGAAACTGAAGGATTCATTTTAGCTTATAAACTGGCAAGAAATCCCAACTTGAGGGACAAAATTGAATTGTTGTTGAAATTAATCAAATAGAAACTCTGAGAGAGTGAGAGAAAGGGATATTTCTCTGGTCCATTAGTGCACTTTAAGCATTAGTGAACTGTGTTATTCGGTTATTTTGGAGGATTTCAGAAGCAGTCCATTGATAAAGACGACACTGGCTCGGCACTCACAGCCACTCAAACACAGTCGAGATGGCATTAGGAAAATAAAGAGGGCAGCAAAGGGTTGTCATCTTTAAAGTCCTGTGATGTGTAATACTTCATGGTCATTTCATGATGTCATGTTCTGCACATTCTGCATAATGCACATCCAGCCGGGATCTATAATGGAGGAGAACAAATGGAAGTGATAAACAACCACATCCTCCTCAGACTGCAGAGAAATGAATGAAGCACTTTACCCATTCATCTCCAAGAAATGTTAATTTTTGCTATTTGTGTCTCGCTAGCCTGCGGCCATTTATAGTAATAGTTTGTCTATAATTATATTTACACCAAAGGAAATTCCTAATATGGGAACCACTGGAATCCTCTGCTCAGTTTGGCACTGCTGCTGTTTTTAAACTTTCTAGTGGCACCATCAGTAATGCACACACCACAGCTGTGAACCTTTCCTCATCTCTTGCACTTTTCAACACTTACTTTTCACCTACATGACACCTCTCCCCCCTTTTTACCTGTCTCATCTTTGTTACGGGCCTGTTCCCTCAGAGTCGAGGAGAGCGTGTTATCCTCTCTGCATATTCGTTTGTGTGTGTGTGTGTGTGTGTATTTGGCTCGCCCCAGTTATTTTCTGCCCGTTCCACAGATTTCCATGCTGTAGGACCCAGACATTTCCCATAGGTGTGATTATGTGTGTAAAAGTGTGCATACTTTTCGGTGTTCACTCCGTCTTCACCTCCTTCAGTGATTAGCGCCGTCTCCATCCCAGACTGAGGTTTAGTCTTTTTCCCTCCCATGGGAAACGCCGACTTGAGACTGATTTGACTGCATCTCCCTCTTTTTATTTTTATTTTTTAAGAGTATGTGCAGCGTTTGACAAGGCCGCTTGGATCCGTGCGGATGCGTGCGCGTGTGTGCAGAATTCCCCCCTGCATGTCTCGCTTGTTTTCGCTTGGCAGACTCTGGCCAGCGCTGCGTCTGGTTCCGTGATGAGAGGCATCTGCAATCAGGGACTTAACACGATTACAAAGCTACAGCGGCCGCGGGGACTGGAAGGGGTTGAGGCACGGCTGGCTGAGGAGGGAGGATGGAGGGGTGACAAACTCCTCGAGCAGGTTGCAGCAGGAGCAGAGTCGAAGGGGCGCGGGGGGGGGGGGGTGCTTCAGACCTCACATTTTCACCTGCGAAGAGACCTCAGTCTATCTTTGACACTGTCATCTTCACACATTTCTGCTTTTTGTCCGTGTTTGTCTCCCTCATCTCCCGCTGGCCCGCTCCTTGTTTTTCTCTCTGACTCTGGCCTCCTTCTGTCCGGTCCACTTTCTGTTCCCTCTCCTTGTGTCTTGCCCTCTGCCCCGTGGTGCCACGTTTTGTTAAAATTAAGAAAACAACAGAAGACAGGTTTTTCTTCCCCCCATGATCCTGCTCTTTTTTGCTGTGGGCTTGTTCTTTATGTCCAGTTTTATTTAGCTTTGCTTGTCCCTGACCTTCCTTCTTGATTCTCTCCTCATAGAGTTGACAGGGTGTGTGTCTCTCTCTCTCTCTCAAACACACACACACACTTAGACAATCCCTACTTACTTTTCCTCTTACCAAACACCCCCTCCTCTTCATTCCCTCCCTCTGTCCTGGTCATGTAGGGGCAGTGGCACTCACTCACTCCCATTGACAGATTACTTTCCTAATGGAATTTAATTATTTATCCCTTCCTCATGGCGATTTAGCCAGGAAAAGACCGACAGCAGGAGCGCGAGGGAGGACAGCGAGGAGAGGAAGGGAGAGGCGCTCATTTCCTCCAGTGGCAAGAAACTGGATCACCTCCGTTTTGATTTGAAGAGATGTCATTCAGAGGGAAAAGGAAGGGGAGCGAGGGATGTTAAAAGGAGAGAAAACACAGAGAAAGACAGAGTCGGGGATGATGGAGCAGCTCACACACACACACACACACACACACACACACACACACACACACACACATATACTGGAAGAAAAAGTGTGAATGCATATACATAGTCTTGACCATAACCTCACAAAAACAAGCACACACACACACACACACACACACACACACACGCACACACACACACACAAAGTTGTTCTTGTCACTTAGAGGACATGTGTTATATTCTTTCCCCACCATCTTAACCACATACACGTCTACTGTGATCCTAAATCTTAAATTTAACTGAAGAATGAGTGTTTGGCCGGAATTTTGGTGGTTTACGTTGTTGGAAACCAGCTTTTTGTCATCGAAAGGGAGTTGAGTCCTTGTAACGTGACAGACAAATTGTTGTCCTCAAATTGTGAGCACAAGCACACACACACACACACACACACACACACACACACACACACACACACACACACACACACACACACCTTTCCAAGTCTCTGCAGAGAATATGATTGTTAGACAACCTTTCTTTCCTCTCTCTACCTCTTCACTCGCTGTCTCACACACCGCTCCTTTTTCCTGCATCTCCTATTCTTTCCTTGCCTTGTCTATAAATGCGTTTCTCCCGTTTTCTCTCTCTCTCTCTCTCTCTCTCTCTCTCTCTCTCTCTCTCTCTCTCTCTCTCGCTGGGGATCCTAATTAAGCTTGGCTGCTCTTTGATGTTGTCGCCTTGGCAACAGTCACCATGATGAGGCTGGGTCTGCACACTCTCTCTCAAACTCACTCAGGCATACACAAATACACACTAGTACAGTACAAAGACACGCGCACGCACACACACGCTCACTAAAATCACTGAAGAATACAACCAGCGTTTGACCCTTGGTTCAAATGATTGCTTACACAGTGACTCAGACATGTGCGTAGGCAACATATGTGTGTACACATGTTGGTTACATGTGTACACACATGTTAGAACAGCAGAGCAAAAGACACAACGTCAGTCCTGCTGAGCTAGATGCTGATAATGATGAAATACACATTGTGTGTGTCCATAGGTGGTTGGAGAAGAGGCAGAGCTTCAGTTCACCTTCACGGTGACAGCAACCATTTGGATACAACACCCACTTGCTCTGATGTTTGACCTGCTATTGTATTTGTTTTGTTTTCCTAAATAAATGTTTGTGTGGGCTAAAAGCCCTTGAGATGAATCATGTGGTTAGCACCGGCTCCTACTCGAGGCAGAGCAGCATCTGATAAACTTGCCTGATTTACAGCAGGGGAGTTCCTTGTTGTCATCTTCTCTCTCACTTTAATCTTTTCCGTCCTCTGGCAGAATCTTCTGTTTTTGTTCATGGAGACAAAAAAATGTTGATCCAATTTTTTTAAAATGCTTTCTTTTTCCAATGCAAATCAATTGCGCAATTATGTTTCTTTTCTTGATTCATGCATGTAAAGCATTACGTTTTTTTTTTACTGGCATAAAAAAGTTCTCTGTTCTCGAAACTTTTTTTTCTTTGCAGTGTCCTCCGCTCCCCAATAGTTCCTTGTTCCTATCTTTATCTCCTCATTTCCTCTGCACCTCATCCATCCGCCTTCTCTCCCCCTCATCAACGCCACCTCCCCACCGCCACCACCTCCCCAACCCCTAGTTCCTGTCAGCACAGTCTGGAGGAGGGCCACTGTAATGAAACCGGCTCTTACAACAGTGGCTTTGGAGACGAGTAACGATAGCAATTATGATCACAAAACGTCAACATGCAGGGAGGCAAAACTACAATTACAGCAACATTGTTAGGATTTTGCTAATGAGACTGGCAGAAATAACCATGTAGTGGTAGAACAATATTGTGATAGTGCTAATTAGGAACCTTAGAACCTTTACTTAAGAGCAGCAGCTTCACATGACTTTGCGTCTTTGGTTTAATTTATGAGGACAAGTGTTGTAAGTTAAATGACTATGAGCCAAAGCACTGTATGGGGACTGAATGGATTACTGATTAGATGGATGGTGTTTTACATCTCGGGAATGAGACATTTATTCCAAAGTGCTTCTGGCTCCTTTTAATCATCAGATCAGTCCACTGTACTGATGAGTGGACTGTGCCAGCGGAGGATCATGATGAACAGTTGCATTAAAACAAGTGTAACTCCTCTCCTAACTCTCCACGTGTTTCCTGTCCCTGCAGCTGTTCGTCATCGACAATGGAGCAGACGACTGGCGCATCGCCATGACGTTGGAAAGGGTCCTGCTGATCTCACTGGAGCTGCTGGTGTCTGCGGTGCATCCGGTGCCCGGGGACTTCAAGTTTCAGTGGCGGGCACGGCTGGCCTTCTCGTATGCACCGTCGCAGGCCGAGGCTGACCTGGACATGGTGCTGAGCGTGCCCATGTTCCTGCGCCTCTACCTCATTGCCAGAGTCATGCTTCTGCACAGTAAACTCTTCACAGACGCCTCCTCCAGGAGTATAGGTGCCCTCAATAAGGTCAGAAGGGTTTTCTGCTTGCAGGTGTGTCTGTGAAGATCTATGCATTCAAGAGAGCGGTTGTCAAATATTTAGCTGGAAACAGACGAGGGAGCTGTAACGGTATTCAGGTCAAGAGCTCTCTCTTCTGAATTAAATCTGTGTCCGTGTTGTCCCTTTCATCCCTGGCCTCTATCTCTCTAACTAACTCAAGTCCTTCCTTCCACTCCGTCCTTCCAGTCACCCTGTTCCTTTTCATCTACCACTTCAAATCCCATTCCTCTCCTTTTGTCACCATTGTCAATAGAGACTTAGATGTAAGCTGTGGTGGATTTCTCATAAAGCAATATGAGAAGAAGGCGTGAAATGGGAACAAGATATTGCATACGGCCCAAATGGGGCATAAAATAAAGGACTAGAATGAGATTGCCACACGAGTGTGGAGAAATGTGTACAAGTCATGCAATAAATGATTGGTGCCTTGTTTGTAATGACTTTATATTATCAACATTACTCTAAAAGCAGGAAGTGGAGATGTAGCACATGTTGGAAAGGAGGAGGAGATGAGGACAGTGGGAGAGAGAGAGTGGATTTTAGATGAGTAATTTAGCATTTTACGAGCGTGTCTGCGATGACACTATTCTGACCCTCAGGGTAGAGTGATGGAGAGAGGAGGTGACGCTGCCGTTGAAGTGCGGCTCCAACATGACAACTTATTTATCAGCTGCTTTACCCTTCCAGTGCTGAACCTCGCCTCTCAGATGATCCATTTGCCTGAGTTGATGGTCTGCCTCTTATTAACCGATGAGCCACGGAAAATAAACTACACCGAAATAGGCCAATTGCTCAAAGACACTGTAGCTTGACCTGAGTCAGAGGGCGAGCTGCGATCTCAAATCCAATTACAGCGGAGATTCTCAGATTGTGGTGGCTTTCAAAAGCTGCTCAGAAGACTAATTAGTAAATCATAAAGTCTGTGTGGGAAACAGGGAACAGGATGAGGATTCACAGCTATAAAACAATAACACTTGAAAATATGTGTGTTACAAAGTCATATTTTATCTCTGCTATACTGAATGCGTCTGTTTGTTCTCTAGGTGCATTTTAACACACGATTTGTAATGAAAACCCTCATGACTATCTGCCCTGGGACGGTGCTGCTGGTCTTCAGCATCTCTCTGTGGATCATCGCTGCCTGGACCGTACGAGTGTGTGAGAGGTCAGTATCAAAGCTAGTGTGTGTGTGTGTGCATGCATATGTGTGTTTGTGAATGAAATAGACAGCCAGAGGCTTAGGAATTCATCTCAATTAAAGGTTCAGTGTGTAGAATTTAGTGATATCTACTGGTGCCATTGCATGTTGCAGCTGAACACCCCTCACCTCACCCTCCCCTTCCAAACATGGAAAACATGGTTAACAAACAGATCAGCAGGCAGAAGTTCATTTGAGAAATGCAATAAAACTGGACATCTATAGAGAAATGGTCCACCCTAGGAATTAAGGTGTTACCTTGAGAGAGCGGTAACCCCGTGACAAAGTCCAAGGTGCTGTGTGACCAGGGGCAATTGGTGCCAGGAAATGGGCAAAGACCAGCTGGAGGACGATGAGACACTTTGCCCCTGGTGTCTCTTGAGGAGTTTTAGGGTGACTAACACCTGAATGGCTGGCAAACTGTAGGTGGGCACGCACTGCAGAACCTGTAAATAGACAGACATACTCTCCCTGCTGCCCAATCAATAGGTGTGGTGTATTTCTTTAACTCAGGACAACTAAGTACCAGGGTTATTTTTTGGGCTGTAATATAAAGAATGGTGGTTTCTGGTTATCAGACAGAATCAGGTTGTTGTGGAAATGGAGTGGTGTGTAATGGTTGCCAAAAATGGATGGCATTAGCAGTCAACCGTGTCTCTAGGATGTCTAGACTTATGCTTGATTGAACGACCATGTCATTATTGAGAAAATTATCAACAGCTCCTGAATTGATTAATGCAAGAAGAGGCAGGTATAATTGGTTGCAATTAATAGTAGCTTGTACAAGAGGTCTGGACTGTATGGAATGATTAATTTGGCTCATCAGTACCCCTACTCCTCCTGATGAGTCTTGTCTTTGGGGCATAAAGGACAGGCAGAGAGGAAATAACCGACTTGACCCCAGGAGATGCACGTAATAGTCCAAATCTTGTGTTCCACCCGCATCAGCCAAGCTTTGCCACGTTGCAGCGGTTCACCCTCGGGAGATTCAACAGGTCCCTCTGTATTGGAATCAGTAGAGGATTGGGCCTCGATTCCTATGAGGGTTAGAAAGTGTGAGCGAGATTTAGCTGCTGGCATAATGCATACTGATTTGTTAGGCATGCAATTATCCAACCTGACTGCCAAGAAAACAAGAGAACTTAGGTTAGCAGGTTCAACCCGAGAGGCTATTTTATCTTCCAGTTTCTCTCTCAAACCTTTTAAAGATACTCCACATAGAGCCTCCTCTTTTCAGTTTCAGTTTCACAATCTGCAATGTACATCTAAAATCCCACAGCATAATTTGAGGGGCCTCTCTCTCTCTCTCTCTCTCTCTCTCTCTCTCTCTCTCTCTCTCTCTCTCTCTCTCTCTCTCTCTCTCTCTCTCTATGTATATATATGGAAATAATATAAATACAATTTAATATAAAGGAATTTAATACCAAGGAATATGGTATAGGAATATATAATAAATACAATAGGAATGTAAAGGAATATATTATAATTTAAGGAAGCGTCTGGGCCATCATTAAAAAACCAGCGAAGGAATCCTCAACACTTGTCCAACTGGCCTAAAAATGGTTCTGCGTTGGTGGCGTTGGCCTCCTGGGGAGTTGGCAGAGCGGTGGCAGAAGGCAGAGGAGGAGCTGAATGGAGCGGCTGTGCGTCTGTGACTGGCAGAACAGAGTAGTTAGAGTGTCGTGCTTTTCTTGAGATTGGTTAGTGTTTGTTAATGTCCAGATAATCTATATGTGCTATCCCAGAGGAGTGCCTTGACCGGAAGCAGTTTGATGGATGTGATATGGATCTTAAATTGAGTTTACTTGGTCCATGTTGACCAGATTGTTCTGTAATGATTTGTACTTACACAGACCTAAAAAGAGGATGGGGAAAACACAAGGAAAACACGGACCAAGGGGGAAATGACCCAATCATGTGGCTGTGCAGACTATTATTTTTTCCATTTTACAGTTAAAGGCAAAAAAAAAATCCAAATTTATGAGTAATGTAACTTGATTAATGTGCCATTAAGTAGAAACTAAAAAGTAACCGCCTCTTTTTGATTGGTTCAAATGCTTTTGGAGGTAATCAAGGAGGAGTTGTCAGTTTGTGAATAAGCTTGGTTAAATGCATCATCGCCCTGCTGCTGGGAAGCCATTGTTCGGTCCACACCGAACCTCAACTGACATCTCCTCTCCCATCCTAACCAAATTAATGGAGGGAAAAAGCACATAAAATTAAATTAAACTGCTTCAAACAGGGTGTAAATATGATAATTAGGAGAACATGTCCCCTCAGGCAAGCGAATGGAGAGCTCAAAGCAAATATATCTATCACTAACATTCAAGGCCAAAATTAACATTCCTCTGTTGAATAGTTTCCGGGAAAACAACTTTGTGTCCAATCTGCCCCAGGTTTGGTTGCTATGGTAACCGTGTTGTGCATAGTGCAGACAGGATGGAGGCAGGAGCTGCGGGTATACGTTATGTTCTGTGTCAGGTAAAATTGCAGGGCACCTATTTGAGGTTTTGACGCCCACATTTTCAGAGAGAACTAGTGGGCCAGTTGTGTTTTTATTATTATTTATATCTTTTACTATTGACTGATTTTGCCCTCTGAGCCTGCGCCGTGTTGTCTTTATAGGTATCACGATGCCCAGGACGTGACCAGTAACTTCCTGGGAGCCATGTGGCTTATCTCCATCACTTTCCTGTCCATCGGCTATGGAGACATGGTTCCTCACACCTACTGTGGCAAAGGAGTCTGTCTACTGACAGGAATCATGGTCAGTACTTTTCCTCCCCCCCTCGGTCCCTCTCTTTCTCTCTCTCTCTGTCACTCTCCCTCCCCTTGGAGCTGTCCTCGCCTCATTCAAAGGTCAGCAGATTAGAGAGCATGCTGTCATTTGTGAGAGAAATTCTGCCATTTGTGTAATTTGGGCAATCCTCTCTGAATTAGCCTGCATCTGTGCGTCTGTGTGTTTTGGGTGTGTAGGCGTGCAAACAAGAGGAAATTAGTGAGTGTGTGTCTGTGTGTGTGTCTGTGTGTGTGTTATCCCTTTGTCTGTCCTCATTGCATAATGAAGGTCCCACCTTTCAGTGTGCCATGTTCCTCCCACTCTCAGTTGCTATCTCTCTGCCTGTCAGTCATTTTCTCTCTCTCTCTACCTCTTTCTCATTCTGTCTCTTTCTATATATCCCTCTTTCCCTCTCTCCTTCCCTGAGGCCATGTGTTTATTTCTATCTACCCTCCATCTGTTAGTATCAGTGTTTAAGCTGTCGACTGCTACTCTATTTGCTTCACATCACAGGTGTTCTTCCTCAATCAAATATTTCTTTATCGGTTTTTCCCAATTTTCTGTCATTGCTCTGTCGTCCTCTTGTTCTTCTTCATTTCTTTCTAACAGGATAACCACAGTTCTTACAAAATTACTCCAATTGGTGAATCCATTTAGAGATATGCATCTTTTTCCACGCTATCACATTAACACTGTTCGAAAGGATTTTAGGCAATTAATCTTTTTTCAAATGCAATGTGTTTTTATAATGGCTCTACAGCTAAATGTCAAGTAATCCTAGTGCTATTAAGTATGGCCACTCATGACAGAAAAATAGGACTCAAAAATAACCTGTTAATTGGGAATACCTTTCTCACAGGACACAGTGTGCCACATGTTTTATGTTGCGAAGGGGAGAGAGCAGTGAGTAATAGAAGACAAGTGTGCAGCTAAAACACTGAAAACCACTGCAGAGTGGGTGCTCACCTGAGTTGGATGTAGCAGTTTTTTTACCAAATTACATAATAATTAATTATTTTCTTCTTCATTATGGGCTTGTGTAACACATTAAGCATCACATTATCAGCGTGTTTGGCAAAATGTCTTCCATTTAGAAAGAGGTGGTAGCCTGGATATGACATTCAGGATATTAGGGTTTAATATATAAATTATTAATACCAGGAATGCCATTTTTTTCCTTTTCTATGTTTTTAAAAGCTATGGGAGTCATATTCCAGATGCTAATATTCCCTATAAGTAAATGCAGTAGCATAGTTGAGCTTTTAACACGAATGAAAAGAAAAAATCAAGTCTCATGGTAAGATGTGATAATGTGCTCACTAGCTGAGATTATAAAATCAATAAGCAGAGCTTTTTAAATCCGAGTTTCATAAGGAAATGAAGATGCATGCATGTAGCATAAAATATATAAAAATAGCATTTCATTAATCCTGTCGCTGCTGCAGTCATCATTTACACACATTAAGTTTTAGTTTTTTGCATTTGAGTGTGTTTTGTTAATGGAGACATATCATGCTTTTTCAGTTATATACGTTTTCCTCTGAAGTGCTACGGTAAAGGGAACTCCTGTCCCCCAGAGAAAAAAGATCCTGAAGCTCCTGAATCGCCTCCTCAGTAGTCTGGTGGATACCTCCGCAACATTTTTATGATTTTTATGTACATTTGCATAATGCTCGTCTAGCCACCAGTCTGGCACGCCCCCTAACAAATCCGGGTAAAGCGAGCACGGAAGCTGACATGTCCTGCACGCGCTGGAGGCTATCACAACAGAGAGCTGACCAGTCAGAGCAGACTGGGCTTTAATGGGAGGCGGCCTTAAAGAGACAGGTGCTACAAAAAAAAATGAAAGGTGTTGCAGACAGAGGCTGAAAATAGGAGCTGCAGCACTGGACAATAGGAGGAAAGTGATATGTTTTCTGAACATTAGAGCATTTAAACCTTTTCAAGTAATAGTCCAAATTTTAAATATGAGTCTAAAATATGAGTCTAAAATATCTCCCTTAAAGTACTGTATACAACAAAGACCATGGCAGAATACTGAAGCCAATAAGAAGTTGTTTATTGGCGGCTGGTTGATGCTCAACAGAAACTCTGAGATGGATTATAAGAGCCTCAACATTTACACCCCATTATTGTTTCCTTCAGTTTCTCAGATCTTTTATGCTTGGAGTGTTTGAACATTATATTTTCCATTAGTTGCTTTCAGCTTCCCCAAAGCTCCTCAACAACTTATATGTGCATTCTGTTATTATTCACTGTATCTCTCTCTGCACTTGCCTGCTCACAACGGAGTGTGTGTGAATAAACACACTTTCATAAAGACACACACTAATGCACATTTGTTGGGTGAATCATCCAATCAGTGTTTTAGTGTTTAGAGTACAACTCTCACTGTGATGTTAACACACACACACACACACACAAAGACATAAAACAGGGGGTGGATACGCGGTCGTCCCAAGCCCTCTACAAGCTACAGACTGCATCCTCCACACAACTTGACACACACATACTCTTAGCATGACTCCCACACACCCTCTCCTCCCCTGTCACACACACAAACACGCTCTCGCTTCACTCTTCAGAGTTTTCCGAGTGGTTTATTTTCGTTGATCATCAAAGAAGGAGTGAGGATGCAGAGAAAGGTAAGGCTCCTGCGTGAGGCAGTCGCAGCGGGTCGTGGGAAAACAGCGTTGAAGTGAAGTGAATAAAATAATTTTATAAAAGACAGAGGGGGCCGGGTCGAGAGGTTAGGGGCAAAGAGCAAGATATGATTTTTTCCTGGGTTGGATATTATTTTAATGAGTTTCTATAGGAGAAAATCTCGCGTGTGTTACTATGACAACACATAAAGGCCAAAAATGTTGGAATATACCACTGCCCTGAGGCCACTTGGTGGTGTGCAAGGTGTAAGTGAGTATATGTGCATGCTTTCATGTGTCTGTGTGGGTAGGTAGATGGTAGTAGGGTAAACTAAAGCGAAATGTTTATATGAACTTATCATTGCACTGAAGACAGAGGATGTTTATTTTCTACATTAAAGCACATATCAGATAATGGAATGAATGCATGTGTGTATTCACATGCTTATATCTTCATTCATACACATTAACTTTAAATCCCCTTATTTGGCATGTATATAAACATGTAATAAATGTTTTTATAACAAAATAATGTATTTATTTTGTTTTACAAAATATATTGTACACACATATAACATATTGTACACAGATACATGTCAATTAATGACCTATTATAACTATAACTCCCCCTGCAGGATTCTGTATAAACAGATAAATGACAGAAAAAATTGCTATAATAATGAAATAATGAAATATGTCTTTATAGAAGTTTGAATTGTTGAAAAATGCTCTACATTAATTAACACACGAAATATCTTTGTGTGAGCATATTACTGTTATAATCATTTAATAAATGTTCACATACTGTTCATAACTGCTAAATAGGGATTTAAAGAATAGTGACACTTATGAATGTGCGTTCATGCTCTGCAACTTCTTGACAAACAGTTGTTCTGTGTCAGTCATACAAGAGATACAGAATATTGTGTAAGCACAACAAAATAACGAAAGTGGCATCCTAAAATCAAATTGGGCCCGTTATAAAATAATATAAAAGAGTAGGAACTATATGATAATATATGAATATTAGCAAAAGACATCTAGAATATAATTATTCAGTGAAATAAAAGTAAACACAGGTTGAGGTTATGAGGTCCCGCTTGTTTTTTTGCACACTATTTGAGCAAATTGTTATTATTTACGTGGAACATCTCCCCCTCTTTTCTCTCTTTGACCTGTTTGTTGAAACCTTTTTTTGCATGTAGCTAACAAATGTAATTTTGACCAGGAGAAAAGAGGCTATTACACTGTGGCACAGATTGGTGGTTCCCCCTTCTCCTGAGGTAGATGGCAGTGGTGTAATGGAGGGAGTGAGGGAAACACCCGGGCGTATGAAACAAATCACAACAGCACAGCCATCATCAGCCGTGTCACTCAGTGGTGATTGCACAGGGAACCCTGCTGGAATCAAATGGATGCAGGCGTATACACAAACAAACTGTCACACACACACACACGCACTTACACACATGGTCACTCGCACATGCATGTGCATACACACAGAGCCGACCTTGACAAACCAATCAGCACCCCACTGTTTCTGACCAAGGAGGACAATTTTGAAACACGCACGCAAACACATGCACACAGCTGGGTACATGCACGAGGCACGACACTTGTCCATACTGTGCTGCAGGAATCCTCGGCTCCTTTCCCTAAAGCGCTGACATATATGAATGCTCGAAGGGTTTTCCATCGGCCCTCATCATATTTTATTCATAGTTTTTGAATAAACACAAATAGAGTAGATGAGTGTATAGACGTGGGCACTAATGCCTGTTTGTTACTGAACCCAGCCAAAGTTATTTTTGGCAAACCTGTGTTATCGCTCACGAGTGCAAGATAAAGCCTCAGGCTATTTCCTACATGCTTCAAAATGTGGTTTGTGCTCCCTCCATGTCCAACTCACCGCGTTTCTCTCCTGATATCTCTTCTGGTCTCTCTCTCTCTCTCTCTCTCTCTCTCTCTCTCTCTCTCTCTCTCTCTCTCTCTCAATCTGTGAGTTGCACAAACTCAAGGAAGAAAGAGCACTCATACATTTTCATTAAACACTCTTAATCTTAATTCAGTATTTATCAGATATGTGACCTCATTAACATTGCTTTCTTCTCCATCTTCCATCCTGTTCCACACACACACACACACACACACACACACACACATCCTTGCCTCCTCCATGCATTCATCCCTCCCTTCATGATTTCTCCCTTCCCCATTTATATTTACTCATAGCTCTTCACTCTCTTTATCTTTTCCTCCCTTCTCCCTTTTTCCCTCTCGGTGGCTGCCCCGTCAGAGGAACCTGTGAGCACCCGACAGCCCCATTGAAAACAGTGTCTAATCTGAAAGTTAATTAAGTCTTTCTTCCTCCCTGTGTTCCCGCTCCTCTTCTCCTCTCAAGCATGTCTTTCTGGATGAGAGACTGCTGTCACTCTTCTCCCAAATGAATTTTCCATATTTTTCAACCTGGAATACAGATGAACTGTATTTTAGACTTGTAAGCATCCCGCAGACCTCGAGTCCCCGTTGACAGGAGACTGACACCATGTAATTCAGATTGACAGCATCCAATTAAAGAAAATTAGGTAGTGTCAATTTTTGATGTGTTTTCATATCTATACAGGGCATATTTTTCTGCTACATATAGCGGCGATATAGAGAGGATCTCACACCAGATGGATTTGGAGTGAAAATAGACTTGGCTTGCCTTTCAACATGAGGAAATGTGGATCTGGAACAGAGCTATCCCCCCCTAATCCTCTCCTCTCTCCCTTTCACTTCTCCGTCTGTCGTGCAGCTCCCTTCCTCATATTTGTCCTCTCTCCGTTCAATCATCTGGGCTAATTCCCCCGGCCAAAAGCCACCGATTTACCAATTCCTCCTCTGTACTGACTGACTCAGTGCTCTGCTTTCTCCTCCTCCTCCTCCTCCTCCTCCTCCTCCTCCTCCCTCTCAGGGCGCAGGATGTACGGCTCTGGTGGTTGCCGTGGTAGCCAGGAAGCTGGAGCTGACCAAGGCCGAGAAACACGTACACAACTTCATGATGGACACGCAACTCACCAAGAGGGTGTGTAGGCTTGTTTGTTGTCGGTGGTATGAATGGATATGTCGTCATGTTTCAGAAATCAGGCGAAGCTACTGTGTGATATCTGTGTGCATCATCACTGGGCCTCTAAAATACTGTAATTTGGTAAAAGTACATTTTTTTATTTGGTAATTCCCTCTGGGGGGTATTTTAGAGATTTGGGTATTTGTCCTCGCACTGACCCTTCTTCACCCTCACCAATTCTCCATCACACTACCGCCATGTATTGTTGTGACAGAGTGCCGTGTTTTTTGAGTGAGTGAAGGCAATGAAAGGTCATCTCTCGCTCACTCTCTCCATTCAGCTCCCTCCTTCAGTTTTTTCTCCCACTTGACCATCCCTCCGCCCTCCCACCGCCCATCTCCTCTGACATTTGTCTCTTTGACAATGAATCCCTTTCTCTCACTCCCGCTCTCCATCACCTCACCTCCTCTCCTTCTTCCTCTCCTTGCTGCCTTCCCTCCATCTCTCACTCCCTCCCTCCCTCCTTCGGTCCTTTTCAATTTTTCATATAGTTGAAAGACTCCCAAGTTTTAAAAATAGCTCCCGTATCAAATATGTAGGATACATTATGGCAGCAGGGTATGTGGGTGATTGAACAGGGTAGGGTGATCAATAATTTCACCATGGATAGAACATCAATAGAGGAGCCAAATCACTTTGTCTCTATTGGAGCCAAGCAGGTCAACCAGAGTGTGTTTTCACGAGACATTTAACACCTTGAACAGTATTTGTATGTGTAGTTCTCACAACCTGGAGCTCAGCTGACCGTGTAAAGCAGCTGTTCACACAGTTTTTGTCTGATGTACCCCAATTTAAAAGATTTTAGAATATAAATACACTAATTATACAAAAGGTTTTAGAATATTTTAAATATATATGGTAATGACCATGGGATGGTCATATTTAGCGCTCGTGACAGAGTCTGTCAGTCCAGACAAAAATATCTCCGCAGCTACTACTACTCTATGTTTCACCTTTGTATCTGCAGAAGTTAATGTACACCTGGTTGGGAATCACTTAAAATTTAGAACTTGACATAAAGTTTATGATTTGTAAATGGAAAATAATATAATTTTACTTTCATTGAAAAACATACAGATGAAACTGATTTTCTTTAAATGCTATTAGCCCTTGGAGGAAAAAAAATGTGTCAGTGAATGCATTACCCAGTCCATTAAATCACAGTCTTAACAAAGACAGGCATCAAATGAGGGAGCTGCCATTCAGCTGTCTCACTTGACACAATGCAGCGTGCTGCTCGGTGACATTTCCTTTAAAGGCTCTGTAGTTTATGCAGTGGTAATTGTCTCCTGCCCTCTATTACTGAGAGACCAATGATTGAAGCTGTTGTAAGCACATTGATTTACATGGCTGGGGCCATTCTCTGCCATAACATGGTAACAAGAGCGTGCAATCACTCAAGTCTTTTTAATGAATAATGCAACGATAGACTCCATCATCACACACACACACACACACACACACACACTGGGTTTCTACGTAAGCGAAATGGGTTTCCGTCCCTTTGAAGGATTAACAAGAATGTCAATTAAATGTCAATCAGTGAAGCTGTAAGTGGACTGTGTTTTGTTGGTAATGTCTCTGCTTGATGTCAGCAGCGTGTTATCTGAAAAAGAAACCCATACATCTGCAAACAAACCAACACTGAGATTATTTTTAGCCCAAATCTGTGTGGTAATTTTGACACAGCCTGACAGATATTTCAAAAATATTTTCTCTTAAGTTTTTCATCCTCCGATTTACACACTCACCCGACAGG
The DNA here is from genome assembly GCF_009819705.1 of Hippoglossus hippoglossus. NCBI lineage: Eukaryota > Metazoa > Chordata > Actinopteri > Pleuronectiformes > Pleuronectidae > Hippoglossus > Hippoglossus hippoglossus. Next base: position 10,760,112 of record NC_047166.1, on the reverse strand, counting down.
CCTGAAGTTGAAATCGTGTGTGGTACCTTCTCAGGGAGGATGATGAGCTTTAAAGACATCATTCAAAGTTCAACGCACAGGGTTAATTCTCATGTAGGGTTCAGTGGAGTGGAGTGTTCCCCTCTCCTTGATAGGATTAACACGGGTGTTAATTGAATAACACTTAACATCCCTGAGTCGAACCGCGTGTGTGAGGTTTTGAGTGCTGGTGTTTGATGCCGGGAGCCTTGTCGTCTTGGTGCAGAGCGTTGGAGGTGCGATTTAAAAGGCTGCCACTCTGGTTGCAGTTCACAGAGGATCCACCCTGAAGTATTGGTTGGTTAGAGCGCTGCTGGAAATCCATCTGGTCAGAATATCGCCCTGGACGTTCACAGCACTCTCCACACTAAAGAAGCAGGACACACTTACTGTCGGTGCTAAGTCAGTGGAGTGAAGTGGTGTCTCCTTAAGAGAACAATAAGCCCATTGCCAGTGCAAATAGAGAGTCTGTTTCTGAGGTTTGCAAGCTTTTTAAATTATGTTGCAAGAGTTGAAACTGTTAGGCCTCAATTAATTTGCACTCTGTGTGTGTACGCTGCTTCCACATTGGACCATTGGTTAATTCACAGCATTATCAGATGTCCCTGTGGCATATTCAGCCTCTTCACCCGTTCTGAATATTCAGCGTGCACTCTGCCACGCTGGCCAAGGAGGAGGTGCTGCAATGCCTTCCAATGTTTACACCACCAGCCAAATGGGAGCAATCGAACCCCCCGAAGATTTCTTCTTAGCTCGCGCTCACTCCGCACAGTAAAAATAACTCGTCTTCTGACAGCCCTTTAATTCACTAGCAGGCCGGATGGATCCTTTTTAGTGGAGACGTTATTATTTAAAATTCTATGAAAAACTCTGTGAACCCTCATTGATTGGTTTGATCCTTGAGTGAACCCCTCAGCTTCAGCTTTAGATGTTGGGATGAAACTCATTCAGTGTGTGTGCGTGTGTGTGTGTGTGTGTGTGTCTTTGCCGTTTTCGTTACCTCTTTAGGACCCTTTCCAGCACAAACACTGACCTTGTCTGGACCAGTAATCCTCACTGGGACCAAAGCCTCATCCTAATGCGGCAAAACATCATTTCTGAGCTCCTGGTTAAGGTTAGGGGTCAGGTGTGAATTGTTGTTAGGTTAAGGTTAGGTACGAATTGGCCAAGTTTATAAATAAGGTTTTTGGTTTGGCTGTCCACAATGAATGGAAGTCAAAGCAAACTCCTAATAAGATAGCTGCGCAAACCTGTGAGTGTGTGTCTGTGTCTGTGTCTGTGTCTGTGTGTGTGTGTGAGAGAGAGAGAGAGAGAGAGAGAGAGAGAGAGAGAGAGAGAGAGAGAGAGAGAGAGAGAGAGAGAGAGAGAGAGAGAGAGAGAGACTTGTCTCGTCTCTTGCCGTCACCGTGCCTTTGAGTCAAAGGTCAGAGCAGGTAAGGCCACGTGACGCCATGACACGCCAATGAAGGGAGAGGTTGTTGCCAAGGTAATTGGCCTGTTTGTTTATGTTTTCGTCTCCTCGACAAAACATCATTGTATCTCTAGCACCAGAGCAGATAATTGCTAATTGCATACACAGGTCATTAAGGCCCTCCAGGGTTGAAAGGGCCAGGTCCTTCAGCCGATGGTAGAACAAACATTTCCATCCCTACGAGAAATCAAGAAAAAGCGCAATCCCCTTCTTTCCTTTTTCAATTTAAATAACAGATTCGTTCATTTTTCTTTTTTTTATCTGCCATATAAATTCATGCCCTTTTGAATGTAAATCACTCTACTGTTATAATTAATTATATCACCCGTAGTGACCTCATTAACATATTTGAACTGATTGATTTGTATTCCTCAATATGTCATTAACTGAGGAGTGGAAATCCCTTGTATGAAGAGCGCGCACATGTACCTACCATAAGGTTCGCCATGTAGGGGACCAGCCAGAACAAGCGCTTTGACCCAAACCAGCCATATGGCCCCAACATGGTCGCCCAAGTACAGGCCATATGGTCCCGGAATGGCTGCCGCTGGGTTTCTCGTGGCGTATTCTTAGCGGCTCATGTTGAGTCTCTTACACCCGATAATGGTGTTGTCACCTCAGTCTCTACCTGAACTCCCAGGAGGAGAGAGGAAGAAAATAAATAAAGAGGGGATTGGGAATTTGGCTGAAAAATACAATCGGGTATTATCGCTCCCTGGTATCTGCACATGAAGCAGCTCCAAGGGTGAAGCTTCAGCGTCGTCTAATTAAATGTCCTGTAGCGGTGTCTCTGGCTCCCACTGCGCCGCTGGACAGATGTTGGAAGTTGGCGTGAAAACGTCCACTGCGAGCCACTCACACAAGATGCCACCATTCATCATATTTCACTCACCCTGCAGTGATTAATCCGCTGATAAATGGGATTTGACATATCAATTTACCGATGGGGCTGTAGACAGAAGGGGTATTAAACGTGCTCTTCAGTAACCTGGTGATTAAAACTAGAGAAACTGTGTTTTGCTTCAACATAATGCAGACAAATTACCTCTTTACTTCTGGTCGCTGCTTCCTTTCTGACTGCGGAGGCAGTTGTGATTTTAAATTTTATGTTAAAGCAACATATTTACAGCCATGTTGACTTTGGTGCCGTGGGCTCACTGTCAACATGTCATGCTTGTGATGCCTCTTTAGGATCCTTGCTGCTCTGTTGGTGTCTTGTCTTTTCTCTGCATGGACACAAGCTCTGTAATCCTATTGACATTGGACATGGGATGGCACGGTTTACATCACACCGCCTGCTCCGATTTACTTTCAAATCAGATTTGTCATGGCACTAAACTTTTTTTTTTTGTTCACACGAGATTTGCATACTATATTTCAATACCTTCTCCGTAAACACGCTGTATGTATGTACAAATGAATAACTGTGATGCAAACCGTCATGGAGATTGACTGGTAACATGGCAAGGCTCTTATCTATTGGCTCTTTTTTGGGTTTGACTTCCTCCTGTCATTGAAAAAACATCTGCAGGGGCCCAAGGCCTCTTACTCTCTTCATTTGCAGCCAATAGCGTGTGTACGTCTGCATGTGTGTACGTGTGGGCGTGAATGCGTGTGAGCGGTGCTTGACTGCGGTGGATGGCTGCTGATTAGCCAAGCTGCTGGGGTCTTTTGTGCTCCTCAGACGGGGATATAATTGTTCTTTGTTCAATGCTCAGCGTCTCTTTGAAGTCTCTCATTCAATTCATGTCCTCAGAGATCCTCGCTCCCTTTCTCTATGGTATCCACCCGCTTCTTTTGCACCGGGTGTCAAACCCCTATGTTGTAATTACAGAGCAACCTATGGAGACATACAGGGCATGAAACACACAGGAGCGGATATGGTGATGAATTCATATAAAGGAGTCCTCATCTTTGTCCGCACAAGTTGACCTGATGCCCATATTGACATTTTGAATCACAGTAATCTGGTACAAACTAGAAGCCTCTGAAGTCTGTTTATGAGCCGAGAAATGGAGAAAAATAACCACCCTGCTGTTGACTCTGATGACTGTCAACACTGCCCATACACGAGCACCATTACGGAGGCTGTTTCTCTAATGTGTCTCCTCTGCGGCGTCGAGCGTGTGTCTGTGACAGCTCGTTCAAGAGCGGCGACTCATTCCGCTGTTGTTCCTTTCAGTTGTTGTCATAATTAAATGATCGCTGGTTTTAATGAACCATCGAAGCGCTGCGCTGAATTACTTTCCACTAGCTGAGATAATGCAGCCCATTTGAGCTGGTCTAAGATGTAAAGTGGCATATAGACAGAACAAGAGGGTGTGTGTGTGTGTGTGTGTGTGTGTGTGTGTGTGTGTGTGTGTGTGTGTGTGTGTGTGTGTGTGTGTGTGTGTGTGTGTGTGTGTGTGTGTGTGTGTGTGTGTGTGTGTGTGTGTGTGTGTGTCCTGTTGGTTCTCATTGCCAAATCTCCCTAAGGAGAGAGCTGTTTGTGCACTCATGAAAAGCATTGGCAAGCCAGCCGGTGTGTGTAGAGAGACACAGAGAGAATGAGGGCAGCCTTTAAGAGGACAAAGATGGTTGCTTCTGTGTGTGTGTTTCATTTTGCAGGGAGACAGTGGAGAATGATGGTGAAAATTTAAAGAGAACAGGGATGGGTAAACCTGTTGCCTGCTCCAGTTGCCAACGGCGACCTGTTGCTAACAATATGTGTGTGTTTGTGTTTATTTTCTGCGAGCAGATAAAGAACGCGGCGGCCAACGTGCTGAGGGAGACGTGGCTCATCTACAAACACACCAAGCTGATGAAGAAGATCGACCACTCCAGGGTCCGCAAACACCAGCGGAAGTTCCTCCAGGCGATTCATCAGTGAGGCCACATCTCACGTGCACCACCCCACACACACATGCACAGTCATGCACACAGCAGTGCTGCTGAGCTGATGAAGCCTTCGATTTCAGCTGTACTTTCTATCCACCCACAGGTTGAATCAACGCTGATAATCAGATAAAGTGCATGAATCCCTGTGCGCACGTACACACACACACACAGAGACACACAAAATGAATCATCACCTATTAAAGGGCAGGTTCACTACAGGCAAATACAACTGTGGGACTGGAGTGCATTGTGTACGATTACAGACACTTTGATCATCATATAATCTGTATTAAAGAGTGTTAATTTCTCCTATGTTATCATTTAGTTCTATTTGAACGGCCGTAAGTGGGAATACGTTGAGAAATGTCTAAAAGATTTCTGCACACCCTCTTGTCTGTCACCAAACTGAAGTGGCCTGATAATGTTGCTCGCTGCTTTGATCGTGAAACAGTTGGGTCGAGACTTGAGAAAGTTAACAAGTGCCTTCAAACAGCCGAGTCCAGAGACTCTTTAAACTCTTTAAATTTTAACATAGCGAGGCTGATCCTGAGGCATGTGCTGAGAGGCTGAATCTGTGAGCACAGTAACGTGGATTAATGGTCATGTGAATAGATTTTTTCTGATAGAGAGCTTTAAGGCATAAAAACAGCCTGAACTTAATTATAATGGAGGAAGCCAAAGTGGTTGTTTGATGAAAACACATTAGTTCGCTAATTGTTGTATTGTGTGTTGAGAGTCAGCCAAGCCCTATCTGTAATTAGACTGAACATATATTTATTTTATTCTATATAACGGCTCTATTTTTTATTTAATGTCATTCCAATTAGTTTATTTCCACGCAGACCTTATTCCCCTGAGGGTTTCTTAATATTAACCACATTATTTCATTTACTCCAGAGCTTAAGGTCTCAGTCTACATTAAAGTTGTGTATTTTTTCACCTGCATTACACAATTGCAAGAGGACAATTTGTGCCAGTTGTCTTCTTTCTGGTCATATCCAGAAACACACTGCAGGTACAAATAAAACTAGAGTAGGCAAGGTGACCGCTCCACGGTGTTGTTATCTGGACCCGCAGGGATTAGCTCTCTGGACAAACCACTGTGTGTTTACTGGGTTTCAACTTTGTATGTGAGTGTGTTTATTTAATGTGAGTGTGTGTGTTTGTGTATCTGTTTGCAGATTACGTAGTGTGAAAATGGAGCAAAGGAAACTCAGTGATCAGGCCAACACACTAGTGGACCTCTCAAAGGTGAGACACACACATACACACACACACACACATACATGGTGCTCTTCATATACAGGACTGTCTCAGAAAATTAGAATATTGTGATAAAGTTCTTTATTTTCTGTAATGCAATTAAAAAAACAAAAATGTCATGCATTCTGGATTCATTACAAATCAACTGAAATATTGCAAGCCTTTTATTCTTTTAATATTGCTGATTATGGCTTACAGCTTAAGAAAACTCAAATATCCTATCTCTAAATATTAGAATATCATGAAAAAGTATACTAGTAGGGTATTCAACTAATCACTTGAATCGTCTAATTAACTCGAAACACCTGCAAGGGTTTCCTGAGCCTTGAAAAACACTCAGCTTGGTTCAGTAAACTAAATCACAAGTATGGGGAAGACTGCTGATCTGACTGCTGTCCAGAGGACCATCATTGACATCCTCCATCAGGAGGGTAAGACACAAAAAGAAATTTCTCAAAGAGCAAGCTGTTCACAGAGTGCAGTTTCAAAGCACATCCACAAAAAGTCTGTTGGAAGGGGGAAATGTGGCAGGAAACGCTGCACAACCAAGAGAGATGACCGCAGCCTTAACAGCATTGTGAAGAAGGGTCGCTTCCAGAATTTGGGGGAGCTTCAAAGACAGTGGACTGAAGCTGGAGTCCAGGTATCAAAAGCCACTGTTCACAGACGTGTCCGGGAAATGGGCTACAATAGCCGTATTCCCATGGTCAAGCCACTTCTGAACTCAAGACAACGGAAGAAGCGTCTGACTTGGGCTATGGAAAAGAAGCACTGGACAGTTGCAGAGTGGTCCAAAGTCCTCTTTTCAGACGAAAGCAAGTGTTGTATTTCATTTGGAAGTCAAGGCGCCAGAGTCTGGAGAAAGGCTGGAGAGGAGCAAAATCCAAGTTGCTTGAAATCCAGTGTGAAGTTCCCACAGTCAGTGATGGTTTGGGGAGCCATGTCAGCTGCTGGTGTTGGTCCACTGTGTTTCATCAAGTCCAGAGTAAATGCAGCTGTGTACCAAGAGATTTTAGAGCACTACATGCTTCCGTCTGCTGAAAAGCTCTATGGAGATGAGGATTTCATTTTCCAGCATGATCTGGCACCTGCCCACAGTGCCAAAACCACCAGTAACTGGTGTACTGACCATGGCATTACTGTCCTCGATTGGCCTGCCAATTCCCCTGACCTGAACCCCATAGAGAATTTGTGGGGTATTATGAAGAAGAAGCTGAAAGACACCAGACCCAACAATGCAAATGAGCTAAAGGCCGCTATTGAAGCATCCTGGGCATCCATAAACCCTAAGCAATGCCACAGGCTGATTGCCTCCATGCCACGCCGCATTGATGCAGTAATCCGTGCAAAAGGATTCCCAACCAAGTACTGAGTGCATTAATGGACATTTTCAAATGTTTGATTTTGTTTTGCTGTTATAAATCTTTTTTTTACTTGGTCTGAGGAAATATTCTAATTTTTTGAGATAGGATTTTTGAGTTTTCTTAAGCTGTAAGCCATAATCAGCAATATTAAAAGAATAAAAGGCTTGCAATATTTCAGTTGATTTGTAATGAATCCAGAATGCATGACATTTTTGTTTTTTTAATTACATTACAGAAAATAAAGAACTTTATCACAATATTCTAATTTTCTGAGACAGTCCTGTATGTAGGACGCACATTTCACAGACTCGTCACCTTTGTACAAGTTAGCAACTGAGACCCTTTGACACCCCCACCCCCACCCCCCCTTCCTCAGAAATACACCACAACATTCCTCCGTCTCCATGATGACCTGCCTGTTTCTGTGGCATTGTGTCGCCTAGCAACCAGTAGTGTTGAAACAGGGATGAGTGAGAGAGCGAGGAGGGAGGGGAGCACTCATGTTTTTCTGTTACTGCGTGGGTGTCTGAGTGAGAATGTGCGTGTGTGTGTGTGCGCGTGTGTGTGATTGTGATTGTAAAAGAGATGGAGAGATAGAGGCTTGAAAAAGAGGGTATGTCTTTGTTTGTGTAATAGCTTTAGCACAAAATACAATATGTTGCAATAATGCCATTTCAATGACTCCATCTCAATTGGCTACTTGTGCGTTTACCATGGATACGGAGGCCAGGTTGTGCAAGACAGGGGCGCTCTGCCGCCGTTCTTTCATTCTCTCTCTCTCTCTCTCTCTCTCTCTCTCACTCTCTCGTCTCTTATTCTCTCTTTCTTCACAATTTAACGCCCACACAGAGACTTCCCTCCAGCCTCTTCGTGATTCCAGCCTCTACTCCCTGTTGGACATTTTTTCCTTTTGCTCAGTGTCTCACTCACTCACTCCTCCCGAGCGTTGTTTCTCAACCCATCCAAAAGAATGTGCTTAAAATAGGCTTTAATAAAGCAACCCTCATAATATTCCTGTTTACGTATTTGCAATCTGCTTCCCTTCTTCAAAGTACTCTGTGTGCACTGAGTCATCTCCTCCTCTCCTCTCCTCTCCTCTCCTCTCCTCTCCTCTCCTCTCCTCCCGCAGATGCAGAGCGTCATGTATGAGCTTATGTCGGAGCTCAACGACCGCAGCGAGGACTTGGAGCGCCAGATGCTGTCCCTGGAGCAGCGGGTAGAGCAGCTCACCGCCGGCTTTAACGCCCTCCCTGCCCATCTCTCCGCCACCCTCAGCGCCCAGCACGCTGCCCTGGTGCACCTGCTGCGGGAGAGGGATTCAAGGGATGGTAGAGGAGGCGGAGGTGCTGTGGTCCCATTGTCCCCAGCAACTTCTATATCCACTGCCACAGCATCCGTTTCTCCAGTTCAGATCACGGCTCCAGCACCACCCCAAGTCCCTACTTTGGCCCTGGAGTCCCCACCACCGCTGAGCTCAGAGGGGAGTCCGGAGGCGAGTCCCAACTCCAACACCTGCACCTCTAGCTGCTGAAGACAGCTCTGAGGAGAGAACAGGGAGAGGGGTAGGGGACGCGTTGCTCGTCCTCTTACTTCAGACAAAAGAAGAGAACAGAGGGAGGAAGAGAAGGTGAAATGTGAGGCGATCCTCTAAAACTCGGGAGCGGGATGAAGACGGGACTGTGAGGAGAAATAATGGGATTAAGATGAAGGGCCAGTATGAAGGATGAGACATGCTCGGGACTTTGGGGCACTTTCCTTGATGACGGGAAGGAGCAGAAAAAAATGGAGACTCTGAAAGGTGTGAGGGGGAGGAAGAATGTCAAGAGGGTGAGAAATGGAGGTAGGGAGGATGAGGAGGGGGGAGGAGAGAGGAGGAGAAATAACGAGGAATAATTATGTGAACTCATAGCTCCTAAATGGAATCCACTCCAATTATTGAAAAAAGGCCTTTTACTCTCTCTGTCTTTCTCTCTCTCTTTCCTCCCCCTTTCTCCCAATCTCTCTCTCCCTTCATCAGGAATTAATGACCATGACTTTTTATGCTTATAATGTATTTTCTATCCGAATGCTATTTGTGTGTTAACGAGCATCCCTTTAACAGAAGGTTCGATCATACGACCAACATTAAAAAATAAATTTAAAAAAAACTAGTGGCATGCACTGCACACACACACACACGCACACAAACACACACACACACACACAAACACACATTATTTCAGCTCGTCCTCCACGCAGTACAAGTTAATACACTACAAACAGCATTACACAATCTTTACACAATGCCCTATTTACACGCACACAAAATAAATGAATGCACCAGCCCACATGATAACACTAAAGCCTATATACTGCCAAGCACTCGATGCACTGTCAATCTCCACAGAGCACTGCCAAGCAATGTAGACGCACTGTAAAAAAACTAAATGTTCATCCGCACCACTTATGTTTTGTGTGTGTGAGCTAATGCAGTAGTTTAGCCTGAGCGTAGTTGTGACATTTTAACGACTCAGGCGGGAGAATTATTACGGTTCGTGAGACTACACAAATTGGGCCTCAAGCTGAAATAAGATGACATGATACGTGAGTCATCACAACGTCTTATTTGTGATGAAGGAGACAGTAGCAGGCGATAAAATCATGTAACACAACTATAACGGGACTTTATTACTGCATTGACGGATTTACAGGTTAAGTCGAACTGATGTTTATGTGTGTTTGTAGGTTTGCTTTATGGAAATTTAGACTTTTGTTTAATTCCTGTGATCATTTCATCGCCTCTGAAAACCTCAGAAAATTAATTAATATTTGTGTATACTCTTTCTCTTTCTGGGATAACTTTGAGATTATAACGTTTATTTAGTATTTATTTATTTATTTATTTATTCATCACATTGGCATTTCAGTCAGGCTGCTTAATTTCAAAGATGGTATCGCATCTTTTTAATGAATCACGGGCTCTGCAACTCAGAGCTTTGCAAGAATTTAATGATTCTCATTACATGTTGGTGAATCATTTACTGGAGTCCATCTACCCAGGAGCATAAATCAAAACTTTATCCGTGAATAACAAATGATCTGCTCAGTCTTTTACATAAACAGTGCGGTCAAATTGACTGTAGGGATTACTCCTATTTTTCAGTTTAAAAACTGCTAAAATATAGATTTTTACATGAGTCATTTCATTTACCTTTAAAATTCATAACTGTGTGATTATAAGTTGAATGTTATTGATATTTTGTTCAGTGCACGGCTGTGTTGAAGACCACTGCCATTCTGTTTTTCAAGCTTACAGTCCCAAAACAACGCACTGTTATCATGAATGTATCCTGTGTTCAAAAAAATACACTTAATAACTCTCGCTCGATCACTTAAACTGCCATGCAGACACAGGAACACAAACACACACGTGCACGCACACACAGATGCACACACACACCTCAACAACCAAAGTGCTCTCTCTTAAATGGACTACAATAAGAGGCAGGGAACACTGCTGTCACTGGGGACAAAACGATAGCAGGAGGCATTGCAGATATCTTGACAATATTTCCGAGGGAATAACTGTGAAAATGTGGGCATGGACTTGTTACAGTGCTGAACATGGACTGCTCCTCATTGCTTTAAAACCAGATTAAGGCGGACAACAGATGAACACAAATAAACCTTATAAAGGAAAATGGCCATGACGGAACAGCTGTTCATGAAAACACACAGAAAGAGAGACTGAGGTGTATCTGAGAGGAACTGTAATGGTGTGATGGGGAGAGAAGACACAAGCCCTTTGCATTGGAGACAATATCAAAACTGTCTTATAGCGACACGCTGTGGCCGGAATACTGAATTACATACGCTTGGAATATTGTACAGTATGCTGTTAACGAAATCTAGCTTTGTATTGCTTAGTCTTTTTCTACCATTATGATTAAACGCAGTTATAGCTGATATCTAATATTATTAAACTCTAGTATTCTTCTCATTCGTCATGACAACTATGATTCTATGTATTAACAATACGTTAAATAATTATGAACAAGGAAAGTGCCGTTTGAGGTTGAAATTATTTTGTAATTTTATTTTATCAGAGAGAATTAATAAAGTATATATCTATAACATTACAGCTTCCATGTTTTCTGTTTTGCTGTTATTGTATTTATGTCATTGTTGTTTTATAAAAAAATTGGTCGCTTTGGGTAACGGTGATTGTTTTGGTTTGCTTCTTTAGAAAAAAAATCGCCTTTATTAATCGCTTTGTTGGGTTTGATTTTGTGCGTCTCCGCACCAAATAATTACCATTTTGTACGATAAATACAAGAAAATGTTGTTTTACGTAATTTGTTAGTCACTTACGAGCCTGTTTTGTCATGTGTCGCTGTAAACAGATTATATGTGACTGTGGCGAACTCACTTCCGTGTACTATAACTGCGATTTTCTGTACGATGCGAAAAACAGCATTACTTTTTCTCTGCTGTGAAGTACAGGTTGCTTGGTTGCTATCAGGTTGCTATGGATTTCCTTGTTGCCGGAAGTACCACAGACAGCGACTGGATGAAGGCTGATCAGTTAGATGTAGCTAATATATTTAAGTCTAAAAATGTTTAGGAGTGAATTTTTATGTTGTGTAAAATTGTCAGATGTTGGAATTTTGAGTTGGCTACGTTGATTTGTTTACTCAGGCTTAGAAGGAAATGTGAATGAAATATTTTAACTATAAAATTAGGTACAGCATAATTAGGTTGATAGTTGAAAAATAAATTTCACAACTGCAGCTGAGAAAAAAGCTAGAATCACAAGGAAATGGAATTTGTTGTTGATGTAAATGATACAATAATCAGGTTTAAAAATGTTTACTAAAACTTAATAAATAACTAAGTGTGTGTGTGCGTGTGCGTGTGCACGTGTTTGTGTGTGTGTGTGTGTGCATGCGCGCGCATGCGTGCGTGTGTGTGTGTGGTCATCATATGAGCATGAGTGGAGACCGTGGTGGAGACATGTAAGACATGTGTATGTCTAAGTCTTGATTTATCTTTATCATGTCAGATTTGAGGATCAATGTTAGATTTTAATTCAGTTACATGTTTTCACTACATTTCTATTCAACAGAAACTAAAATGACTTGTCATAAATGAGATATTGTCATGACTCTGGACTCTAGCTGTTAACTTGGTCTCTTAAATGAAGTGTATTTTAGTACTTTTCCGGTTTTCATCATGTTTAGTTTGTGTTGGAGTTGTGTTCTCCCTGAGTCCTGCATTTCCTGTTTTATTTTGTTGTTTTGGCTCCTTGGGTGTTTCCCCCCCCCCCCCCCCCCCCCCCCCCCCCACCTGTGTATATAAGTCTGTGTGCTTCCCTTTGTCAGTCCGTCGTCTTCATGGCCGTCTCACCCTCTCTCCTTCACTCGTGAGTTCTTTCTGTCTCACTATAGTGTTTTCTATGTTTTTTCAGGTTAGCCTTTCTGAGTCCTTTTCTAGTTTTCCAGTGCTCTTTCTGTTTGTGGATTTTTTGTCAACCTTGTCTTAATTAAAGGACACGTTTTCTTGTACTTTTTGCTTCTGCATTTCTGGGTCCACCTGCAATTAGGGTTATAGATATAGGGGAAATGTCCCGGTTGTATCAAGCATCTGTTGGTTATTATTAGGTTTGCACCTCACATTAAACCCACAACCTTTACCTGACATTTAACTCAACAATAAAAACACACAAACAGGGGGGAGGGGCACTTACAATGGGTGATGAGGCTGCAGAAGGGATTTTCAATTACACATTCTTGCTCCGACTACCACGTCTGCAGTAACAGACTTTCAGGTCAGTCAGTCAGTTATGTTTGTCCCATTTTCCATTTTCCTGTAATTCAAATGGTCGGATGTGTTTTCTCGCCTGCGAGTGAAGCATTTTACAACACCAGATTGTTTGTTTCAGGATTTGCATATTGTTTGTCAGACATCTTCAGTCGAGCTGGGTGCAAATCCTTTGTTGGGTTTATAATCTTACCGCAGCAGCAGAGAGGCTTTGGAGAGAAGTTTTAGTTTTAGCACAAATTAATGTTCTTTATAGGCAGCCAGGAGAACTGTGTGATGTTAGTTTTCTATTTTCTCTTGACTCTTTGTTCTGTTCACGTCAATAATTTTTCTTTGTAAATGAAACAGACAGTGGATTTGTCCCAGTACTGGATGATTACCAGTGGGATCTGAAAAAGGATATTTATTTGCTGAATCACATTATTTGTGGCACAAACTAAGATTTTTCTTTTAATGATAGTGCAGTGTGAAATGATGAGTCACAGTCGATCCATCCATTATCTGTACCTCTTGTCCTTTAAGGGTCGTGGGGGGGCTGGAGCCTATATCAGCTGACATTGGGGTGCACACCCTGGACAGGTACAGTACCAAGAGAAAACCTACAGGGAGAACATGCAAACTTGCGTGGCCAAAGTTTTGACCATATCATTTGTGTGTGTGTGGAGAGTTGTGTAACTGTATCTCAATCCATGTGCATGTTATCAGATTGTAATTGTACTACGAATGTGTATTCCGAATCCGTGAGTGTGTAGTCAGATTTGTAAACGTGTAAAAAGAATCTGTATATTGAGATTTGTACATGTGTAGATAAATCTGCAAACGTGGGCATAGATCTGTGAATGTGTGGATATTAATGGCTGAAGTGGCTAATTGTGTTGCTTCAAGAGCTGGAAATACAGACACGTCATCAGTTACACATTAGAGAGGTCCTGCTGTCGTTTTACACATGATTTTTGCTACACTTCTGCAGTGTGTGTGTAGATTTGTCTGTATCCACGATGTTTTTTTTACTCTGAGTTGAGGTGTGGCAAGCATTTTTCATAATTTTCCTGATACAATTTGTTTAAACAAGAATATTGCTTAAGGACTGTCTCAATGACAGCAGCCATCACGCCCAGGTTTGTTTATGCTCTTTCAGAACTGCCTTTTCTTGTTTTTTGTTTGTTTTTAATTGCTACACGTTTGGCCCCAATTTGAACCGAGGAACCTTCTTGTTGGGAGGCGACCACTGTGTCGCCCTGAGTCACAGTCGACACACTAAAATCCCAATAACAACTTATTATATGAAAGGGAAAGGTGGCAGGAGAGCTACTGGTGTCCCTCAAACCACTGGTCGTCATGGAAGGGAATACATGTCGAAACATTAGAGGGAAACTTGTGTCCAAAAATGTCATGAAGAAACCAGGTCCAGGCACTCGAAGGGGTTTCAAAAATGGACATGAAGCATTCAAATACAACGTGTGTCGGTCTGTGACACACAGAGACAAAGAGATTGTTTGATTTGAAATAATCCCTTTGTCTCTGTGTCAGAACACCCTGATACACAGACTCGTTGGTGTATTTTAATTTAGATAGGCCTTTTACATTTTAAAAAACATTTTAAAAACCACTTTGAGTTCCTGGACCTGGATTCTTCGTAACATTAGTTTTCCTCAAATTTTTTAAGAACTTTTATGTGAAGTACCTTCCACGTGTTCCGGTCCCGCCGGTGGTCGGGTCAAAGCTATTTAAATGAAACACCTCCCCATTAGTTCACACCACTGCTCATTCCAGAGGCGACGGCACACCAATCTTCCCAGGGCTTATCAGGTGTGAGTAAATTGACTTGAGCATGATGCACACGATCTCCTTAATAGAGGAAATTGATTTTTATTTTACTTTTTTTTTTTTCTCTTCATGAAACCAGCGTCACAGGCCCGGGTTGTTGAGTTGTGTGTGTTTAGCCCAGGGTGAAAAATAAAACAGAGAAACAGAGGCGTGCAAGCCGGGCAGCCTGAGGCAGCGCTCTGCCAAGGGCACAGCACAGAGCCAGATGTGATGAGCTTGTTATCAGTGTTATTTACCGGCAGGCTTTACTGCCTCGGGGCTTTCATCATCTCGCTCACAGATGATGATTGTGTTGTAGAATTTTAAGGCCAAGGTAATGTCTGTATAGCCTCGTTTTTAACATTCTGCTCCTCTCTCTCTCTCTCTCTGCTCCTCTCCAACCATTTAGTCATTTCAGATGTGCTGTTTGTGCTGAGGATAGCAAACGACCCACAGACAGCTGAACTCATACTGCAGAGGAGATTAGATTATGGTTTTTTTTCCTCCTCCTATCCCCGACAAATTTAATTACACTTAAAGTAAAAGGCAGAAACAGCCAGACGTGAAACAGCAGAAATCGTTTATTTACACATTAATAAATGCAAATGAGGTGTAGAACAAACAAAGCCAACATTTTTCTAGGCTTTAATCCAATTTGTTATAAAACATATAATCTTTCATCTCAGCTGATCGCTTTCCGAAGGGAAGTGAAGTGTGTAGCTGTGGCTCAGAGGGTAGAGTGAGTTATCCACTTACCACAAGGTTGGCAGATCAATCCCGGGCTCCTGTCCACATGCTGATTAAAACATTGAACCCCAGTTCTTGCTGATAATTACACTTTGATTAGTGCTTTGAATTGTGTGGTAGCTTGTTTGCCATAGGTGTGTGTCAATGAATGAATTGGGAGGAGGCTGCACATAAATGCCGTCCATTTGATAGATCGCCGTTCACTTGGAACACGGGCAGGAGACAGTTCTAGTTACTCTCTTTTCCTTTTTTGGCTGTTTGTTATTCCTCCCTCCGACTGACTGACCCCTGGTGTGACGGGTCAGCACCTACCTCCAGAACAACATCATACAGATAATGTTTCACAGCACACTTTCTACCTCCACTGTTCAAACTTCATGAGAAATTTATTTGTTCCTCCCTTTTCATGCCTCTGCACCAGTGACAGCCAGTGGCCCGAAGCATTATGTTTCTGGCTTGTCCGTCTGGACGTACATATGCTGGTACATCTCTCTGCCCCTCCCATATCTCAAGAACAGCGCATGGTTAACGTCACTGTGACCTCACAATACTCCTCAATGCCTCCAAAGAATTCTTTCAGATTTGGCCCAACAGTTCACTTCGACCTAGGGATGTGTTTGTCCTTTTGATCATGATGTCTCAAGTCTGTCTTTAGGGAATTTCTTCAAACTTGACCGGTTGTCACTTGGACGCAAAGTCAAATTGATAACATTTCAATGGTTAAAGGTCATTGTGACGTCATGAGTCTGGAAAGAAAGTGTATGTAGACTAAACCTGCACTGGTTGGTGGAGGTCTACAACCGCAGGGCATAGTGGCTCCTCTGTGAGGATTCTCATGAGATATTTAGATTTTCCCAAAGGAACTGCTAATGAAAATAGTCTTCTGGACTAAAGGTTCATCCTTCATCCTAACATTATTAAGGTGACTCTAATCTGAATAATCCTCTTCACTATATCTAAAATTAAATCCCTTACACCTCAAATACTCGAGTCTAATCATTAAGTCTCTAAATAGACTCATCTATAGCTCACACGCATGCACTCAGACGAAGCAGAGAACACAACAGCAGTGTGGTTTTGCTCTTTTTCTTGGATTCTGCTGATCTCCAGGTGCCCCGCTGCTCTGTCTGCACGATGGAGTCATTACGCCTAAAAGCAGAAACCTAACTCTGCACTGGCTAAAATGACTCGAGTACTTATTTTGTGCATGTTTTTGTCCATCTGTCTTTGTGAGAGGAAAAGCGATAGGCAGTGGGGGTCAGCCGTCATAATCACCTGCTGCTGCTGCTCCACCATCATGTGCTATGACCTGCCAACTGTAATCACATCATCATGACAATCGTCAGAAATGTCACCTGGTTCTGTCGGCGAGAGACCGTTCCCATCGCGACCACGTCCATCGTCTGTAACGTCTCTTTGTGTCGAGGTGACTGGAGCTGTGTTGTGTGCTGGAAGCTTCCTCATGTGATACATGTACACAAACACACTCTGTTGGTTCCTGTTACTCCCTTTTCATGACAGTAAAACCCTTCAGATGACCCCCACCAATCACAGTTCACCAGGAAGATCTAAGAATTCCTAATTCTTATGCCTGTGTCCTGGTGTTCCCATGGCAACCGGAGTGACAGATGCACCAACACATACAGGTCTTTACATGCATGTGTTCGCACGTGTGCGTACATGCATATGTATTTGTATGTGAGAGATTAGAGGCAGCCCTTAATTCACAACGGCTGCATGTGTTGTGCACTTGTGTGTGTTTTTGAATTGGTGTGTGCATGTAGAAGTGGGGAAGCAGCAGAGTGTGCTGGTCAGATGGTGATAGGGAAGTTGCCGTGGTGATGATTAGGAGAAATAACTGAGATTCACACAGTGAATACACTCAACACATCACCACAGGAGCAGACTGAACACACACACACACACACACACACACACACACACACACACACACAGATATACTGTGTAAATACATGAAATAACGGGTGGTCACTGCATTTCTTTATTGATCGTGTCATTTTCCATCTGGCCTCAGACTTTCCCGCTCCAGTACACAGACTTTATACATTGCTCACTCTAATTTACCATGTTGTCATTGTTGCTGTAGTATTAATGTGTCCCAGACATTCCTGCCTGTCTGCTCCCCACCTTGCCTATTCTGCTAGTTTTTATCCCTGCGTTGTGTATTAGCTTTTTCAGATTTGTGCACCTCTGACCAATGTCTCTACCAAAGGGCTTTAATTCATCCTGCTCTGCCCGGGTGTCTGCATTTCATGTTGTTCTGCACTTGAACAGTGACATCTCGGCATTTCCCATCTTTACACTTCCTCATAGTTATCTGACTTTATTCTCTGTATATAAAGATGGACGACATGTGTCCATTTCCTCCCTTTGTACAAAAATGAAGCTAGAATGTCAAACATGCTGGTGCCAACATTTCTGACGTTTGTGTAGCTATCATGGGGGGGTCAGTGTCAGCTGTCAATCATCACATAGCATGAA
This sequence comes from Hippoglossus hippoglossus, assembly GCF_009819705.1. Taxonomy (NCBI): domain Eukaryota; kingdom Metazoa; phylum Chordata; class Actinopteri; order Pleuronectiformes; family Pleuronectidae; genus Hippoglossus; species Hippoglossus hippoglossus. The sequence continues at coordinate 10,742,265 of NC_047166.1, read as the reverse complement.
ATAACTAATTAAAACCAAACTCATCGGGGAAAAAAAATAAAAATACATCAGTTTGATAACAACTACCTAAAATGCCAGACTCCATCTTTGATTTCATTACGTTTTTTTACAGTCGTCCAAACTGGACAAACTAAAGACCTTTTGAGTTTGTGTGACAACTGAAGTCTACCACAGGTTCTCTCTCATGTTTGGAAGGGGAGGGGGGGGGGGGGGGGGGGGGGGGGGTGAGGGGTGTTCAGCTGAACATGCAACTTCACTACTAGATGTCACTAGATTCTACACACTGAACCTTTAATGTCAGATACGATGTCAGACAGAAATAAGTGGAACTCAGCATCTAAAGCTGGTGATGCCCCAACTTTAAAAACCTAAATTGGGCTGAGTCAGTGCCGGTCTGCCCAGAGTCTCCAAATCTTCACTGCAGCACTTTTTCTTTACCTCAGCACTTACATTGCATTTTACATTAAGTCAAAGAGATGTGAAAGCACATCATCATCCTTCACTTACTTTCTGCCAACTCCTCCTTCCTCTGTAGACATTTTCATTTCATGTACACCCTCACATATAGGGGCTGCACACACACACACACACACACACACACACTCTCTTTGGTTAAAGAGTTTATAGCAATACGCTTTCAGGCTTCTCCGTTGGTATTAATGTTTCTTATGTTAAGTCCATTAGAGACTTTATTGGATTAGTGGGCTCTATAACACATACACAGTCATGGAAGCAATGCATTTAATGTGTGTGTTGATATAACGGATGAGATTACAGGTTCTTAAATGTTCACCTGATCCATTCAAGTTTTAGTGTGCAGTCAGCTTCCTGGGCATTAAGATCCATGGCACTCCCTGACTTTCCTGCAGTCATTTATTATTTTTATTAATAGTATTATTATTATAATCTGTATTTCTTTAGTGCTTTTCTAGTCTTGATGACCACTCAAATGATTTACAGTACAGTTTTGCCATTCACCCATTCACACCCATTCATACATCTATGGGCAGCACTTTCTCCATCACACATCACTCACAGCCGTCAGGGGCAATTTGGGGCTCGGCATCTTCGAACTGACTAAGGTTTAGTTAGTGGACAACCCGCTTTTCCCACCGAGCCACAGCCGCCACAACTTTAGAGGCTTAACCCCGCACCCAAACAGAAAGTTATGCAGAAAAGTGGACTGCGTGTAGATTTCCAACAGTTCAACGCGCGTGTGTGTGGTGTGTGTGTGGTGTGTGTGTGTGTGTGTGTGTGTGTGTGTGTGTGTGTGTGTGTGTGTGTCACCAAGACATAGACATGTCACCATCACCACAGAAGCCGACCAGTACAATATAAACTCCATGGCAACATCGGCCGCCCACACTCCCCTCAGGCTGCATACAAGGGACGTGTGTGTGTGTGAGACACAGGAGTAAGAGAGCAGAGGTTGTTAATTAACCTATTATTCAGGGTGTTGAATTGGGATGGAGAGAGAGACGCTGGGGTTTTTAATGACGCCACGGGGGAGTTGTGATTTGATTCCTCTCCTGACAGGTCTTCCTCTGACCCCTCGGCTACCTGTACCTACTGTGCATGTGACGCTCACAGTCACAGCCACAAATACATTTAATTCCCACTTCAAACAGTTTTTTAAACACATGGTGAATCAATGCGCTTGGTCACATTTCATTGTGTATGAGGCAGGTCCCAAGTTGTGTCCTCTGGCTCATGGAGGAGAGTGTGGAAAGATGTAAAGGTGGAGAGCCAGTTCGAGCTCTGGAGAGGTCAGCAGTATGACAGCAGTGCAATGTGGTTCCAGCATCCAGGTGGAAGTTGAGTATGTGGTTCAAGACAAATGAGGTATTTTTATCATCGTAGTCATTCTCCACAGTCGTCCCTTGATGTTATATTGAAATTATGCATGTGTGTATGTCCAGTAGCTGGTGTTTGTCTTATAATTCTGGCCCCAAACCATCAGGAATCAAGGAGAAGAGGCTGAAATTAGCCCGTAGCATCATTGTTCCTGTCCCTCCTCCTCCTCCTCCTCCTCCTCCTCCATCTGGTCTCAACCCTGCCCTCAGTCCCAGTACCTCACCAGCACAGCACCTCTCATCATTCACTTTAATTTCTTCTGCTCTTTTCTATCTTGGCTCCCTGCTGCCAGCGCTGCACCTTCCTTCTCTTATCACACATATCCACTCATAGACAGACGCTGAGACGTGCGCACGTACACGCCAACACACACACAGACTGGATTACATTAGAATTTCATATTCTTTTGAACTCTGTGCTTTTTACACCCCCCCTCCCTCTACCTCCACCCATCCCTCCCCAGTTGCTAACCTTAAAACTGACGTTGGTTTCCTTAGCAACCATCTGTGTCTGTATAAGAGGGGAGTTTCCTTACATGGGCTAGAAAGGATTCCAAGCAAGGGGAATCTCACACACACACACACTTGTGACAGTGTTGATTAGCAATCAGCGTGTCCTTCACACTGACTGTTTACTTTTAATGAGCTCAGAGAAAGCTGATGATTGGGTGATTCCAACAGGAATAGACTGGTGTTTGCATCAAATTGGAAAATTCAAGTCAAATTGATTTTGTGCCACATGATGTAATACGAAAGAAATCAGTTTAAAATTGTCTACAGATTTCATGTGTGGTTATTCTATACTGCACTGAGGCACCAATGGTCGCAGTGAAGGGGGGTTGAGGTTTTCATTTAATTTAGTTGTGGTTTACTGCACTGATCACTGTATTGATTATTCTTTAGGTTGATTTCAAACGTGCATCAAGTGCATGGTGTCTCTCATTAGTTTCTCATTAGACAGCTAACAATGAAGTTTGGTGACTAGTGATTGTTGTGATGCAACACTTATTGTGTTACACATATAACAATGGTATTTGCTTGTCTATGCTCCCTGATATGTTGTCTGTCTGTATGTGCGGCTCTGGTGCTCTCTCACTTTCCAGAGGAATGTAGGTCAGGTGGACTGGAGCCTGTAAATTGCCTGTTGTGTGTGTGTTTACTTGTACAGATATATTTGTGAGGACCATTTTGACCATAGGCCTTGCAGAGTGAGGACATTTTGGTCAAGTGAGGATATTTTGGTCAGTCCTGACTTTTTCAAAGAAGCTGTTTGCAACTTAAGAATTGCTTTTAGGATCAGAATTAAGTTTAGGTTAGGGTTAGGTTAGATTGGGGTCAAAAGGCAGCTCTCTGAATGAGTGCTATGGGGCACGGGCTCGCTGAGTCAGGCCATTAGTTGTGATGGTTAAGGTTAGGGTAAGGGACCATGCATTATGCCAATGAGTGTCCTTACTACGATTAATAAATAAGGAAGCATGATTACACAGAGTTGAAAAGTGCAAATATGTGAAAATGTTTGAGTCCCTCATAGAAAAATCTGACGTTGAAAAAACGGATTATTTATTTTGTATTGTGTGTGGGTGGGTTGTCTGTGTACAGACAATGAAGAGCAAATAGAATGGACGGATGAATGAATGGATGGAGGTAAAGTGACCTTGAAACATTTCTATCAGCCCTGTATTATGCACCACAGCACATATTTGCAGCTATTGCAAGTATTGTGCCTCCGTACTCTCAAAACACACCCTTTATAAATTGCTCAAACACAGACTTCCGATACGCAAACTCATCAAATGCATTTTTCTTACTGCAGACATTTTCTGACAGGGAGAATCATCCATTTACCACCTGCGTGTAGAGACGCTCAGAAACCACTTTCCAAAATAACTGAGTGGCATCTGGCTGATGGCGATATATTTACACATTCTCAGGCTCTTCCTCTGAGCAAACTACTGAGAGGAGTCCTAACACATTATCCGTCTCCTCCATTAGGAGCTAGTCTTCAATTAGCCAACCCAAAGCTGTGTGCTCAACCACTCTCTGCGCCTCCAACAGCCTGTGTTTACATCGTCTCTGCCACACTGTTTTCTCCCCTCAGCTCATTTCCTCCAATCACTTCGTTCACTGCCTTCCTAAAGTAGCTGAACAAATATTTTGGCACTTTAATGAGTTTCCCACCAAGAACAACGGCGTCAGAAAATGATTCAGTAAGCTTTACCCACTCATTACCTCCACCGAGGAGGTTATAGTTTTTTATTCAGCAGTATTACATGAAAGCTACTGGATGGATTACCACGAAACTCGTTGGAAGGATGCAGTACGGGTCAGGGAAGAACCCACTTAACATCGTCAGTGATTTCTCCGAGTATAATTCATGGATCTCGTTAAAAAAAATCTGCCATGTTTAGAGGACTGATATTTTGCAATGTGCAATTTTCTGCGGATCCAAATACAGATATGGATCTAGAGAATTTAGATGTGGTTTCATAAAGGCATTACTTGGCCTTATGGAGATATTGCACTCAACTGTGCTCCTCATCTAATTCTGTGTCATGCAGTCGGGGGTGTACAGCTGCAGTTAAGAGAGTTTGACCAACAGGAGGTGCAGTTTAACAGCCTTTAATTCTTCACAGTGACTCCTGTCTTTCCTTTGTAAGTGTTCTTTCTCCCATGGTGCCGACACACACACACACACACACACACTCACACTCCAAGCACGTCTATTTAAACCACATGGTCAGAATAATTAATGCAGGACATGATCATAGAGCCAGCGATGATTTATTTCAAGCTGTGAAGAAGTGACATGACTGATTGTTTTACCAGTTCACCAGGCTTTAAACGCTCACGGCCATTCAGGAAGAGCATCCATCAAAGTGACCCTCACTCACAGAGGGGGGTGTGCAGTGTATATATATGTGTGTGATTCTATGTGCATGCATGTACACGTGTTAATATAAATATGGTTAACATGTGTCTATACACTAATTTATCAACTTTCTGACTGTGTTTGATACCAAAGTCTCTTTAGAAGTCAAACTCTGTGCTTGGAATATATCTGTGTAGGACTTTGTGCAAAACTCCAAAGCTGCTGCGCTGTATGAATGTGTGCATGAATGGATGAATGTGGCTTGTACTGTAAAGAGCTTGGAGCGGTCAATAGGACTGGAAAAGGGTTATAGAAATAGTCCATTTACAGTCCTGCAAGGTTCAGTGTTTAGCTCTGGGAACCATGAATACAATGCAAAACATATGTTTAGGTTTTACCTGAAAAGAATTAGTAAGAAACAATATATTATTTTTGTGTCAGTACAAGCTGAATGTATGTATGTAATCTACGTACGATTTCAAAGTGTGTTGTATTGTTAATGTATGTTTATTGTGCGGATAAACAAAAGGAAAATAATTATATTCACTAGATCTGCTGTGTAAATAAGTGTTTAAATCATGTACAAGGTGGTGACGGTAGATACATTATCATGTATGCATCACTCAGTTACCAGGAAGCAATTTAGAAATGAATCAGTTTCCCATGATTTTATTTGCAATCTGTGTCAAATATGTATGCAACACACAGAAAAATATCACTATAGCAACAAGAAAGTTGTCATTGAATCATTCCCTCTTCTGATGTCTTTATTCAGTGTACAACTCATTGCCATCAGAGAGCGAACACGCTCATCACCTCAAACAAAAGCTGAAGGTAAAAACTGTGGGTCACAAATCTTTAAACTAGTGTGATTCCGCTACATGTTCCCACTCCCACTCTTCCCCAACTCCACCAGAATATATTCTGCATTGTCATTTTCACAGGAAGCTCGCAAGCACATGGAAATTCACAGCCATGATGGATGTTCATTGTGATGGCATGTAGTGTCACATCACTGTTTTACAAGCAGCAGGAAAAACAGGAAGTGCCACCATTGACTTTCCCTGAATCCACCCTCGATCAGACCGAGAGCAGGACACCCTGCGCTGAACCCTCACCACTGACTTTGAAGCAGGCACTGATAAAATCATTCTTTATCTGAAATGTTCACTTCACCGTGACTTGGTATATGTATGTGTGAGTGTCAGGATTTGTTACCAGCTCCAACACACAGATATTCAGCTGTGCAGAGTGAAGCTTTGAGGCCTGATCTTCACCAGACAATTTAAGCGCCATCAAGAGATAAATACAAAAAAATGGATGACAAACGTGCAGGATTATTTTATCCAAAAAAACCAACCAACCCTAAATTTATTAAGCGGTAAGATTTAATGGATGTGTGGTAGTAATGCGGTCAAAACAAGACCAAACATTTCTGTCAATAGAAATGATTTGTATTCCCGCTCTCCATTCCCTGATTGCTGCATCAGCTCCGTGGCAGTGATACTTGAAGTCCAGCAAGTTTTCATCATACTCCTCCTCAATGGTGTCCGACTAGTGCTGTTTCCTCCTGAATGAACAGCCTGAGGGGAACAATCAGAGACGCTGATTAATCATAAAAGTCTGAAAATGTTGAAAATGCTCATTAGAATTTCACAAGGCTCAAATGTCTTGTTTTGAGCAGAAAAATGGTGGCATTACTTTATAAAACTGACTTAAAGCTTTCAGTTGCTGACATTTTGCTTTAAATACAGTTTAACAGCACCATAAATGATGTGCACAGCCACCAAAAATGGACGTCAAGTTGAATAATCACTTCTGAGATTTGTGTTCTACATACAGACAGACAAATGCTGTGGAATTAGTTGGTAGACGTGTCCCTAATAAAGTGGTAATTGAGAGTATGTGTTGTCAGATGTGTATTTCAGGAGTCAAGATGGTGATTAACAGCTCACAGGCAGTCAGTAAAGCAGGGAGGCTTTTTAAACTGGATCTAACAGATAAGGCTGATAAAACTCATGGAGCTTTCGGCCTTTTCAAAGACTGATTCACCTCCAAACAAGTGCAGCGTCAGTGCCAAGGGTTACAGCTGCACCCATAGTAACTCCGAGCAGAGCGCACTCACAAGCCCTTGGTTACCACGGCAGCAGAGCGGAGGACAGAGTGGGTGGTGTGGCTCATCATCGTTTCTTCAATGTACTTTGACTGGTGAAGTAGTTGTCAACATATTTTACTAGAGGTTTCATGAGAATAAGCAGATTATCTTTTCGCCTGAAACTATTTCCTGACGCACTGGGTCCGAGAAGTCAGACGACGCGTGTTTGTGAATGGAGACGTGATTTATTTGTGCTTGTGGTCGATTGTGTAGAAATGGATCAGTGATGATGAATTTCTGTCACAACCACAAGAGTCGCTGTACGCCTTTTTAGTAACCCTGTTCATGAAGAGCACATGAGAGGGCAATACAAAGGCGAAGATGCAGGTGCGTGTGTGTATGTTCAAGGTTAGAAGTTCTGATATTCTAAAGACAAAAATGTGTTTTGGAAATAGTGAAGACTAAGTTAGTTGCACGGTACAAAGTGTGGAAACCAAAATATGTCAAGAGGGCATGCACTAGGTCAAGCAGACAGTGAGTGCCCTCTGCTGGATTACAAGGCAAACTGCTTCTGAAGATTATATTTTAAATCAACAGGCCATCACAGGTTGAATATTAACTTTTCCTGCCACGTTCCAATGAACGTTGGAGTGAAAAGTGACAGCCCTGAAACTGATTTGCATTGTCACATGTATATTTAAGATGCATAAGATTTAGCAGTGTCGCCGTACCTTCTGTCAGACGAGCTTTCCCTCCCGTGGGCTGGCAGAGGACCGTGGAACAGCCGACGCACAGCACCACCGTCTGAGCGTGGCTGAACACTGTGGTGATCTTGTAGCAGCCTGCAAACAGCACATCAACACTCAAATCATTAACTGAGGCCCTGAAGCTGCTGTAGAAGAAAGAAAAGCAGCGTAACACTTTAGAGCTGTTACATAATGAAACAAACTGAGTGTACTCAGTGTGTCCTTGCAGCTGTTTGTTTAAAGGAGTCACTGGAAGCTCATTCACAGACAAACACAAGTGTCACTGTATGCCTTGTTTGACACCCCGATCACTACAGGAACAATGAAAGGGCAACACATAAAGGCAACGCACCAAGGACAATAATGATTTATATCTTTAAACTCGATTTAAATGAAGTCTTCCAGTTGAACGATGCAGCAAATCGAGGGAATTATTGATGTATTCTTGAGTTTGTCACCGGCAATTATTCAACCCCTTTATAATACTGCTGATTTTTAAACCTTTATATAACCTCGACCATGTGACCTGAAGTTGGATTCAAATATGAATTAAAAACTGTGAACTCAACGACACTTCATTTTGCTTCGGCTGTGAAGTGTTTCTACAAACACAATCCAGGGATGTGTTCAAGGTGAGTTGGAGCAGTGGTGAAAACTAAAGCGCTGACGCAAAAAGTAAGACAGGAGTTTGTTTCTTTTCTCCAAAAGGTCGATGGGTGTAAGACGATTTGCAAGATCTTAAACATTAGACACATTTACATGGATACCAATAATCTGATATTAACCCATAGTCTGAATAAGACACTGTCATGTAAACAGCCCAAATAATGTCATACTCGGAATAAGCAATAATTCAATTAGGACATGTGGAGTATTCTGACTGTACTCGATTTATGTAGTCATGTATACGTCTTATTCGCATTTGTCCTATTGAGTTTTTTGCGACATTGACATAAAGCTTTTGCAAAATCCTTGACAATACATGTCGTGGGTTTGAGTGTAAAAAAGGAAGAGTTGAGACTTTGACAACATTTTTGAGAAAACCGTGAAAGAGGCTATAGAACAGCATCGTGGATTAAAGTATTTCATGTTGCTCTGTAACATGTTAACAGGAATATGAAGGGGATTTTCTATTAGTATCTCTAGTAACCATAGTCAGGGTAATGTCTCCTTCAGAATAGGGTCAATAGTCAGATTATTGTGGCTGTGGCAGCAGAGGCCTTCGTGATCAGGACAAGGGAAAACCTTGCTCTACTGTAAAAAGACTTGAGGATGACCTGGTGAAGTCTGAGGTAAATGTGTTAGTATATACTAGGATAAGATGATCACTAATCACTGAGGACTTCGTGGTCTGACTCACTGCAACTCTAGTTCTAGGGAATTAGTTTTTCTTTCGTTTAAGGGCATTGTTGTACGACTCTGATCTGAACCTTTGTACCTTACGTCATGGAAACAAACTGACCTGGACATTTGACATCCATAAAATATGAATTAGGACTCTGCACAAGACGTTTCTTCTTGTGTCTCCTCTTTTCCACCTCGGGGCTGGGGTTCAACAGATCCTCTGCAAGCTGAAAGGAAATCAGACATGACATCAGTTGGTTTTAACGTTTTAACATTAATCAGACTGTGTTGAATTTTACTTTCATTTATAATAAAGTAGGGCTGGGAAATAAAACAACATCCAAGATCACCACAGTATAAATCTCGTCGATAGAAATAACGAAATTCTATTATAAATCGATGTTATGCTTGTGTAATATTTGATTTGCAACATGTTTTGTTTATCAAGTGTTTGTTTATTCTCAGCTCAAAGAATATAAAAAGGCACAACCCTCATTCAGGAAAAAAAAATAACTATTATATGTTAATATAATTAAGAATAAAGTCAAAGTAAGAGACCTAAAAGCAAGATCACAGGAATGCGAATGAAACAATTAGAAGGCCGATATATTTTTAAACAAGCACAGTGATCAGAGGATCAAATGAGAGATTTTTTTCGAAAGTTGAGTTTAACGTCAAAAAACAAAATGGCTAATGTAGAGAACGACAAACGCGGAAACAATCGCTCAAACTAAATAATCGGACCTGGTGTTCGTTGCTAACTTAAACAGAAAGGCAGGTTTCACTTATAACAACATTAATGTCGGTATTAAAAGTCCCTTTGGTCGATTTTAAGTCCGGTGCTGAGCGAGCACACGAGGAGCCGCGTGGGCTTCTGCACGTGCTTCGCCATATTTAGTCTGTCCGTCTTCACATCTTTACATTTATATACTTCCATCAGCGCTACATCAACACAGACCTACACACTTTACTATCACACTAACTTATCTCCGTCAAAAACACCGAATACGGTCTGAAAAGGACAGAGAAACACGTGGTGGTACTCACAGGCATGACTTCAGCGATGTGGACACTCAACGGAAGTACAGAAAGAACTTCGCAGTGACGAACCGGAAACTGTTGGAGGACCGAGAACCCCGGAGAAAGGAGATAAAATAACTTTTTAGAAATCTGTAATTATTATTATTGCAACTTGTTCTTTTTATTATTATCATGTATTAGCTTGATGTTTTGACAGTTTATTATTATATTTATTTATATTTACCGATTACTTTTCTTTCCTTCATGTTTCCTGTGTTGTGAAGCCGGACGTTCGTGTTTCAATTGTTTGTAGGAAATTGTATTAAGCATTCAAAAATAAACTACTGAGAGAAATTTAAAAGTGATATAAAACATATATACAGAGAATAATTCTGGGGTCATCTGGTTGATCATCCAGCCTCCCCTATAATTTAAATGTAAAATAAATTATGCAAATTATATATTGTTCTTACTTTAATTTTTGTATCTTTTGTTAAAGAACAATAAACTCTAGTGTGTGTTGTAGGTCTCTTAGTAAGAGTTCATTGGCTGATGATTATGACATCACCTGTGTCTTTGGGTGTCCTATTCACCATAAGATAAGATAAGATAAAACTTTATTGATCCACACACCGGGGAAATTCAGTTGTTACATCAGCAGGCAGGTCAGAATGAGGTAGACAAGAGGTTAAAAATATATTTTAAAAAGGCAATAGAATTTAAAAGTCCTTAGTATGTACATTATATACAGCTTTCACTGGAGTGTTTTGTATAGAAATTTTCTGCAACCATGGACACAGCGGGCCCTCGTGGTGGAAATACGTATTATTTATTATGATTATATATTATTATATTTTAATAACGAAAATCACCTCACAACTCATAATGGTAGTCCTGCAGAGTAGCTCCTGACGGCCCTCTACTGGTTTATGACTTTTAATTAAAGTTTCCAATAAAGACAGCAGCTTTTGGTTTCTGTGGTGATCATCAACTTTTACACCAGAAAAGCTGCATCAGTTGTTTCGCTTCCTCTTCTGATGTTTATTATAACCCTTAATTCTCTGATCAAACAGCGCCACCTAGTGTTGAAGCGGGGGGGCCTGGGCCATTAAACTCCCACGAAGCACTCCCTCACTACGTAGCCTCTGTGCGGATCCGGGATCTGGGCCGAGAGAAAAAGTTGGAGGCTGAAAAAAACACACGTCGCCACCCCGGTGTGTTTTCACAAATGGAGACAAAGTGAGTGTGTGGTCGCTGTGAAATGAATCTGGAGCTGATCCGAGGACGATGAGGCCTGAACTGCGGTAGATTGATCAACTTTGGATGGAGTTTGTTTCTTTCTCCAGCAGACAGACGCAGAGAGGGGGGGTCGGAATTTACCGGTGACAAATCTGGGAGTGAGAAAAAAAAGGAGAAGAGGATCCGCTCTCTACGGCAACATTTAAAAACAACAACTTGTGCTTTGAATCAAAGGGAAAACCAGTGGAGATTGAAACCCCTGAGAGGATCTTTTAACAAACTGAGTCATGGCGAAAAAGTATGATTTCCTCTACAAATTGTTGCTCATCGGGGACAGCGGAGTGGGGAAAACATGTCTGATCATCCGCTTTGCTGAGGACAATTTCAACTCCACGTACATCTCCACCATCGGTACGTGTGATCTCTGTCTGTTAACCTGTGTGACATCACCAGCTGATGCTTCCCCCTCAAACTTCAACGTTCAAGACGGTGTTTGCTGAGGTTTCATTCTTCCTCTGGTTCAAGCTCCTGATCAAACTGGTTTCTCACAGTTTTCCTGTCTCAACTAGTCTGAGCTCTCCGTCATTTCTTCTATTTTGTCCCTCATCTGTTTTTGTTTTCTTCTCCTCCCTGTTGAATGTGTGTTCCCTGACCCCTCTCCCCCTCTCCCCCTGGTCTCAGATCTCATTCCTCTCTCACTTGGCTCTCAGAAGGTCCACCCACCCTCATTCCTATCTCTTTTTGCCATCTCTACGCTCCCTGAAGAATGGCTGGCTCTCTGGCATGCACTGTCTTTTTTGCTGCACAGGACCCCCTCCCCTCTCCTTTGCCCCCTCGCTGTCTATCTGTCCAGCAGGAAGAAGAATAGCAGGACTCACAGACAGTGTGTCCTGCAGGCCTGTGAGCAACATCTTTCCTTTATGTGCACCCAGGGGGTCAGAATCAACCATGAATCACTCCCCACCCGAGTGAGGGCGACCTATATTCTGCAATGTGTGTGTGTGTGTGTGTGTGTGTGTGTGTGTGTGTGTGTGTGTGTGTGTGTGTGTGTGTGTGTGTGTGTGTGTGTGTGTGTGTGTGTGTGTGTGTCTGGGTGGGTGTGTTTTTAGTTTGTATCTGAGGTATTTAACTCATTCTCTGCCCTCTCCTCCTGTCTGCACCCTCTCCCGTCCTCTTGTTATCTCCCAGGCATTGACTTCAAAGTGAAAACCATCGAAGTGGACGGGAAGAAAGTGAAACTACAAGTCTGGTAAGAGCTGACACGTTGAGTTGTGTTCCTCTGTTCTCTAACTGCCCCAAACTTATTTTTCCGGAGAGGAAAGAGGAACCTCCCTCGTTCTCCAAATCAGGACTTTATGACAGTGCATGGCATGTGCGTGCGGTGTCACAGCAACATGTATTCAGTGTAAAATGCACAGTAAATGCACCACTCGGCATTCAGCTACAACTGCGTCTCAGTGCACTTTTTATATAAAGTGTGTGTGTGTGCTTTATAGGGACACAGCAGGGCAGGAGAGGTTCAAGACCATTACGACGGCCTACTACAGAGGAGCCATGGTGAGACGCCTGCTGCACAAGCAGACTGGATAATCGGGCTGACATCACTGGCCCTTTGTTCTCGCTCTGTACCTTTTGACTGACTCTCCCCTCTGTGTCAGGGCATCGTCCTGGTGTACGACATCACAGACGAGAAGTCCTACGAGAACATTCAGAACTGGATGAAGAGCATCAAGGAGGTGAGGCTGCTTCCCCCTTGGACCTAAAAATAGTGCGCAGTCAGTTGGGTCCGTGTTAGTCACAAGTTCAGGCCTTTAGTCACCAGTGGCAGCTTGGCCGTCGCCCAACTGGTGACTTTAAAGGAAGAGTTCAACCAAATCACACAAAACCGATTTTAGCCCTGTAGCTTCTTATCTTCCTTTTATTCACTTCAAATGAATGCAATAAATCTCCATAGATTTTACGCTAGAGGGTTTACATACATTTTTAAAATATGGTTTTGTACCTTTACACAAACTCATTAAGTTGAAACAAAATACTCTAAAGTCTTTGTGATGTGAAAATCAACCACTGCTGATTAGTATGAATTCAGACCCACAGTCAGTGCCCTTATGAAAGACTCTCTACTTTCATGCTTATCTAATGAAACATTTTATCTGACAGCTGCTGTTAAGGCCTCTGGAGTGCAGATCGTTGTGGTTCTTCACTCACCTCATGTTCCGATTCTTTAATCTCTTTATCTGTGTCTGCTAACCTCCGTCAACCCAAACTCGTTGTGCCCCAATCAATTAATTGCATTCCCTGTTTCCCAGAACGCATCAGCCGGGGTCAGTCGGATGTTGCTAGGTAATAAGTGCGACATTGAGGCAAAGCGGAAGGTTACCAAGGAGACGGGAGAGAAGGTGAGATGACCCTGAGAGGAATTTAATTGAAGCTCATGTGATATATTGTGTCATTTTGAGTCAGTGTTAAATCATCACTCAGGGAATCGTGGATAGGATGGATAAAAGAGTCAGTGTCCTATCAAGCAAAACAAAAATGCATCATGAAAAGGAAAGTCATGTAGAGAGAAGTAAAAGAATGCACAGTTTTATTGGGAGTGTCTTCTAACTTTAATATGGAGTCATTATTTGAAGAGGGGGCTGAGTGTGATACGATTTTAATGAGTTACTCTAGATAAGAAGCAGGAAGGGATTATTGCCCACATCCTGACCCACTGTAACTATAAAGCTTTGTGTCGTCAACAGCTGGCTAAAGATCACGGCATCAGGTTCTTTGAGACCAGTGCAAAGTCCAGCATTAACGTCGAGGAGGTGAGCCGGAACAAAACACACAGCGTCCTCACACACCTCAGCAAACTTTAACCTATTAGCTGTTTTTTTATTATGATCAATGCTGCAGAACTTAACTTAACCTCAACTCTCGCTCTTGTTGTCTTTCTGTGTTTCCTTTAGTCTTTCCTGGCTTTTGCAAGCGACATACTACAGAAATCCAGCAAGAAACCAGTAAGAAAGAGGAGACTCGTTGTAACCAATAACACTGAAGCATGTGTTCCTCCATGAACACGGGATTACAGACACAGGTTGTAATGCACATGTCTGTTGTGTCTATTCTTTGTGTTGCAGGGCCCCACAGGTCGAGAGGTGAAAATCACCAGCAGCGCAGGGAAGAAATCCTCCAAGTGTGCTCTTCTCTAGACATGACACTGGCGAGCACACAGAAGAAACACGCAATACGAATTTAAGAACACATCAGTATTTCATGGGGAACAACAGTACAACGTGTTTTCTGTCTCCATCTGGTGGGTTTAATGTCAAAATACACACAGGTGAACTTTGGTTTCCAGAGAATTTTACAGCAAAAATAATTTATGGATTCCTCGTCTGAGAAAGTGCCTGTGTTTTATATTGGACACATTTTCTGCAGCTACATCTACTGTGATAGCCTTAATGTCATGAAGAGTTGGTGGAGTCTTGGATGACCCTGATAGAAACTCAAAAAACCACCTTTAATACCGCTCTACATTTTCATTTCCACTTCGTATTACTCTGGCTTATCAGCAGCAGCACCGTCTTATGTCCTGAATGAACTTCAGCTCTGTTTAAAAAAAAAAATATCTTCTGGACTTGGTAGCTCTGTAGAAAATATCACACATCGGCTTATTGGAACCATTTCAGTCATTTCTTTTGAGTGAACACATACAGTAGTAGTTTGTGGGGTCATAACACACAGGAAGAGTTTGTTTTGATTTATATACATAAAGTGCACACAAAAGGCCCCTGGTTGAAAACCTTTTACCCGAAACATAATTTCTGTTAACCTTTTGAAAATGCAGATTTCAAGAGGTGACGAAAGGCCTTTGGTTAGCAATGCACTTTCATTTTTGTCTGTTCACTGTTTCAAATGCATTGATTTGGTCAATATTACAACGGCAAAGACACGTAGACTTCCCTTTCCTGCAGTGCCACATGAGAGACACACATTCGGTTTCTCTGCATTTTTAGTGGCACATAAACATACTCCAGAGACGTCCTTAACCAAATATGAATTTATATTTACATTTCCTTATTTTATGTGTATCTCTATGTGAACTGTTGATGGGGTTCAATAGTGCACAGCAGTATAATGAATTTCACAGAATCTACAGTACAAGAAGAACCAGATGACTCCATAACGTGGAAATCTTCTTGTTATATCCTATATGACAAATTGAGAAGATGCTCTTTGTATTAATTAAATGAACAAGTTGATGTTGGTTGTTCGGTGAAACTGAAACAAACACTGCTGGTAAACTGGCTTAGATTTAACGGATGCATGGATCGAGTATGTGGTAGATGGGAACAGTGATAAGTGCAATATGAGAGGATGCGTGAGATAAAAGAATGATGGATAAAGCAAGTGGATGGACAGGATGTAAGCCTGGGAAGCAGCAGCGCTCCCGTGTCCCTCATTTTCAATTGATTTAGTGGATCTTGCCTTTTATTTGAAGTGCCTGGTAAATCTCTGACCAAACGCAACCACACATTAGCTACATCTGACATGACGTGTCTCTCTGCTCAGGCGGTTTTCAGAGCAGCAACTGTGATGGCCACAGCTCAACTGAACCTGACAGTCTCTTTTTATCCTGCACAGACACACTGAGTTTCTGTCACATTTTGTTTCTTTTTAGTTCCGCCACAAAACTCTGTACGAGCTTTACAGATGTTCCACTTGCTGAATAAAAATTTGAAACTGTAAACGTATGAGTATGTTGTATTTTGAATCTGTATGTTGACACAATAATATAATCTCTGGATTACCTGGGCTACCTCACGTTTTTATTTTATGGGGTCAAGTGAAGAAGAATTTATTCCCATAACATAAAGTCACAAATGTACCTCAAAGGGCTTGTGGGGGTGTTAGTCTGAGTAGACATAAGTTACAAAAGAAAATTTACAATATGGAAAATCAATCCGGACAACTGGAATACGTGCAAACATATATGTAGAAAAGATGAAGAATGGATGAAGTAAGCTTTGCTTTCAGTCCACACATTCTGCTCATCATTATTATCTTTGTTACACCATCACACCTTAAATACCCCGTCACCCCACTAGAGCACTGCGCTCCCAGAGTTCAGGCTTACCTGTGGTCCCCAAAGTGTCTAAAAGTAGAATAGGAGCCAGAGCCTTCAGCTATCAAGCTCCTACCCTGTGCAGTCATATCCCAGTTTCAGTTTCCTTGTTGAGCCTTCTTGAGCCCTATGAGACAAATTGTGATTTGTGAATATGAGCTATACAAATACAACTTGATTGATTGATTGATGACAACTGTAATTGTTATCTGGCTGTTCAAACACTCTGGTGCATTACTTTCTCACTTTGAAATCTGTTTTTACCATTCGATTTAAGTAAAAATGAATTCATGAAGGTGGCAGGAGGTAGATTTGAAAGATACATTCCTCAGCAGTCCATTGGAGGAGTCTCTCTAACTAATTAAAGACCATGGCCCAAAAATCTCTTGCTTGAAGAGGATTTTTCCATAACCTGGATTTCTAAAACGTGTTCTCCTCAAGGGTTCAAAACTGCTGATAAATTATGTATTGAGCTATAATAGAGCCAAATAGTTACAGCACTGCAGCCAATAAAGCCTTAATGAATAGTGGTTCTATGTAGTATGCGTGTTGACCCAAACAGTTTATGGTGTTGACTGACCGAGTGTTGATATTATGGGATTTCAGGCACCCTCAGGGACACTCGTTCCCACTTCAGGACCCCACGTTACCTTCTCTTTAACCACTATCCTCCCGGTGCAGCGGCCTGGAGCTGCACTGACACTCTGTTCCTCTCGTTGCTGCAGCAGCGGGATCCCGAGCTGGAGTGTGTCGCTAGGCAACCGCCCCTCCCTCGCAGCATCAGCACCACAGACGGTGTGTGCGCGAGCTCTGCCGCATCTCCGAGCGGCCTGCACGTTCTCTGCGTGCCTTGTCATCACGCATCGGGCAGGTTTGCAAACACGATTCGTTTCCTCTCGCAGTGTCAGAGCCGAGGAGCCGAGGAGAGAGGAGAAGAAGAGGAGGAAAATAAAGCTGGAAGGATTCAATTTAAACATGAGAGCCGGGACATAGGTCGGAAACAGGCTATGTTGTTATGTTCCTGTGACGTCTGGTGGGAGGCAGTGAGGTAAACGTCCGCACACACTAACACACGGGATGCCCGCGTGACTGCAGGGAGGAACGAGGCGGAGTAGGAGGAGGAGGGTGATGGTGATGGTGGTGGGGGTGGTGGGGGTCTAGGTGCGTGTGGACCACCGCAAAAAAAAAAAAAACCCGAGGTGGAGTTGTCAAGAGATCGAAGCCTGTGGGGGAAAGATTCATCCCGGAGAGGCAGCTATTTTTGGTGCAGTTTGAAAATCGATGGGGGCTATTTATTTCCTGTTCATGTCGAGGTGATCTCTCTCGGATGTGATCCCGGAGCTCTGCTTCTCCACACCGTGTCTTCTCACCGGTGACAGGATGAGGTCCTAGCACAAGGTTTGCAGGAGGGTGGGAGAGCACATGATCGGATTTTTTTTTTCTCCATCCTGAGTGGACACACGGAGTGGCCCGGCTCCTGTCATCGCCGCTGGGGGGTGAAAACAGCGAGCGATCAGCTGTTTTTCTGTGGGATGCTTCAGAATTTGCGGCCTGCTCGGGTCTCCAGTTACCGCAATGCCACTGGCGAGAGGAGGGGAGAGGTGGAAGGCAGAAGATGGAGAGAGGAGGGAGCAGCAAAAAAGGCAAATGAGTGAAACAATAATGTGAAGATTGCTAAAAAAGAAGAAGAAAGAAGCCCAGTTGTATGTGATTGTGATATAATCAGAGAGAGACTGAGTAGGAGGAAGATAAAGTGTGTACAGTGGATATAGGCTGTGGGCTGTAACGGCCTTTGAGCTGCATGAGGTGAAAGAGACACTGTATTGACTTGAGCAACCTTAGCATCATGGCTGAAACGCCAAATGAGGCGAGTAAGTTGGCTGCGAGTGTGTAGCGGTCCTTTCTCAACTTTCTGCTGACAGAGTTCTTGGACTGTAGTGCACACACCATGGGGCATTGCGCAGCACCTATGGCACCTGCCAGTGGAGAGCTTGGTGCATAATCGTGACAGAGTGGAGCCCTGAAGCCAGCATTTATGTCTCTCCCTCTACTTGACTGAACTTTGTCTTACGAAACCACAGTGAAGCGTGTAACCCTCTCCCGTCCTCCTCCACCCACGGATGAGCCGATCATGCCTTCGCCATCAGACTCCAGCAGCGTGGCCTCAGCCTCGGGGTCTCGGGGGTGGTCGGACAGCCGTAGGGGCATGTCAGGTCGGGGGCCCGGTGGTGCACGGCTGCTCCTCTACCTGGGACTGTGCCACCTGGGCCTGGGGGCCATGGTCCTGGCCTTCTCGTTCACCAGCATGGCCTTCACCTCCTCAGCCCGAGTGAGACAGTCCTGTCCTTTTTGGGCTGGTTTCTTTGTAAGTGTAAATCTGACAACAACATGCAGCATTAACAATGAAACAATAGATTCATAACTGTGTTATCTTATATGTGCTGTCTGTTACCAGGTGGTGGCCTCAGGAATAGTTGGAATAATCTCATGGAGGAGACCGTTGACACTGGTGGTATGTACCTGTCTATCTGATAACATGAGCATTCAAGTCTTGTAGAGCAAAGAGTCCCAGGGAGGCCCAGACCCCCAGGGTCCAGTTTCACTCCATTTCAACCAGGTTGTGGTGACTTGACAAATTGTATTTGACAGTTTATTAAGCGATATCCATCATTAAAGCTCAATAAGAAATTAAATGAAAAAGTTCCAATTAGTCAACGATCTTCACCAGCAGATGGAGTTTTCTCAGCTATCATGAAAACATAGATTCAAATATTTTTTAATTTTTCCGAGAACTTTACAGACTTTTCATCCACCTCTGCTTAAAAGCTGTGGTTCAGAGTTTATATGAGCTTAGAAACAGAAGGTGTCAAAGTATATTTCTTGTGGAATGTAAAAAGTGTAGCAAATGTCCACACATAAGTTGATGCTCCCACAAACTTTACTTGTAGGTACGATTTTGGGCACAAGCCTTTCTCCAGACACGTGGCTAAAACTGTATCTGTACCTGGGAGGTCAAATAAAAAAGTTTGGGAGCATCAGCTAGTGTTCAGACATTCCTCATTATCTGGTTTTCGCAGCTTCTGTCCAGCAGCTAGAATTTATCAAGTTTGGATGTACATAACCCACAGTACATGTGGGGGTAGGCCTCTTAGCTGGTTGATCTGGTCATGCCATTAAGGGGAAAATCAGCAGATTCACAGTCAAAACCTGGTAGATTTATCAGTGAAATCACAGGATTTAGAATAAAACTCTTTTTCCACCTGGAGCTGTGTGTGACACATTTTAACATCCTGCGCCACACAAATCTTGGCTCTGTGCTCCTCCACAGGTGTCACTGTTCATGCTGCTGTCTGCAGTGTGCGTGATCCTCAGCCTGGCCGGCTCCATGCTCTCCTGTCAGAACGCACAGATGGTCAAGTCGATGCTCACCTGCCAGGTACACGACATTATGCAAGTGTTGAAAATACCCTTTCAACCAGATGCACAGGGAACGTGCCAGGAATAGTATAGTGTGCAGTTCGGTACCTCACATCAACCCTCTGTGTGTGTGAATGTGTGTAGGTGGAGAATGGTCTGTGTGTGTGTTGTGCGCCCACTCAGTCCTGCTCCATCACAGAGGAGGAGACCCTGGTGCTGTACCTGAACGCTGACTGCCACTCAGTCCGGCATCAGCTGAAGGTGGGTAGGATGTGCATGTGAACCCAAATGATTGTATTGCATAAGTAAAACATTGAATAAGTCGGTGGTTCCTCTGATGCATATCTGTCCACAGGACCTTTTGTTCAGTGCTTGCGGTCTCAGCATTCTCTCCACCATCATCTGCACTTTGTCCACTGTGACCTGCAGTATTCACATATTCTCCCTGGACCTCGTGCACCTGGTGAGAACAAACACAGCACATTCTACGTTCAGCACGCTGGCTTTTGTTTAACAATGAACAGCACTCTGCAATTCATCTATACTGTTCCCCTAAGTCTTAATGTTTCACCTTTAACAAATGTTACAGCCTATAACTAACTGTTGTATTATGCTGTGTTTCCCACTCTGCCTGCCCAGCTGGCTCCTCATCGCTCTCGTTCAGTCAACCCAGAATGCACCACTCCTCAGGACGCCTTCCTGACCAACATCATGGACTTTGAGGAGTTTGTCCCACCCATCCCTCCGCCTCCCTACTATCCTCCTGAGTACACCTGCAGCTCTGAGACAGACGCTCAGAGGTAACAAAAGCAGAACAGGCACTTTCGGTGGTTGACATCAATATGCTGGACAACCAAAGTTGGTAATATCTATAATTTCTGAATGAACCTCTAGCATCACCTATAATGGCTCCATGGAGAGCCCTGTACCCCTGTACCCCACTGATTGCCCCCCTCCATATGAAGCTGTGATGGGACAGAGAGCCGCCAGCCAGGTGAGCATATTTGAATCTGTGATTTGTGTTTATACAAGTGTGTGATGACCGGGCTGATCCTTTGTTGTGACTGTTAAGGCAACAATGTTCGACCCTCAGGGCACTGAGCTGTCTGGAGAGAGAGGAACGTCTGCTGCCTTCAGTGGAGAAGGTGAATTTGAATTCCTAACAGTGGTTTTGCCTTTTGGGACTTTAAGATAGTAAACAGTCCTGCAAATATAACTGTATCACTTGATTAGAGTGAGTTGCTTATTTTAAGGGGGTATGTCAAGTTAAGTTAAATAAATAATGAAAACTCTGCATGAACAAGAACTTTACCCATCACACAGTGGTGTACATTTCAGATAACATGTTTCTGCATAGATTCCGGCCTTGATAATAAAAACTTTTATTTAAAAAAAACTTATTTTTATTAGTGTCCATGGACAGTGGATCTCTGCTGATGTCGGAGATTGTGGACATCCCTGATGATTCGTCTCCATCAGAGGACTCATATCTGATGGATGTGGGGCTAAGGCACCAGGGGGAGAGAGGAAACAGGACCGCTGGTGGTGAGGTGGGAGACGGGGGAGACGTAGGGGAGTATATCAGCTTCCGTGGTCCTCCATCTCAAACAGCGGAGAGTCCTCTGGCAGGAGGACCGAGAGCGAGACGCTTCATCCGAGGAGAGCGGTCCAACTCCTGCTCCTCTCCCAGCACAGCCACCACCACATACAGGTGAAGACATGGTGTAAAGGAACTAATGTTTTTACTCATCATTGTACAACTTTATGGGGATAAGATCTAAAAGCCCAAATCCAAAATCAAGCATCCACAGAAATCTTTTGAATTCTCCTGTGTCGTCCTCCAGGTCTCCAGTTTTGCGTCGCCAGGCCATGCTAGCCAGAAGCTGTTCCCAACTGGAAGCAATAGGGGGCTCTGCCTCTCAACAGCAATCCTCCATCCCAGAGATTCGACTTCGGCTGCCACAGGGAGCTGCTGCCACCTCCTCTCTTCCCCTCACTTCATCCTCCTCAGCCGCCAGCGAGCAGGGCGGAGGTCAGGGTCAGGAGCAGCTCCTCCCACGTCAACCGTTGTACCTTCGGCGAAGGGCGGGGAAGAGTGAGAAGGATGGAGAGAGTGTGAGAAGGGATAGTGAACGGCTGCCGCACCTGGTGAGGTCACACAGTGAGCCCGGGCTCGGCTCCTCCACTGACACAGGTGAGTCAGGCACAAGCATGGAAACATCTGTTACTTTGGTTTTACAGTTTCCATAACCTCTTCTTTTATCCCTTCCTTTCTAGTTGACTTTGGCTCTGGAGGCAGCAAAGTCTCTATTGATACGGGTAAGAGCTTCAACATCTGATGTTCAGGGGTCTTATTGGTCTAAAATGTATAAAATCTGCTTTTTAAATCTGAATATTTGTACATGCAAGTGCCTCTTTTATTTCCTCTCCACATTTACTATAGCATTAAAGAGGGAAAAGCCCAAAAGAAAACACGTCTAAGCTGTTCTGATGATCTATATCTCAGCAGCTAAAGACCGTCATTTATCAAACACTATTAGACCAGACGTGCAAATCTGTGATTTATGAAACTCCTCCGCAGCATCTAAATTAACATTGATGTGATTACAGATTGATAAATTAGATTCTAACATTATTTTCAGATGATACGCTCTGATTTATTCATGTTTGTCGTCACTTGTCTTACCAAAAGGAAGCATTATACAGCAAAGCCTGTATACAGCATTTGACAGGAAGTATTTACTAAACATAGTTAAAGAAGATAAATCTTCTACATCGGTTTTGAGTAGCCAACATTTAGTAGCCAACATTTTTGTACCTTGTGTCGCAGTGAATGTTACATTGTAACATTTAAAAACCCGATAACTCTCTTATTCTTATTACTGTGTCATTTCAGTATAGTTCTTCAATGAGCAAATATGCAGCATACTTACATCTACAGTATGAAAATGGTGAATACTGTCAGTGAAATTAGCTGTGCCATTGTGTTTCCTTCTCTTTTCTCTGGTTTTTATTTACTTATGAAGTTAGTTTTTGTATTGTACCTTTTTCTGTTTGGATCATTTATCTTATCTTATTTTGTATTGGGTTTTTGCTAGAACCCGACCAATATGTTGTTTGGCCCGTTTATAATGGCCGGCATGAGCCTTTTACAGGCATACCCATATGTTCTATATCACATAACTTGAGAGCAGAAATCTTTCTCTTTGTCCTGTTTCTTCTGACGCCACAGGTCCGTCCTCGGAGGCATGTCTGCTGCCGCCCACTTCTTTTCCTCCTGCTGAAGCTTTGCCCATGAAAGGCAGCGTAAAATCAGCAACCACAGGGGTGCAGCTCCCCGCCAAACCTCCACCCACATCCCCACTGCGTTTACCTAAAGACTGCCACCGTTCCCTCGGAGACCTTAAGGCAAGTCTTTAAGGATAGGGGTTAACGGAATTTGACAGTTCCCACATACGTCTTAGCAAAAGCTGGATTATAGTTTGTCTAATTCCAGCTTCCCCACCACTGATCTTCTTTCTTTTCCCTCAGGTGACACGAGTTCTAGTGGCTCGTTTCCTGCAACGCTCCAAACGCAACCTAGCTCCCTCCTCTGAGCATGCTGGGAGCACAGGGCAGGGGCCCAAGAGGCGGGGTGGAGCCGAGGGAGTGGCCAACAACCATCTATCCCTAGAACAAGTACAGCAATTTATATTACTCCTTCTTACAATGAGCTTTGCACCTCTTCAAACATCATACTCGAGCTGTCCAACATTTGTCTAAAACTTTGCTTGATAAAATCCTCTTCAGATGTTGCGGGCCCCTTGGAGCACCAGCCGAGGACAACCCAACCATCAGGCTCACCATCCCCCTCAACACCGCGGACACCACCATTCCCACAGTGACAGTCGACACAACCGACACTACAGCGGCCGGGTGCCAGAGGGGATCCACCTGCGCAGCTGTGGAGATTTGAGCTCGTCCTCCTCAGCGTCACTACATCGATTGCTGACGCCTTATCCGCCGCATGGGTCATCGGGAGCTCTCTACTCTGAGTCTGCGCTGTGAGGATGGGAGGAGGGGTCAAGGAGGGATCGGGGAGGAAAACAGGAGGTGTAGAAAACTGAAGGGTTGTAAGGAAAGAAGGCAAATTGAAGAAGTCCTCCCTCCTTTTTCTTCCTGTCACGTCCGATTCCTGAAGTCATCTGTGCAAATGGCCTTATTTAGTGGTGCTCTTCAATCCCTCAGAGCAGCAACCCAGAGCTAACACGTTCTTCACTGTTTAACATCAGTGAAACTGTTATTTAATGCTTGTTTTTAGCTACTGTGGTCAGAACAAACCCATTAATGGCTGAGACAAACCAACAAGGAGCATCTTTACTTCCTCCCTCTCAATAGTCATCTGGAAATATATTTTCCTCAACACTGGAGATCAAACTCAACATTAATGCTACTGCAACCACTCGCTCACGTGTACATTCAGTCTATAACTGCGTCAATATGCGACATGCGTCTAGCGCTTTTGTACATTGCTGTATATCCACAGGATCGCTCAGGTGACGTGGTCATGAAAAACTTATTTGGTCTTCCATTGACGTCCATTGATTAAAAAATGCATCTCAATAAGCATATAGTTAGTAAAGTAGAAAGTAAGCTAAACGGATGAGGACAGATGCTCTCACACAAAAAATGTCTCTTACTAGTTTTGACTTTTTTTCCCCATCTTTTCCACACGTTCACAGCTCCACACTGGCCTTCAAACAAAAGGCGACCAGCATTTCTAACAACGACAGTTCTGCACGCCACAGACACACTTCGGCCTTTGACATGTATTTTTTCTGTGGGTGGCCCCTGGACACGTTGGTTTGATTTGCATATGTGCATGTTCTGCTCCAGCCTCCAGAATACAGCAGGAACCTTGTGCATTAGATCCTGACCGTCTGTGTAACTACGTAACAAGTCCTCAGAATGTCTTTATCTGCATGTTTCGAAAATCTTGAATTTCCTTTTTTTTCCTCCTCTTGCACCCGACCCCTATGATATTAGCCATTTGAAATGTGTTTGTGTTAATAGATAGCTGAAGGGAAAGAGTCCAAGATGTTCTCCAAACATGCCGCTGCATCCTAATTTGATTTTGATTGGGGTTGAAAAGGTTTCAGTTGCACAGGCATATCTATGAAACGGGCTCCAGCAGCCTGATCCCGGGAGATGAAGAGGTGTAAACTGCACTGTGGCTCTGATGAAATGACGAGTCTCTTGCAATAAATGTACAGACATTATTTGTTATGAGGCGGGGCTTCACACTATGTGTCGTCACGGTTCCCTTTGGACTTGCAAAAGTGATTGTGATTGGGCTTTGAAAAGAAAAGGCCTTGGGCCGCAGACACACCAGTGACTGTGAACGCACGATGAGTCAGGCCACTCTGGATAATGGATTTGTGAAGTGTATCAGTATATGTGTGTCAGATTGGTCAGAAAGTCTTTTGTGGTTTGTTCACTAAGTGATGAAATTGACTCCATATCAGTAAAGGCACATTTTTGAGGCACTCACATGTATGTAACAAATTTTGTAAAAATTAGACACATACACAGACACACTCATGCCCCCTCCCCCCTTATTAAAGCACCGAGCTGTGTTTCTACCTCCTGTCTTGCATTCAAAAAAAATATATTTATTTGAAGAAATGTATAATATGTATGGCAGGCTTGACGGGGTATAGCCTTGAAAACTGAATTATAAATGTATCTAAGTATTCCAGATTTTAAATGAGAAAACTTTCAATGCAAGTTATGTATTTCAGCATATGAAATAAATAATAGACATCAAATAAAAATACCCATGCTGATGTGTTGTACATATTCTTAAAGGCTAATTCACAGACTATACTGTAAGGTGAGTTTGGATAATATTCTTTCTCTCGCTCTATCTTTTTCCTTTTTTTTCTTTTCTCCTCTGCAACAGTAAAAGTTTTGATTACCATGACCGAGGCCAACCACTCCACCAAACCCCGCCTCTTGTCAAACCCTATTGGTCGGTCAGCATGAGAGCCCATCCTGGTTCGATGCCACCAGCCAATGAAAACGCTCAATGTCAAATGGAGCCTTGCAAGTCCACGCCCACATGCGCCACTCGCAAGGGCTTTCGGGAAACTTAGTCCTGCTGCTTTGTATTAAAGCGGACCGCAGGTGGAGCGTAAACTACAACCTTCACATCCTGGATTTAGGAGCCGATCACAGACTCTGGTGAAACATTCAGGCGAAGAATCCGAGAAGCTGTTTCACTGAACTGCCCGGATACAAGGACCAGGTCGTTATGGTGAGAAAAGTCGTGTTTACTCATAAATAATTTCTTGATCCGTTATGCGACACCTAGCTTAGCTAAGTGGATGCAGGGGAATCATGGAGTGACGTCAGTTCTCGTTCATTTATTATCTTCACATGTCAGTAATTCTATGTAATAAAAAAAAGAACACAACCTAAAATAAATGACAGGAAGAGTGAACCAGGCAAAATAAAAGTACAAAGTAGGATAAATTACTAGCAGAACATTTGGAGAATTAAATATAAATCTATGGTAATTTATCTGACTGAATATTTACGTTATGTTTTTTTCTCCTCGGCACTTGTGCTGATTTGTATTTTGTGATTTTTATTTAGAAAACTGGACAAACAGGTTTTAACAGCACAGGTATTTTAATGGGTAAACATGCAACAGGTATGTGTGAGTGATGTAACATACAGGAAACACATGTGTTACATGTGATGATTTATTATCCTCAGTATCATCAGGAAAAGACAATATATCATAAGCAGGCATCAAATTAAACTTAAATCAGAAAAGTATAGGCTAAGAGCAATCAGCACCGATAAGTTGTTTGCCAACCGCCCAAAAACATCAGGTGAAGAAAATGCTGAAGAGATCAGAGGTAAATATGACAGTAAGTTACCTTTTGGCTGAAGTTGTAAGCACAATCAAATCAGAGGTGACTAAGAAATGGCAGGAGGGATTGCACATGGAAACTAAATGTAGACAGTATGATAGAATCCAAAAGAAAGTAGGAGAATTGAGAGAAACTAATAGATTTAAAAAAAATAAGAGTTTGTTTCAAGGATGAGATTTGGACACAGGTTTTTACAGTACACTAAAAAATAATGGGCATGAAATAAAAATGAAAATGCAGCAGGTATATGTGAGAACTGTTACAGGAAACCACAGAACACATTATGATTCACTGTCTCCAATATCAACAGGAAAAACAATTGTTCAGTAGCCGATTGGAAAAAGATCTCATCACATTGAAACTGAAAGAGACTTTAATACTTGAACTGAACTCTGGGCACGTGGCTTTTAAAGCAATATTTTCTATTTTTGTATAAAACAGGACTCATTAGAAAAGTGTAGTATAGGATAAGAATGGTTAAGATCCACACTGCAGTTCAGAAGGTGGCATTAAGTGTCTACAAATAGTTTTTCAACCGCTATAAAAGACCAGAAGAAGAATTGCTTCCTCGTTTGCACCAACCATTTCCCAAAAGAGAAGCACTGAGGCAAACTAATGACGTTTTAAGGGAAACTGGTACAACAGAGAAAATGGAATTTAAGGAGTTTTGTTTTCTGCCAATCTGCCAATCTTCTGAGTCCCACTCCAGTCCTGTAGGTGGCGGTGATGCACCAATACGTTGTTTGCCAACCACCATAGAAAACAAAAGAAGAATCATTTTTTGTGTGTGTGCGTGTATATTGATACTATCCCATAATTAAAGCACCGGGAACAACATGTTGCCAAATAATTAAGTTTTCATAGGAAACTGGTACAATAGAGAGAGTTTTCTTTCCTTTTATTTGCCTGCCAGTCCTGTGATGCACACTCCAGTCCAGTAGGGGGAGGCAGTGATTCGTAAGCTGGCCTTTAAACCCAGAAGAAGAAGGAGAAGAAGTGCACCTGATGCTAGCAGGGTTTGTTGAACATGGCGCTAACAACATTAGCCTGGCAGGTGTCCCCGTGCGGATCAGCAGGTTTCTGACATGACTCTTAAAGCTTTGTTAGCGCAGGCAGACATTTGACCGACAGCGACGTGGTTGGGGATGAGACGTCTGCTCAGCCTGCTCGTTAAGCTTCCCGGGAAGTGGCGGACGGTGCCTCCGCTGAAGTTTAAAAACACGTCTCCCCTTGTGCTGTGCTCCTCGTCCCTGCAGGCAGACAGCACCTGCAACGGGACCCACAGTAAGAAGCCGCTGCTGTCGGACCCGCAGCTGTTCGAGGCGCAGTTCGATGAGCTGCTGACGGAGGTGACGGAGCGGGACCTCACCGACCCGGTGCTGGCTGATGCTCTGCGCAGGATGAGAGAGGTATGTGTGTGGGACTGTCGGGGAACCGGAGACGTGTAACGTGCATTAGATCAATAGTTCCTAAACACCCTGGGTGGTTGCGAGTACGGTGGCCGAGAACACATGCAAATAGAAAAAACACGTGCAAATAAAGTAAACAACTTCATCAATCTGACGACACGTGCGCTGCTAAAAAGTCACAACAAAAACCTGTCTGTAGTTCAATGCTTTGTGAAGTTCCATCACCACTGACTTCAATAACGTCACAAAGCACCGAACTACAGCCAGGTTCATCACTTTTTTGGGTCCCCTGGAAACATTTCCGTTTGCAATTTGCAGATGCAGATGATTTCCAGACATCAAATACAATTTAAAAACAATTCTCAATATCATATCTTAGGCACAGTAGTTCCAAAAGCTGAAATACTATTTTGATAAAAAATACAACCATGCAAATAATATTATCAGTAGGTCTAAGAGTCTACATCTATGGGTAAGGTAAGCGTGCAAGTGCTTCATGTATATTCTGTATGCCCACTTTTTTTGCTGGTAGGTTTTGGTGTACAATGCCCCTGGAGGCAAGAGGAACCGAGGCCTGTCTGTGATTGGCTCACTCAGGGAGCTTCTCCCGGCCTCTAAGCTCACCCAGGACACCGTGCAGCGGGCTCTGGTTGTTGGCTGGTGCATTGAGTTGGTAAGTAGATGTTCACTGTCGCCACACGAGCATGTTCCACAAGCCTCATCCTGCTGAAGACAATACCAATACTAGCTCTTTAACACTACTAGGCCTTTAAATAACTAAACTATTTTTTCCTACATATGTAAATATTTATTTAATTTAAGGGATGTATGGGTTTTGGGAATGAGTTGGTTAGGGTTTTCCTTTTGTATTTGTTGACAATATAAAAGATCTAGGCCAACACCAGCTTTATGCTTAAGTATTAGGCTTGTAGTACTTTACAATCTTTGATCTTTTATGTATAAATTCATGGTCAAACTGCCATTTTGTCAAGGTGACGCATGTTCAAAAACTGACACAAAAGTTGATGTGAAAACGGACGAGCTTGTTATACAAACAATTATCGAATGCATCTATTTGTCTACCTGTAATACAATATTGTTTAGACTTGAGCCTCATCGGTTGACATTTTGCTTCAGTTTTGTTCTTTCCTCTCACGCTCAGACATATGAAACTTTGATAGGGTGTTTAAGACTTGGTAAGTGATGAAGTGTTACAACTGTGCCTCTGTTGTTTGCAGCTTCAGGCATTTTTCCTCATGTCGGATGATATCATGGATTCATCTGTGACTAGGAGAGGGCAACCCTGCTGGTACAAGAAGGTGAGACTAAAAGGCTTTTTTTGGTAATGTGATTGTCAACTATTTTCCCTATTACTGCCCAGTTTCTAATGTTAATTCTGGCTGTTTGTTATTAAGGATGGAATAGGTTTGGATGCCATCAACGATGCGTTTCTCATGGAAGGATTGATCTACAGGCTACTTCGCAGACACTGCAGGGATCAGTCGTACTATGTCCACCTGCTGGAGCTATTTACTGAGGTATTACACGTCCCGACTGATTACACAGACACACACACACACACACACTAGCACAGGACACTCAGTGCATCTCTTTGTATTTCAGACATCTTTTCAGACAGAGCTTGGCCAGGCTTTGGACCTCATGACAGCCCCCCCTGGTCAGATAGACTTCAACAGATTCACCATGGAGAGGTAATGGAGGGAAATCTAAAAAATACATTTGCAAAGGAGAATATTGTTTGACCAAAGCAGTTGAAAATAAGCTTTATCTCCTTGTCTTTTCAGGTATAAAGCTATTGTAAAATACAA
The DNA here is from genome assembly GCF_009819705.1 of Hippoglossus hippoglossus. Lineage (NCBI taxonomy): Eukaryota > Metazoa > Chordata > Actinopteri > Pleuronectiformes > Pleuronectidae > Hippoglossus > Hippoglossus hippoglossus. The sequence continues at coordinate 10,712,414 of NC_047166.1, read as the reverse complement.
GACTGCTTTCTACTCTTTTTACCTCCCAGTGGCAGCTGCAATGTACATGGTGAGTTTGTTAATATCACAGAATCAACCCTGTGATGGGAATGACATTGAAAGCTGACACAATATATGTCGAGAAAGTAACAGAGTAATGTTATACTCCTACTCATTACTTGTTTACTATACCTTTTGTAGGCAGGAATCACCAGCGATGAGGAACACAATAATGCCAAATACATCTTACTTGAGATGGGAGAATTTTTCCAAATACAGGTAACGACTTTTACACATCATCCTGCTTTCGCGTCATGTTTTGGATAACATGCTGCACAGTATACAAAGTTAATAACCACCCAGTGTGCGTCATTTGCAGGATGACTACCTGGACTGTTATGGTGACCCTGCTGTTACAGGAAAGATTGGTACAGACATTCAGGATAACAAGTGCAGCTGGCTGGTTGTGACGGCCCTGGAAATCATGACGGCTGAACAGAGAGCAGAGCTGGAGGTGAGACATAACAGTCTTGTCTGTTTAAACACGTAGAATATGCTCTGATATACTGTGGCTGCAACACAGAGGTTTATGCAAAGATTGTGTGACTCAACTACATTCAGATTAAATGGAAGAAATGTGGTTATATACATGAATTATACAGTATATTTGCAGTGCAGAAGAGGACAGAGTTAGTATTTAGTCACTTTCCCAGATATTCAAACAATACCAAAAGAAATCCACTCAAATCTCTGCAGCAACAGAAGCTTTGTTATTAATTGTAATTATTTATGTCTGAGAACAATCAAACTGTTTCCAGAGTCCCAGCTTCTCGTGTGTTTATCTCTGGACTCCTCTGTGTTTGTGGTCACTAACCTCTGGGAAAGAACAGAACTAGTTTGTTTAACAATACTTGATGTCATCTTCACCCCCCCCCCCCCCCCCCTCAGACATGTTACGCACGCCACGATGAAGCCAGCATAGAGAAGGTCAAAGCGCTGTACAACACCCTGCAAATGCCAACACTGTACCACAAATACGAAACTGAGAGCTACCAGCGGCTTCAGAAGCTCATCGCTCGTCACGCTCAGAACCTCCCTCACCCGATCTTCCTCAACTTTGCCAACAAAATCTACAAGAGGAACAAGTGAGGAGGAACGATGATCTTCGGCGGTGTTTTATCTCCTCTCCCTCTATAGAGGTTTTACCAGGGACAGACCTCCAACTCGTACAACATGACCCAATCTGACACGTGATATTTTCTAAATCTTTGAGGCACTTTCATGAACTTTTCAGACATTTGTAGATATTTGGACGTGAATGTCATCAAACAGCCATTTTCTTCTGTTCTATTTATTGAACCTAGTGCATAATGTACAGTGTAGTCATGGATATTGGAATGTTTTAAGGTGGATTGATAAGCTTTCATATTGATCTGCCTTAAGGAACGCACAGCAGGATGAAGATAGATATCACATAATAATGTGGGTAATAGTTTGGATTTTGAAAGAATGGGTTTATTTATTGATAATAAACTAAGCAACAGTTCATGTATGTGTATGGCATTAGATGTATCCTGACTACTGAGGACAGTGAGTCCTGCTGTGTTAATTTCATATATTTTTAATAAATATAACATATACATACTGTGTGTGTGTGTGTGTGTGTGTGTGTGTGTGTGTGTGTGTGTGTGTGTGTGTGTGTGTGTGTGTGTGTGTGTGTGTGTGTGTGTGTGTGTGTGTGTGTGTGTGTGTGTGTGTGTGTGTGTGTGGCTGATATTTATTAAGTTGATTAAACAAAACAAATAGAATGGCACCCAGTGGAGCTGATATCGGTCCCCAAAATATGCCAGATTATTTTTCATCAAGATCCATGAATCATTCAATGGGTAATCTGTGAAAATCTAAATAAATGATCAATTTCACAATGTGAAAAAAATGTAAGAAAATCCTGGATCCACAATAAAATTCAATGTGTTCCTCCCTGAACCCTACTGAACTGTTTTGTGGTTGTCCATCCAGTAGTTTTTGCGCAATCTTGCTTACAAAAGTACGCACAGGAGCGTTAACAACCTCCTTGGCTGAGGTTAATATATGCAACTATTTTGATAATTGTGTAATAATGTCAGCCATTTTATGCCTCCATGCTGGCGACAGCCATTGGCCGTCCGTCCATCCGTCCTATTCTCGTGAACATGATATCTCAAGAACGCCTTGAGGGAATTTCTTCAAATTTGGTACAAACATTAACTTGGACTCAAGGATGAACTCATTAAAATTTGATGGTCAAAGGTCAAAGTTATGGTGGCTTCACAAAGCACATTTTATGCCTCGTGATTGTGACATCTCTGGAACACCGTGAAGGAATCCTCACATTTTGCACAAACACTTACTTGGACTCAAGGATTAAATCACTTGACTTTGGTAGCTAAAGGTCATAGGTCAAGGTCACGGTGACCTCACTAAGTATGTTTGTATTTTTCTTGAATGTGGTCTCTGAAGATCAGTTTGAGGAAATGTCTTCAAATTTGGTACAAACATTCCCTTGGACTCAAAGATGAACTGATTTTGGTGGTTGAAGGTCAAAGGGTCAAGGTCAATTGACCTTGCGTTGTTTTGAACGTGATATATCATGAATTCCCAAAGGTAATTAAATTACATCTGCTGCAAATATTCACTTGGACGTATGGACGACCTGATTAGAATGTGGTGGTCAAAGCTCAAATGTTAAGATCACTGTGACCTCACTAGACATGTTTTGCATTGTGAATGTAGTATCTCAGGAACGTCTCAAGATAATTCTTTCACATTTGGCCGTCATGTTTAATTGAACTCGATGATTAACTGATTAGATTTCGATGGTCAAAGGTCAAGGTGATCTTATATGAATCTGGAAAAGCATGTAGAAATATGTACACAGAAGTTTATAATCTATAAGAGTAAATTAACTGTCTTCTAGTCACACATTACAAGCAATATAATATGAAGTCAGTATCATGGGCTGAGGTTTTTTGCAATTGGCATTTTGTCTTTTTTTTCAGTGTAATCGACTTTACATTTAATCAATTGCATTCAAAAACATATTAATCATTGATGACTTTAGGTGAGGTTTGCATATTAGTTAATTTCCTTGCAGACGCATGAACACGTGATTGAACAGCAGATATTGTGACTGAAGCGAAATGACAGGAAATTAGACTCTCACTCCTCTTAACACTTGGGCTGAAAACTTAATTCCTTGAGGGAGGTTAAGCAGAAAATCACTCGGTACAAATTGGATGTGACGATAAGGAGAGGGAGGGGTGTGGTTTGGTCTGGAGGGTGAGGGAGGAGAAGGAGGGGGAGGGGGGGAGGGAGGTTGTGGGATGCTCGCGAGATCGCGGATGCTGAGGCTGTGAACGTCGGAGGGGCTCGCGCACTGTCCGGGATGTGAGAGAGCGACGAGATGGAGACCAGCATCCGTCTTTACCCGCATCCGATGGTGAGTCCACAGCCATTTTATCATCATCCATGTACCATTTATTTAGTCACGTTTTCATATGAAGCTGCACGACTGAGCAAAAATCCTCCCGTTCACACTCACACATACACACCAGCACACACAAGCACATACACACACACATACACACACAGGCTGCGTCGATCCAGATACATGCGATTCCGCTCCTAACACTAATTATGCTGCATAACAGTTGTTCTGCTGAAACGTCACATGTATCATTAATCTTAACGTGAATATGAGTTTCATGTGTAATATCTGAGTTCTGGCTGAATAAGGGTGGATGGGCCTGTATATCAGGGCGATGCGGTTGGCGGTACCCCCTCCTCCCTCCACCTCCTCCTCCTCCTCCCATCCTCCCTGTCTCCATCAGCTCTGTGGGATCAATATGTGCAGAGGTAACATCAGGATGGGTTTGATTACATGACGCCTTGCTGTTTTTTTTCCCTTTCGTTTCAAGGCTTTCTCTTCTATAATGGTCATTCCGAGGAAAGGCCTGGTGTAAGAGGAGCACTTGGGTGATTCATGTTCCTCAGTGATGTGAAGGGCACTGTGGAGGGAGGAATATGTGAGCAGTAGCCTTCGGTGGATGGGCTGTGAATACAAGGCAGACTCGGTATTGTTCAGTGCTGCTGCCTGATTATTTCATGCCCCAGTTAGACATTGTAGGTCCACGGTGGTATTTCTGACTGATGTAGATCTCACAGCCATGGTTGTCCTGCTTGTAAAGATGGACCGGCACAGATGGAGACAGCTTGACTGCTGTAAACTCATGAATATCAGAGCTCAGTGGAGCCGAGATGAACAGATGAAGACGATGAGTGACAAGTTCGGCTACAAATTGGCTGACAATTGTCATATTATCGACGGGGGGACATTTCATGTGATAGGCCCATGTGTGTGGGTGGCTGTTTGCTTTTGAATAGAGAGATAACGCCTGAATACCAAGCATTTAAAGATTTTAAATTCTAAATGCTAGAACACATGCAATGTTTTGTAAGCCGCTTCCTACTGCATGACAGTAATTCAGCTAGTGTCCTGCAACAGAACGTTATTCAAGGGCTGCAGCTAAATCTTGTTTTCATTATTCATTGATCTTCCCAGAGTCCAAGGTGACATCATGGAATGAATTGTTTTATCTGATCAACAGTCAAAAACCCAAATAAATTCAATTTACAACCATGAAAGACTGACAACAATTCCCAATCGAGAAGCTGGAACCAGCCAATATTTCTTATTTCATTTGGCTTGTTTATTTTAATTTTTTTGGGCTGCCTAGTCAGAATACAAGCTGACAAAAAGAGAATTAAAAGAAAAAATGAATACATGAATAAAAATAACCCTCTAAGAAAAAAAGCACATCACACATGATAAATATAGTGACAGTTTCTTTAAAATGAAGAGATGCATGTAGACATATTTCAGTGTAAGAAAAAAGAAAAAAGCTAAACAGAATACACAACATGATTCCTACTCTGACAGAATTGCAGTACATGGTCACATTTCTTGTCACACCTCCTCTATCTTAATTTTATGATCCAATATTTGGTTCTTTTTCATTGGATTTTATCATCAAAACAATTGATATTTCCTTTTCTGTAAATTGATTAATTGACTGATCATGTCACGTCTCATTATTTGTAGTGATACTTGAAAATGTGTCTGAGACAGTGTGAGTGTTCATGTCCCTGCTGTGTCCCCACAGGACCTGGACTTTGATAATTATTAAGCAAGAAGCCCAAAGCGATCAGGTCTAAACGAATGGTCCAGATGAGCGGTGTAACTTCAAAGATTTGGCCCAAATGTAAATGTGGAAAAGAAAATGTTGTTTGATGAGCAGAGTTCGCTTGTGGTCTTATTCACTGTGTGTCTCCTTTGATGTTACAGGATCTTGGGAGTGAAGCCAAGATGTGACCGTCACGGAGCGACATTGTTTGGATCTCTCGAGCCTTTCCCAACACTCGTTTCTATAGCAACAGAAAGAGCAGAGTATCCAAAAAAAGTCCCATTCCCAAAATGCAGTCCTCTCAGCCTTCAAAGCTGCGGCGTTTTGACGTCAGCAGACGGACAAATAACCTAGCTGGACCAAAGTCTCAAGTCCCTGGTTTTCAGAGGGAGGATAAAAACATGAACACAATCTCGGCGTCTTCCCCACGCCGGGTTACTAGGACCCCCACTGCACCCACCAGGACCAGGGTGGGAGTGCAGCCTCGAGCTCCAGTGAACCCCTTCAGGTTTGGGGCCCCCAAAACAGGTTCCAGCCATCTCCAAATTGATCAAACCCAAACCCAAACCCAAGACCACTCGAGCAGCTGCCGCAACCAAGATTGCACCTGCAGCTGCTCCTCCTATTCCTGCGATTCCATCTGTTCTCCCTCTTGACCCAAATTGCAACGAGCCGAGCCTCCCGTGTCTGTGCTGCGATGGTCGCATCCCCGCAGGACAACAACAGCATGTTGCAACCACAACCACAACAACAACAACACCATCTCTATGAGGCAGCAGCTACAGCTTCCTCCTCCTCCTGCCCCTGTGCCTCAGCGGCAGGATGGGAAAGGGGCCAAGGAGAAACCTCAACCTCCATCACAGGCACAGGCCCAGCTGGAGTCGGCTTCCCGCCCTGCTGCCAGTTTGGAAAACGAGACAAGAATGGAGATGAAAGCGCTGATCTGGACAACAAGAAAAAATGTAAAGGTAGAGGAAGAAGATGACGAGGAAGAGAGCAGTGGGGATATTGATATTGATGATGATGAAGAGGATGCTGACAATGATGACGACGACGATGATGATGATGACACTCTGGTCCCTCGTGCTGTGACTGTCCCCCCTCCCTCCTGGAGTTCTCACTCTCCTCCTCTACCTCCTCATCCTCCACTTCCATCAGCTCCTGCTCTGATCTGGAGTCTGACTGTGCTTGATCAATCTGCATCCATCTGCTCTTCCCACGACCAAGAAAATCTTTCTGTCGCAATGTCCCCCAAAGACCACTCTCTTCCACTAGGCCTTGAATCTAAGCCTCCCACACGCTCACCTCCATCGCTCCCTCTTAGCCACAATCCTTTCACCGTAAGGTCACGTTCCCCGATGTCCCCGTGCTCCCCAGATGAAGGCTACCCCTCTGCCCTGGACTTCCCCATCCCCTGATTATTTAGGAGTCAAAGGGGATACTGAGGTTGCTAAAACTAGGTTTGCTTGACTTTCTAGAATCAGTAGGGGAGTTTGGGAAGATGGAGCGCTTCAGCCAGGTGATCCAAGTGGCCCGCTGGGATCTGGAGGGGGAACAGCAGTGGGATGTTCTCAGGGATCGGTTAGATCACCTTGACCGCTTGGAGAAAGTTAACAGGGAGGTAAAGCTGCCTACATCGCCAGACTCCATGAGAAGGGATTCGATCTCGGAGACCTGGAAGAGCAGGATCTCTCGGATGTCATGGATGAAATGGGCAACATAGACATTTCCTGGAAGTTGTATAAAAAGTCGTGGGAGATGATGAAGTCGTCGGTATCTCAGCAGTTCTCAGATGCTGGGGTCGACCTCACTGCTCCATCAGACTGCGACGATCCTCTCGTCCCGGATTCTCTCACCCCTTCCCCTGTCGAGCCGCCACCCAGGCCCCCCAAACCTCCTGCCCGTCATGCCAGTGTGAGCTCTTACCTCCACACCTACATCAATATCAGCAGGGAGACCACCTCCATGGCTGTCTCCACCTCTCCTACATTGTCCACTTTCTCCCCTAACTCATCGTCCCCCACATTCACCACCTTTAGGTGCGAGAAACCACTACCTCCATCGCCACCAATGTGTTCCTCCTCTCCCTGCCTCTGCTCCCTCTAAACCGGTCCCTTATCTCACCCTCTATACCACTCCGTCACCCCCTAGATCTCTCCCCACCCCCAACTCTCCCATCCCTCCCCCTCGGAGACGCCACCTTGCCAGGAAGGAGGCAAAGCGGCTCGCTGCTCTTAAAGTCGAACAGGAAAAGACCCCCCTGTCCCTTCCACCCTCCCACTATGGCGGCCCCCGCCTCTTCCTCCTCCACCTGTTATCTCAGTCTCCTCCTCATCTCCCCCTGCCATACCTCCTCCACCTGTCCTGCCTCCTCCCCCCTCCTTCCACGCACTGGATGTAGAGATTCGTAAGCTCCTGATGCTTGCAGGATTGACCCAAGCTGAACTCCTCAAACTCAGCCCAGAGCTTGGTGTCTGTGTCGGAGGGTTAGAGGATGAGGAAGAGGGAGACACTCTTCCTCCGTCCAGGTCTGTGGAGTCATATGAGTTCAGACTAAAAGACAGGGAGGAGGAGAAGGACCATGACACTGGTTTCATGGATAGAGATGGAGGCAGCAGCGGAGGCAAGTTGGATGGACATCGAAGAGTAGATGTAGCTGGAGAAGGCGAGAAGACAGAGGACGCACAAAGAACCACCTCATTTACAGAGATGGCAAAAAGAAAAAAGAGGAACAGCGGTCTGACGTCTGATCATTACTACACCACCGGTCTTAGCAATACACATGAAACTAAAGCAAATAACATGAGCTTTGAGACTTTCCATTATGCTGAATTACCCAATTCTCCTCCCCCTCCTCCTCCCCCTCGCCCCTTAACCCCCAATCCCCCCGTCTGTGGCATCTCTCAAAGTCAGCACTCTCTCTGCCAACTCTGCTCAGCCTGAGCGATTTGATTGGCTCATAGCATTCACACCTGAATGTGACGCCCTACTGCAACCTCCGCCCCTGGCAATGAGGAAATCTCCTAAGGAAATCCAAAAGAAACTTGCTCCTTCAGGGTCATCTCCAGGGTCAGCTCCGATCGTCACAACCTTCAAAGAGCTGCGTTTCCGCAACAAGAACGGCTCCCCTCCAACGAGGGTGATCATCGAACCGGAGCCTGACCCCACAGTCATCACGCCGGATCCAGACATACTCTACAACCTGAGGTGGAGGAGAGAGAAGTTAGGCAGCGATGGCATCCCGTGGGAGTACACCTCTCAGGCTCAGGCCCTGTTCATAGCAGCCACCACCAGCTCTCACCTCAATGGCTGCTCTGAAGGAGATGCTCCAGAGGGCGGACGAGCAGGGCAGACAACCAGAGCTGTGCCCGTCACAGAAGATCGGCTGCTCGGTCAGTGAAAACAGCCTGTGGACCATGGGTAGAGAGTGGGAGGAAGTTCAACGGGAGGAACAGGAAGGGAAGGAGAAAGAAAAAGAGGAGGAGGTGGAGGTGAGAGGACAAGCTGATGGAGGAAGAACCTTGAAATCTAGAACTACAGGTGAGTATGAGCTTAAGGATCATTAAAATAATGATTACAAAAAATCCAGATTAACTTGATGACTAAGTGGTAGCATTTTTGTGTTTATGGGATAAAATAGGCTCATCAGATTATCTCAGTGTAAATTGGACGACATAACAAGATGATGGAGAGAGACAGACGGAGGAAAACAGACAAACAGTCATCTTGTTCATGTGTTGCACAAATACTATCCTTGGAAAGAATAGAAAGAAATAATCTCTTCCAAAAGGGATAAAAATATAAACTCATTTTTTGAGACAATGTAAATGGAACAAGAGCAAAGAGATGGAGGACGAGCATGAGTCACAGAATAGGAGGATGCGTGATGTGATGGATAAGTGATGACGAGGGGATGAACAGTGGGTGAGTTCAGATGGGGGAGGAAAACGGGACAGTAGAAGCTGGAGAGGGAACATGGGCAAGTGGAGAGTGGAGGGACAAAGAGAGGGAGTGGGTCGGAGGTAATGTGAGGATAAAAAGGAGGCTGGAAACTTTCCAACGTATTTCCTCCAATGTTTATCTGAAAAGTGATGTCATCACTGTCTTACTCAATTATTCATCCACTTTATAGAGGGAGGAGAGGGGGGTGATTGGGGGGCCCACTGAGTTCGCTATCTTCCTCCTTTCTCCCTCCAGCTCTTTTGTTTTATCTTTCTATCTGTAAAATGTTCAACGCCTTCCCTTTCTCTTTTTAAAAATCCCATCAGCTTGGGTTGTTTATATGCTGCTCTCTTTCTGTGGATGCCGTCTCCTCACCCCCACCCATGCTCCCTGGAGTGGCACAGATAGCTCAGATCAAGTTACTCGTCTCATTCAGTGCTGCAGTGGGCTGCACAGAAACCAAGGATTACATTGTCAGAGTCAGGATACAGTAGGCTGGAGGTTCATTATAAAACTGTTCAACTTAGCCCCAATCTGCTTGTTATTCTCTGAGAGAAATATTTTCTGTGCCAGTTTTTATCATTACTTTGGCATTATGTGTTTCTGAGTAGTAAAAATCTAATTAATATATGAGTTATGTGTTGTGATAGTTTAAACAAAATCATTGCAATTATGAGTTTTTGTATTTTATTTCAATAAAATACAATCAAACTAACAAGCAGCCAGGGGGACAACTGCAGGTGAGGAAAGATAAATAAACTAGAATAACCCTCAGAAGAGCACCTACCTTACCCAGGCCCCTAAATTCAATCAAGCTGCACCAAGTATCACACAAACACGATATTACTCCCCTAAACTTGTCTGATCTTTTCATCTAGATCCATGAATATTCTCTAGGAAATTGATGTGAATGTAAAAAAAATTCATATCTCACGATGGTATAGTAAGTAATGGGGGCAAAAAAATCCTGGATCCGCCCCCCTGATCTGGATCCGCAACAATTTATGTGTTAATTTCAATTTAACGGGTTCTTTCCTGACCCACACCACATCCTTCCAAGTTTTGTTGTAATCCGTTCCACAGTTCTTTTCTAATGCTGCCCAACCAATAGACTAACAAACCACATACCAATAAAAACATAACCTCATGGCTTAGGTAGTCAAATAAATAAATAAATTAGTAAGTTAGTAAAAAGTTCATGAAAGAAACCACTTTAAAGGCAACATACATTTACTGTTTTTATTGCCTTCTTGTTGTTACAGGATTTTAATACTTTTTTAATACTTTTTTAAATGTTTTATTGGAAAACAGACTGGAAATATAACATGTTCTCAGAATAAAGTTTAAAAAAAGCTTTGCACCAACGTAACACGGTGCAGTGGCCAATGGCAAGAAAAGGTGTGTACACCTTTAAGAGCCCTGGGGGCGGATCTAAGTACACGGACCAATGGCTGAGAGCCAGTGTGGGACAAACAGGAAGTATCATGTGTTGGTGACAGCTCAGAAACAGACCAGTGTGAAACAGGTAGGACTGTTTTCCTCCTCATTCTCCTGCGCGTAGCTCAGCAGCCGCTCACAGGTCATCGGGGACGTGAGGGGAACTGTGGGTCAGGCGCAGTGTGGGACAGGGACACAGTGACGGAGCAGCAGTGGACAGAAGAAGTGTGTCTGCCTGTAGACTGACTCAGCATTACACTGTGTACTAGTGGAGACGGGAGGGAGGGGGGGAGTGAGAACGAGGGACGGAGGGAGAGAGAGAGATAGATAGAAAGCAATAGCAGAGGGAGGGAGAGAGGGGGGGAGGGTAGAGGCAGAAAGTAGAGGAGAGTGAGGGAGAGGGAGAGGGAAGGAGGGAGATAGAGGTAGAAAGAGGAGAAGGAGTGAGAGAGGGAGAGGTAGAAAACTAAAGCAGAGGACAGGAAGAGAGAGGGAAAGAGAGGGAGAGGTAGAAAGCAAAAGCAGAAGACAGGAAGAGGGAGAGAGGAAGCAAAAGCAGAGGACAGGAAGAGATGGAGAGAGAGAGGGAGAGGTAGAAAGCAAAAGCAGAAGACAGGAAGAGAGAGGGAAAGAGAGAGGAAGGGTGGGAGAGGTAGGAAGCAAAAGCAGAGGACAGGAAGAGATGGAGAGAGAGAGACGGAGAGGTAGAAAGCAGAAGACAGGAAGAGAGAGGGAAAAAGAGAGGGAGAGAGAGAGAGCAAGGGATAGAGGGAGAGGTTGGAAGCAAAAGCAGAGGACAGGGAAGGAGAGGGAGAGAGAGAAGGTGATCCAGAGGTGATGAGGGCGAGCACTGCAGTAAAGCACTAAACATCTGGCCCTCACTGTGGTGTCTTCATCTAAAATGAAAGTATGGAAGAGAAAGCGAGAGCAGCTGCCTTCAAATAAAACTCGGCGCGTTCACCTATAATAAAATATAAATCTCTGTGATTGATGGTGGTGTTTTAACTACAGCCAACGAGCTGCTGATCGAGTGTTTCCTCTTTATTGCGCTGCCGCTCTTTTATGGCAGCGGGTTCTCAGGGAAATTCAAAAATCCACTCCACTTGATTTGTCCGTCAACTATTTTAATGTTAAGATGCCGTGTGATGTGACATGATGACGATTTCTATAGACATTCATGAATGTGCATTTTTCTCTCGACTGACACTAACATTTTCTGCATCTCTCTCTCCTTCCCACTTCTTTTCCGCATCTTTTTGTCTTACTCTCCTCTTCCTTATTTTTCTCACCTGTCCATCCCCATTCTGTTGTTTCCATTGTTTGTCCATGGCTCCGCTTCGCTCCCTCATACCGCTCCGCTTGTGCGCCCGCCCTCTCCATCTGCACCGCTGCACCCTAAAATTTGTGGCCTTTTACCCTTCCTCATGAGAAGTTTCCTCCCCCCCACTCTCCCTAGCCCAGGCCTCCCAACCCTACTTCCTGCACACTGCCCTCCCTTCCTACCGCCCAGGCTTCTGTAACTCCCAGCCCACTGCAGATCCCCGGCCCCGCCACCACGCAGGCAGGGAGTCCTCAGACGTTCACTGCGGCACACAGTGGACCCCTGCTGCCAGCGCAGCTTGTGTCTACAGAGACGATTCCAGCACTGATACGAGCTCTGTGTTTAACTACGACTCCCTGGCTGATGTAGCTGTAGACTCTCCTCGAGATCATGGGAATATCTATAAGAAAAGCACACACTCGGTGCATCAGTCCATCAGCGACTCTAAAACTAATGACAGGGAGTTGACTCTATTTGTAATTTTGACTCTCTCTACAGTAGTAACTCAGAACAGAGGAAATACATACACACTAAGTCACCTGTTAGTGGCGCCACTGAGTTCTCAGGCTGCACCACTCCCTATAAGAACATAGATGTCATGATGACATATTCAACCGGCCTCAGTGCTGTGGATTCTTCGCTGTATTCAGCAAAGCGCTCAAACGCACACCACGGCAGCGACAAGGCCAGGACGTCCAGAGAGCTTCCTCCTCTCCCCACCTATTACCTGTACCACCCCAAGAACTGCCCTCTGCACAGGGGTGCCCCTCCCCGCCTCTCCCCTATCGGAGCCCTGTCCCCTCCGCAGCGTCCCGGAGCGCCCCCTCAGGCACTGCAGGCTCTTCCCTCAACTCCCCGCTTTTCCCCCGCTCGCACACCTTGCCCGCCCTCGCTGCTCCCCTCTACTATCCAAACCTCTACCCTCCTATACCCCCCAAGGCGCCTCCCCTACCCCCAAAATTCTTCCAGGCTCCTCCGCAGTCACGTGTGGCGAGTAAGATTTCTCTCTCTCTCTCTCTCTCTCCTCTCTCTCTCTCTCTCTCTCTGCTCTCCCCCTACATGTTACACACTCTCTCTCTCTTTTGTCTGACATCTAGCTTGCATGTCTGTCTGTCTGTCTCTCTCTTCTGCCTGTCTGTCTCTGTCAGTCAGTGTTCTCGGCTCTGGACATGGTGGCCCTCACACGTTTGCACCTTTTTAACCCCCAGGGGGATTTTGCAGATTTGAAAGAACTGGGTAACTCGAGCTGTTTTCTGTATCACAAGCCCGCTCCCTGCAGGTCATCTGATACTTCTGATCTCCACTGTCCTTTCAAATCTGCAAACATCATCCAGAAGAAAAACAGCTGTTCTTGTTGGAGGGTCTCTCTCTCTCTCTCTCTCTCTCTCTCTCTCTCTCTCTCTCTCTCTCTCTCTCTCTCTCTCTATCTCTGTGTTGGTGTTGTCCTGTCTGTCTCCATGTGTTTTTTGTCTTTGCACGCTGTGTTGAAATGGACACATGCATTTCATGCAAACAAACCAAGTAGCTGGTGGGTGATGCTGTCATGTAAATGATTTTAATTGAACATATACCTTTTTATCTTTGCGTGTGGCAATGTACCATCTAAGCACAGCATCCTGTTCATTATATGAATGTGTGCATTACGTAACTGCTTTATATAACTCCATTTATATAAACATACAACACCCGTCCTTTATTTGATCTTACATGATTCTTGTAGTAGGTCACGCAGTTGTTTCCCCTTCTACCTCAGCAGTTTCTCCTGTGTGTGCTTTATAAGGTGTGTGTTTTTGTGTTTGTGTGAGTGGAGGTAAAGCACACGATTGTGTTTGTCCCGGATGCAGACGAGAAGTTGTTTTCACGGCTCCAGATGTTGAATGCTCACCACAGTGAAGCATTATTTACAGAATGCGCTCACACACTATTTGTCGTCAGTGCGACCATCTGCTTCTATCGGCCTTTATCCAATTGCTTCTCCACTGCTTAATTGCTTTTACTAACAACACTGATATTTCATTTACGCTTTTTTGTCTGTGGTGATTAATTTTGGTTCCGTTGATTTTGGAGTTTTTGCTCATGATCGCGCCGTAAGTAATTTTTCTTTCCCTGTCAGCTGTCCGCAGTGTCTCGTTCGCCGGCTCTGTACAGAGGGCAGAGACGTCCTGGATGGGCGAAGATGTGCAGTTTCCGATGAGAGGTCTTGGCCTGTCCTCTCTGTGCCTGCAGGAGAAGAAAGGTGTGGTTTGTCCTCTGGTCGGCTGTGCATCTGTTTTTCTTTGACCCAGCAATGACTTTCTATGTTTAACTGTAGACCATTGTTCTTCTTCCAGCTCTGGTCAGCGCGGTCAGTGTGGCAGTGGAAGCCATTTTGGCCCAGTTCAGTTCCTCTCGGACTGTGGTTCAGAAGGTCAGTCACTGCCAAAGTCACTGCTGATTTTTTATTTATTTTTTCAGTTAGAATGACTGAATTTGGTTGTATTTTGTTTCACGTGAGGACATTCTTTGTTGGGATTTAGTGTTAGGGCCAAATTGAAGGAAAACAATTCTGGGACTTCGAGAATAAGGCATAATTCATTTCATTGCTTCATGACAAACTAAACCCCTTTGAAAACCACGTAGATGTAACAATGATAAACTCACTGTCGACCACTATCAAACATTTCCTCCTCTGCAAAAGAGGACATTTCTGTGTGTGCTGATGTTCCAAAGTATTTGGTTATTTGAGAAACCTTGATTGAAGTATAACTTAACAAGATGCTCCATATTCCCTATTTTGGCAAAGGTGACAGACTGATCTTTTAAACTTCTGATATTCCATCTCTAAAATGGCATGTGGCCTAAATAATGACTTCATTCTTGTAGTATTTTCACTTTTCTCATTTCATAAAATTTTGACTGTATCCTCATAATATTAGAACTTTATTTTATGAAATTTAAAATATTTTTTGTAAAGTTAGGACTTTCCTATCACAAAATTCTGAATTCTCTGAATTCTGACTTTTTTTTACGTAATATTACAACCTTTATTGGCACAATATTTCTACTTATTATTATACACCTTTAATCAAGTAAATTCCAACTTCATTCTCATAAAGAAATTACGCCTTTTTTCTCGTAATTCTTTGACTTTATTCTCTCTACTCTTTGCCATTCTTTCTCCAAATGAACTCACATTGCGAATTACCAATCTCTTGATGACTAGAAACAAAATGTCATATTGTGATAAAAGAGTTGTTTGTCTGAAAAATGATTTCCCTCCCTCTCTTTCTCGTTCTCACTCTACATATTTGCTTCCGTCTCTCCTCAGTCTCTCTCAGTTAACAAGGTACTAGAATATTTCTAGATAACCCAGACTCATTGTTGTAATAATTTCTTTGTCAACTAACTCCCACCCCAAATCACCTTTCATCCCATCATCCGGACCCTGTCACCCCGTGTCTCTCCACCCACCTCCTTCCCTCCCTGTATTGAGTCATCCTTTCTGATCTATCCCTTTGGCTCTCCCTATCACTGCACATCATCTTCGTCATCCTATCCCCTTTTTACCACCACTATGTGTTCATTCCCATTCTCCTCATCCCTCTCTCCTCTCCTCCTCCTCTCAGGCCTTATCAGGAGACAGCTCTATAAATCCATCTCTGGGCCGTCTGGTGCTGCAGTGCCTCTGCCACGCCCTGCACAACTTGCTGACCGATGGCTTGAAACCCCATCAGAGTGACCTGATTGCCGGCAGGAGGCCAAACTCTGCATGGGGCCTCGTCCAGGCCTCAACCAAGCCAGGTAATATAACAAGGATCATCAAAGAGGCTTAAAGATTTGAATATCGGGCTGTTCTATCTGTTGGGTTTATTTCCTTGGACATAATATTAAGCTCTGGAGTTTATCACCCTCTTATTTCCCCACACATCAGCCAATACTTGTTGATTATCATGTCTAAAATGCTGAATAAAATGAACAGTAGGATGCAGATATCGATTGGCCCGCAAGTGCCAAGCTTCACAGCAATTTTTCATTGACCATTCTTAGTGCCTCTGCTGACCTCTCTCTCTCTCTCTCTCTCTCTCTCTCTCTCTCTCTCTCTCTCTCTCTCTCCCCCCCTCTCTGCCTCTCTTTATGTGTGTTTTCTTCTCGTCCACTCAACCCACTTTTCAGGTCCTAAAACACAAGTATTGTTCAACTTACAAGTTCGAGTCGGGGAGCTGCCGCAGCTCAGAAAGAGCAAACACAGGTTCAATGCATTCTTCCTCGGCCTACTGAAGTAAGTATGCCTCTCTGGCGCCACTGGTTGCATGAATATATTACATTACATTATATAATAATTCATGCTTTGTACTCATTCTCTGTGTTTATTTCCCTGAACATGAATTCTCATTTTTCTTCATCTTTGTATTTTTTCCTCCAGTATCAAGTTTCTTGATTTCTGGCTCTCTCACCTTCAGTCGTGCGGTGGTAAGTTTCCCGTACTTCACTGTTTTCAGCATGCACACGGCTAATGCACAACGTTTTTTTTATTGTATTTGTTCCGAAACTTCGCAGTAGGTGATAAAATGGAGTCGAGCAGTGAGAATGATTTTGTGTCTCCTCTCACTTCTTGAAAAATGAAAAAGAAAACATTGGGTCTGTAAAATTCTGAGAAACCATCAGGAACGAAAATAATTTAATCTTCTGATAAAGGAGCTGAGAAATTATCCCAATCGCTTCCAAGTCTATTTCAGGATATCAGTGGTCCAGTTTGATGTGCTACAAGCACAGAGACTGCATATTAAAAGAAGAAAACAAATCTCTGTGATTCAGTTTGATTCTGAGCAGCTCCTACAACTCTCTAGAACGTCTTTGACGAACCTGTTCCGAGAATGTTAATGACAGACCAAAGTGTCGGTGTTTAAACTCGATTGACACGACATATATTATTTTTTAAAAACTTAGGACAATTTCGGACGAAAGATACAGACTTATCGTGCAAATACCTTAAAGTGATTTTTTTCTTTTCTCAGATGTGTTGGAGACATTCTACTGTCCCGGCTCCTTCATGCGTCTGTCCCTCACCACCTGCCAGCCTCTGTTCGAGGAGCTGCTCCTGGTGTTGCAGCCCCTCAGCCTGCTCACTTTCAACCTCGACCTGCTCTTCCGCACCACCACTTAGAGCCAGACAGTCACAGCCCAGAGATCCCTAGTCCGCCCTGTCAGGACGCAAGGTTCCAGCTGTCAACAAAGGGGTCCCAGTCCAAAAGCACAGGCAGCAGATATATTGAAAGCCTCTCAGAAGTGGACTTTGGAAGCCCAGAACATCAGGCAGCTAGAGACAAATGTTCACCACAGGCTCCAAATCCAAAGAACGAAGGATCACCTGTCAGTGCTGCACCCATGAAAGCTCCGGCCACTCTCATCCACACAAGTCCTCAGCTTCAATGGGTGCAGGAGAAGGAAATTGGAGCGTTACCTCCTGATGTTGACGAGGACAGCCTCACTCAGCAAGCAGGACAGGTAACCTCTTCTGAGTTTAATGTCTTTGATCAGTCACCATTGTGAGATTCCTGCAGGGCTGATGTTCTGTTTGTTAAACCACAGGTGATCCAGCAGGGATGGGGTGCTGTGATTCGCTGGGGAGGCCGACTGCAACAGAATCTGACTGAGCTGAGTCAGAAGAGGGAAGAAGTGAAGACTGATTTACCGGACCTCCAGACCCAGACAGGCAGCGACTACACTCCGGTCAGCAGTGGCTCTCAGGTTCCCTGGAGTCTGGGTCGGCTGTTCGGAGCCTCTAAAGGCCCCAGCAGCCCGACGGGTCACACACCACCAACCAGGTTAGCCAGTGAATGTGTAGCCATTAAATATGTAATGAATGAATCAAATTGATTGCACCTCACAAATAAACTGCATGAGATGTATATGTCTATGATCCAAGTTTGTGTGCAATTTGTTTTCTAATACTCCGTCTCTCTGCAGGCGTCCCTCTCAGTGGTTGGCTCCCGGTGTCTCGGCACTGACTCGGATCATGAGCAACAATCCCGCTCATATAAAGGGGGCCACGGAGCCTCAGGGAGAAAGTGAGCCAGAGTCAGAGAAAGAGGCTGAGCCACTGGAGATGAAGGACAAACCCGGCAACTCAGGTACATCAGAGACATATGAAGTGACGGACATTTTTAACATGAGGGATGGAATTTGCTTTGCTTCATCCCTGAGTCGCTAGTGCACAGACTCTGTTGGTCGATGGTTAGAATACAGGATATTTTACCTTCCTTTTGGATAGAGGGACGCGTTGTCCATCTTTGTAAACAGTCTATGTCTGAGACAGAATGACATTGGGTGGGAAGTGATCAGACAGATCAGGCTCTGTCTGTCCTTCAATCCATTATGCCCCTGTTGTCACTTGTGTCTTTGAAAAATTGGTGACTCACCTGCTTGACTTTGAGTGATCTTGTACTGTGACTCATCCGAGATCGGGCTACATCATAAGCTAGACATGACGTACTTGTTTGCGGTTGTTGTTGCTTCATTTTGACCGTTTTGCCTCAGCGATTTTCTCTGCCATCTGTCGTCAGGTCCATCCGAACGCTGTGTGACCACGCCGGAGCCGGTTCAGAGCTCACCTTCTGCAAAGGCGAGGAACTCGTGGTGTTGGGATGGCGTCGACCAAGACTGGATTCGCTGTCGTCAGGGAGACAAAGAGGGGCTCGTACCTATTGGCTACACGTCCCTTATCATGTGACTTTGGCGCCGTAACTGCTGCACTCAATCAATAATGAAAAAAACAAAACAAAAAGTATATATTTTAGGCGAGTATTGAGAGGTTGTGGTGAGGCTCCTCTACTCTGAAAAGGGATATTTTACACTTTTGCTCGGTTAGAGTTTGAGTTGAGTGCATAACACCATCTGCTCTGCTTTGCGTTCATCACGAGCAGACTGCAGCTCTCTCCCTTCATGAACATAAGGGAGGGTTTTTTTCCGCCATCACAATCCATCCAGTTGGTAGCAACTAATGGATCTTAGCAGCAGGACTGCAGCAGATGGTGTGAAATAATGAACTCAAGTCAAATTTAGACCATTTCACACAGGAAGATCGTTGACGTTGGAGTGAAGTATCCCTTTAAATGCCCTTTTATCCCTCAGTGTCTGCCTTCCTTGCCTTTAGCCACTGATTTGAAAATGATCACAGGGGGGGAAATCTGCGCAATCAACCAATGGCAGATTCACACGTTTTCAGATCAGCGGCTGCTCGTTGTGAGGAGGCGGCGGTCGACAGCCTGGTGGCAGCCACGTAAATATCTCTATTCGTCAGCAGCATAGAGTGGTGGTCCGCGGGTTGTCGAGTGGAGGAAGCATGTCAGAGTACTGGGCCGTAGCTCCCGTCGCATACTGCGTAGTAATGTTGTGAATTGTAGCTGTGTACATCTGTGCTCTCTTGACCTTTCACCCCTATTGACCTCTCACCTTTATCGCCTGGTTCATGTGTGTTTGACATGTTTCTGCTTCTATATTTGACTGTAAAATATACATAAAATATATAAATATAAATATATATATAGGTATATATATTGAGATTATTACCAAGATAGATAGAAAGATCGATGAAGAGGAAGAAGCAGGTGGTGAAAGACGAGCAGCAGCTTGAGAGGAAGTGGATGAGTAATAATGGAAGGATTATTTCTTTGTCTTTACATCTACATCTTCTCACATACATCAGGTGGTTGTCATACATGCAAAAAGAAAGGTGTGTGTGTGTGTGTGTATTAGGTATGAAATCCAACATCTTCCCTCTTGTGTACTTCCATCGTCTTATCATATTTATCAAATAATTAGACATATAGTATTATTCATACCTGTATGCATTGTATTGTGCCATTAATGCTTTGAATTAATGCCAGAAAATACCCGTCAGTCCCACTCAGCCATAGACGAATATCTGACAACAGCAATCTGTAGCTTTTCTCTCCACTCGTCCAAAACCTCACCAGGCCGAACGTGGGTCAAAGGGAAAGCCTCTCACAAAACTGTGCTCAGCTCTCCTTCAACACTATCTTAATTTAAAACTTATGAGGGAATCCATTCATTTATAACTCATACCTGCTACTGTAAAGTCTGTGGGTTTGGTGGCTGGTCTTCACCTCGTACCTCAGCTCTTTGTATTTAACGTAATTCCTGCCATGTTTGCTGATCATAATCATTGATATTAATGATAGTGGTAGTAGAAGTGGTGGAAGTGCTTTGTTGATTCTGACGTTGAAATATGTTGCTTTGTGTCATATATTATTCGTTATTCTCTAGATTCTGTATTTATGACTATGCATAGGGTTAAATGTACAACAAAAACACTTTTTATGTTTTTTTTTTTACAAAGTCATGATTATAATTTAATGCTCTCATGCAATTAAATTCTAAAGTAATAGTTAAATAGTTCAAAGTTCAAATAAGAGTCTGCTCTAAAAATAAAAAAAAATAAAGGACCTCAGTTTAATTCAGCAGCAAAGCTTCAATGCAATTAATCAGGGAAAAATTCAGTCCTTCAAAGTTTCCTCATCTTATTGTGTCACTGCCATGTAGCATGAGATTACTGTCACTACGGCAACAGTCCAGTAGCATTAAATTAAACCAGTGCTCATAACTTGTAACTATCATCACAATCAAATGCCATCAAATGGATATTTCATAGATGTTTACAAGAAAAAATGTCCAGATAGATCTATATAAAACATCATTTCACACATTGACACATGACATTGTGTTAATCAATTTTTTGTATGGTGGATATTTGTTTCAAAAGTGAGATTATATTCTAAAGGCATTTATTTTGAAATCGTTAAGTTATTGGATGTGCTACTTATTGATCTTGAGGTTTGTTTGAAAGGGATAGCTCTCCATCTGACCCATCTAGTGTCTCTCTATCTATCTGGGTTATGTGTGTGTGTATGTGAGGTGTGTACCTGGCAGCGTGTGAGGCAGTGAAAGCAGGGATGAGTGTCTGCACATCCTGCACTTTCACTCGTGTGTGTGTGTGTGTGTTTAAGTGTACTGTTCCCCCTCTCCCTCTTCTCCTCACCCACCTCTCCTCTCTTTCTCTCACTGGTGTCATGTAGCCTGTAGACATCCCCAAGTATCCTACTATTGCATTAGTTGAGTGCCCCCCTAGTGTCAGTCACTGTCCACCTCCTGCATGTGCTTGTTTGTAAATACACCAAATAAATGATCAGTATAAACCGAACATGTTCAGCAGTTTGAGTCGTGTTTTTGCACCGTAAAAGTTTTATTAATCGGTAGTTTTTTGTGTTAAGAAATGTAGACGAAAACTCATTCAGAAAATCACACATCCTATATATGTTGTTGACTGAAATGTGACAGGAAGCTACCTGCGTTCGTCGGACTGCAAAGGAAATGAAGAGTCACAATGGAGCTCTCACTGTTAATACCTAAATAAACACTACGTCCTGTTTACGCTTTAACTTCAAGAGATTCCCCGTCACGTCTTTGCCTGGATACAACGTCCAGGACGCCCTCGGCCGTTGTGAAGGGCAGAACGAGTTGAATAAATCTCCCAGGGCGAGCTGCAGCCCTCCCCCATCTTGTAACAGGGTTCTTTTGACAGTGTCCTCCATTGTGGGTCATTATGGAGGACAACACGGGGTGAGATATACAATCTGACACCACTAGATAGCACTGTTAGCTCAAGCTGATTAACATCACTGCAGCACAACCACAAACACACACACACACACAACAGGAAGGAGGTTTTGTAACTGACACACGCAGACTCTGCAGGGTTAGTACTAGTCGACATAAAATGCTTTTATTATTATGGATATAGAGGCGAAACATCTGAGCTGACATTCTATGGCGTTGAGTTATAACTGTTGGTTGATGTTTTGTTTTCAGATGCATGTTATCGGAGGCAACAGGCAAAGGTTACATGTCATGCAAACTAGATAAATAACTCTGTATGTGTGTACCTTTGCTATAAAGTTAATCATCCACTGGCAATAACGTAGTGCTCTTAGTTAAAAAAGGAAAGAGGAAAAATATACATACGGTATGTAAACAGTCAAAGAAATTGCACTTTCTTGGCTTGTAACTAGAAGCCGCACTACAGAAAAGAGAGCTTAAAATGTAACACTGGAAAAAACTAATTCACTGTCACTGATTGTCTGACCAATTAAAAAAGGAGTATGCTCGGCAAAAAAAGAAAGAAATGATGTAGTTCTACAAAAAAATCATATACAATCATAGTCAATTTTAAGGAGAAATGTCTGATATATTGGTCAGCTGTATATCTGCTTTAAAAACATCTTAGTAAATGGTAGATTTGATTATAACCTTTATGTATAATCCAGATAGTATTGTCAGGTATAATACTAATTTTGCACGCTACTGCAGATAGAAGGAAAACAGGTCTCTCTCTATGTACATTCACATGAAACTAAACGCTTATGGTTACTCGGCCCGATGCTTCTAAGATGAGAACAATCTACGGCGCATCTGTACAGAAAAGTCGACCTCAAATATTCACAACTTAAAAAATAAAAAATAAACATAACAAAGGAAGTCCTTATATAGTTCTTATCAGAAGAGATATTGCTTTTAAAGACTGCATGAGTTCACTTAGGTACATACACAAGACAACATGGCACTTCTACAGAGCATTTTGGGGGCCAATCCGTTTTTTATTCCCTTTCCTCTCGTCTTTGTCTTCCTCACCCTCCGAGCACATTCTGATTGTCAATGCTCTGGAGCAAAGAGCGAAACATTCTCAAAGGCAGTCTGAAGTAAACAGACACACTTTTTTTGTTACTCTTTTGTCACCCCTCTCCCTCCCTCCCTCACCCAGGAAGCAATACTGAAAATAGTCAATAACAATAAACATTCCTATCATGAATATATTTTGTCCATTGCTGCTGCAGACAGTTCTCAAGCTGCCTTCTCTTTTTTTTTTTTTTTTTTTCAAAAATAACTTCTTTCTTAAAACCTCATTAGAAATTCTCTAGCGGCGATGCCAAAATTCCTATCGCTAAGCCCGCCCCCCTCCCCTGCCTATTCACTGGTACATAGCAGACACTGTCTCGGTAAAGTGAAGAAAAAAAACAACCTTAACACTGCCTCAACAGATTTTTAACTGGCTCGCTTTCTCCTCGTGTAGTTTCCCCAAAGGTGCAATGTGACTTTGAAAGCCTAACAAGCAAAAACGAGGGTTCAATTTTGACCTACTTAGGTGCCCAGGCTACATTTGAGTTCCCCCCGGGGCAGTTTGTGAGCTCCTTGTCTCGCCGAAATTCTGAGCACTTACATACGTCCACTTTCAATCAGTGAGCAAATGTCTCTCTCCCAGTTTGCTTAAGGTGCTGAAGTAAGAGCAGTCAAAATGTATGTGTGTGTGCATTTATAGTGTGTCCACTCAGCATACATACAATCTTTAGTGTGCTTGTTCATCCAGCACTAGTGCAAATTCATCTCAGCTGGTCTGTTTCTCTCTCTCTCCATCCGGGACAGTCTCTTTCCGCTTCTCTCATCCCTTGCCGCTTGGACAAAAGATGCGTTGCCATGGTTTCATCCTTGGTGTGATGCCCTTCAGAGCGGGTTCAACACACTCATCTGTTCGTGTGCGATTTGTCTTTCTTGCATTTTTCAGCCTCTGTGATTCTCCGGCTCTCTTCTTCCTTTCTTGCTTTTCCTCTGTGGCACTACCACTGTTGATAGTAGTGCTGTGACATCAGTTTGGTGTCTGTCTGTCCGGTGGTGGGCCTGGTCCCCCTTGCAGAGTGGTCCCACCTACATAAAGGCAAGATACTGTCAACAAAACAATGCATATACATCTCAGAGTCCTCTTCCTGTATGTGTTGCTCTGCTCACCGGCCTCCGTTAGCTTATGAATGCTGCAGGGTCAAAAGTAAAATCGTTGAGCCGTCTCCTCCTCTGTTCTCTGCTGCAGACCTCTTCCTCCCCTAGACTATCCTTCCGTCCCTCCTCCTCCTCTGGTCTGTTCTGGGTTTTGTGGGGCTGTGGTGAGCAAAAACAGATTTTTATCGTCTTGGAGATTTGCATTCACAAAAAGGAATTACGTATTTTTTTTCCATGGGTAGCAATGTCGACTCACAAAGGGGCAGGCAGTGAGCGAGCTGGAGGTGTCCTGACTCTGATGCAGAGGGTCACTGCTGATATCCGTCACCTCCACCCCCACTGGCTGATCTGAGGGTCAGAGGTCAAACAGCGGACTGTATGTTAGTGGAGTCAGGAGAGAAAAGAGCACGTCATCGCTTTCTTTTTTTACTGATCTGTAATTATGCTAATGTACTTATATCCCCTTGACTCTTATCCGCAATCAGTCAGGGAGGCTTTGGTGGAAACTGTGTGGTTTCACTGCTAATGGGGAAAGTTGATGCCTGCTGGGTTTTTGGATACCAGGAGGGGATGACAGAAACGGGGAAACATTTCTGCAGGCTGAAATTCTGTGGTTGGAAAACTGCTTAGTTTGTGCTGCTGACTGTGATATGGAGAGACAAGCCAAATATGAGGATGACGAGCTGTGAGCAGAACACACACACACACGCACGCACACAAACACACACAAAGTTAAAGACACAAACACAGGACACAAAAGGGAGTCCATACACATGAACTGTATGAAAATGTATAGAGAAGAACCGCGAATGCATACACGAACACCTACAGAAACGAAAACTAACACACACACTTGCTTCATGGACCTGACTTGATGTGGCTGTCGTCCCCACTGGCTCCGTCGCAGGACAGATGCCGAGAGTCCCTCTCCTCCCCCTCTGCATCTCTCTCCCTCTCCCTCTCTATCCTCAGTCGGGTCTGTCTGTCTCTCATGAGCTCCCAGTTCCTCACAAGGAACACGTGGTGTTTCACCACAAAGCTCCTGGCCAGACATACAGGGAGAGAAATTAGCCGTCCACGCTGACATCAAGTAGTTTTATCCTGAAATGTGAGTCGCTGCGTTCTCTCCATACCTCTCAGTGCTGGTCAGAGGCTCCATGTTGAGGTGAGGGAACAGGCTGGTAATGTCACTGGAGCTCTCATCCTGTACAAGAAAAAGCAAATGGCGAGTGAGATTTATAGAACAAACTATTTAAGTTTCACTCTTGGACATTTCTCCTCATGAACTTACCGCTGTCAGGTGAGAGGATAGAGATCTCTCCTTCAGTCGGCCTGAGGGAAACAGAAAGAGAGAAAGAAAGGATATGAGAGAATTGATCAGACCCATCAACTAAACCTGACGATAACACATCAAACTAGAATGGCCCTCCTCTTTCGAAATCACTAGATGCATATTTGTATTTGTATCTGCACAAATTGCAGACACAAAAATCCTGATCCTGATCTGGATCATCAGCAAAATTGAATGGGTACTCCTTGGTCATGTCCCACACCTCAACAAGTTTCATGGAAATCAGTTGAGTATTTTTTGCTCAATCCTGCTAGCTAACAAATAAACCCAGATGAAACATAACCTCCTTGGCAGAGGTAATAATCAGGACTCACAGTAACGCCGCTTCCTCTTCAGTGGACAGCAGGCTGGCTGTGAAGCTGTAACCAAATAAGATGAGAATTACATCCCTGTGTAATTATTACACTCCAAAAATCTACTTTTAACTCTGTCCTCTCTGTGCGATGTGGTGCTATATACCTGGTTGTTCTGCCACAACCACATAACATCGTAGGGTAGCTGGAAATGAATCCGCTTCAGCCTCAGGTACTTCCCTTGAGGACGCAGAGGGAGTTTAGATGGACGATCGCAGCTGCGACAAAGTACAGCAGTGTTTGCATTTTCTTCTCTACTTACCGACATGCATGGGAGCAGGTAAAAGTGTGTACTCCTGCTCCCCAGGTGTGTACTCCAAACTCTCTCTGCAAATCTGCTCTGCTTGAGAGGGGGGGCTAGGAGAGACTACCAAAAAATTAATAAACAGAAAACCTGACAATGTTAAAATTATTAGAATAGCTTGTTATGAAATCTACTACTACTCACTCTGTAGTTTTATAATCATCTGAGTAAAGACCCGCCCTCAGAAACATTTTCCTGGGAGGACTATCAGCTCTCTCCTCTCTTTGGATGGTTACTGGCTGGGACGGAGCCTGGTCCACATCCGTTTGTTCGAAACATTCAGGGAGGGCGTCACACTCGGGATTATCCACAGTGACACTAAAAGGAAAGCATGAAGAGAGAGAGATAGAATGATAGAGAGGAAAAAGAGAAAGAAAGAAAAGGCACTGGTTTAGCACACAGTGCTGAAAACAATAGGTTAATATAGTGATAGTGAGTGGTTGTATTGAATTTTCAAATCAACCAGCTCAGGTTCCCTTTTGATGCAGTTGTGAGCGTTTACCTCTGATGACAGGGAGAGTCACCGTGTTTTTCCTCTTCGGCCTCTCTTCCTCCGAGCCTGCAGCTCTGACTCTGTCACCTGCTGCACCGTGTCGCCTCCTCGATCTCTCTCTGGCACCCGCTCCTCTTTTCTCCCTCCAACTCCTTGTCCATCTCTGTTGTGGTTGTGTCCTGGCAAGAGGTCGAGTGATGACATGGAGGGAGCTGCGGATGGGTGTGCGGGGGAGGATACAGTGAAGGGCAGTGGGTGCTTCCTGGGCCGTCCTGGCCTTCTTTTGTTTTTCACCGCCACACTGTCTGGTGTTGGCACACTTTTCTGCTGCCCCCGGCTTCTCGAGTCACCTTGTAAACCTGCCGTCATTGAAATAAACAGAAAGAGGGAGGGAGGGGATGAGGCAGGAGGGGAGGGTGGGGTGTAAGTGGCGGAGAGGAAATGAGACAGATGTGGATCAGTGATTGAGGCAGCAGGAGGTGTGAGGTGAAGCCAGTCTACGCTGAGTCATGTGGACGGGCCGCAGATTAGGTGAGTCACAACATTTCCTCTGACCAGATCACTTCTGGGAAATGCATTAACAAGTGATTTATCTGCACACACACACACACACACACACACACACACACAAAGAAGAACGGACCCCATACCTGTGCTGCATGTATACTTTTCACTGTGAGCATGCACACATATGCACTCTTGCACACAAATTGTTTTTGCCGATTCAGTTAATGTGGCAAACAATCTCAAAGGGCTGAGCAGACAGAGAGAGATTGAAAAAGTGTGTGTGAATGTGCCCATGCTAGCACGCTGTACTTGAAAACATGTGTGTTTGGTTAGATGATGAACTGATGTCACATGAATTCCACAAAAACAACACGCTTCCCCTCACAAGTTCTCTTTGCCCCAGCTCTGACCCCCCGTGCTTTTCCTTCATCAATCACTCCTGAGGTCATTCATCTTTTTCTTCCATTTTCCACAGTCCCTGACAAGACTGACCAATCGAGCCTTATTGGATTTTTCCAAGTCAAATAGGCCGCTTTTGGCCGGCAGTGAGGAATAGGCCAGTCTTTAAATAGCCAATTTGGTGGTTAACTAATGACTGTGTTCACTGGGTAGCCCGGGGCTGCAACAGTGTGCGGTTCGCTGCAGACCGGGGAAGATTCAAAGATTTTCTGGCAGATTCCCATCGAGATGCTGCTCCCTCCTGCTCTAACACTATATAAAAATTCCAACAGAGAGTAGTTGCTGAGTGGTTGCATTTGTGTGTGTGTGTGTGTGTGTGTGTGTGCGTGTGTCAGGCACGTCCCCTGCACAGCAGAAGGAGTCCTGAAATTGACTATAAAAAGTCTGATTTCCTCAGACACCCTCCAAGGCTTTGATGTGAGGCTCCACACCACCTGAGA
Organism: Hippoglossus hippoglossus; assembly: GCF_009819705.1. Lineage (NCBI taxonomy): Eukaryota > Metazoa > Chordata > Actinopteri > Pleuronectiformes > Pleuronectidae > Hippoglossus > Hippoglossus hippoglossus. The sequence goes on along the minus strand of NC_047166.1, from coordinate 10,684,783 downwards.
AAAAAGCCATGCTGTCACTATATTGGGTAAACTCCTGGTGCCACACGCTCGTTTCAGTGCAAATATAAAAATCTGTCATGCTGAGCCGCTGTAAAAAGACTCTTGGCATAAAACTTATTTACTCAACTAGCTGTCACAATTTGGTTGCTATTGTTGTATTTCAATGGTAGGCACAGTTGATGTTAGATCCCCCACATCATCTAAATGACTGCCAGTTTTCTGAACATTCATATTTTCTGGAGATGAAATAATCAGCGAATACAACTGTGCAACTGATGAAGCATTTATCACAGTTTCCATCCACTGAAATTCAAAACAGTGCTACTACATCCAAGTGTAAGCAACAACTTTAGCACTACTGCTAAAATAACCTAATTTTGATCTATTCATTCACATTTGTATAGATTAAGTCATTCATGCATCCTCACCTGATTCTCTCCTCTCTCTCCAAGCTGGCTCGTCTCTCCTCCATGACCTCTCTTCACTTCCTGAATTCCTGCTGGCCAATCCACTCCTCGGGCCCCTGCCTCCTGTTGCCATGGCGGCAGATGTGAACAGGTTGGTGTGCGTTGGGGAAGGGGGCGTCCTGTACAGGTGTGACTCTTGAAAGTCCTCACCATCTTCGTCCTCTCCGTCTGATGCGATCAGTCTGCCTGTGCGTTGCTCCGCAGTGAAGCCCCTCCAGCTGGGGTTTGAGTTTCCAAATCCTGGCCCTCCCAGGCTGCCGAATTTCATCCAGCTCTGACCCAGACCGCCCCAGCCTCCTCCGAATGAAGACAGGTGAGAGGAACCCAGCCCCAGTGAGGTGAGAGACATGTGTTTGTACCTCTCAGCTGAGGAAGACGATGATGATGATGTGGCGGCAGCAGCAGAGGAGAAGGAATCATTTCCATTCTCACACAACCAAGGTGATTCTTTGGAAAGCATGCTCCCCATTCCTCTTGTCCCTTTCCTTCCTACATCTCCTTGCCCCAAAATGAACCCAGACCTGGACTTGGAACTGGCCAATCCCTCTCGCTCCATGCTGTCTTCCTCCTCGTCCCCGTGTAACTCCTCCTCATCATCCATGTCTCGCTCGCAGTGCCGGTGACGATGTTTATGTTTGTGTTTGTGATCACTCCTCCCACAGCCACACGAAAGGCTGGGTGCGAACCCTGAGCTGAGATGTGGGCTTCCTCCACTGCCTCCTCCTCCTATATCTCCCTCAACCTCTCCTCCTAACGCTCCTTCTCTCAGCAACCTGCTCCTGCGTCTGTGGAATCTGGCGGGGTTGAGGAGGAAGTGGGCATGGTGGGGCTGATGGGTGGCATACTGGTGAGGAGAGGGAAGCGGGTAGGAGTTAGGGAGGTGGTGGTAAAGTGTTGTGGCTGGGGGATAGCCGCTGTAAAAGCCCATGTTTTCAATGGTCTCCTGGAACTTTGAGGGGCAGCCACACTGTCTGCGATCAGGCTTCCTGTTACAATGCACTTGCTGGCAGGGGTAGAAAGGCTGGGGGGAGAAGGAGGGATTAGAAGCGTAAGACGAAGGGTGAGGAGAGTAGAAACCATTCAGATTGATCCTGAAGATGTTGGAGCGGAGAGGATGGGAGGAGGGGTGATGGCGCCTTCCTCCTGCAGAAGTCCCACTCCCATCAAAGCCCTGTCCCAGACCTGTCCTCACCCAACTTCGCCTACCGATGTGGACCTCACTGAATTGACCGATCAGGTCTTCGAGTTCGGCCAGAAACTCTGGATCCTGCATGTGCAGCTGCTGGTGCTTCTTTTTGTGTTTATTTTTCTGTCTCTTCAGTGCATTGTGCCCAAGGCAAGGATAATAGTCTGAATGACTGCACTTATTGTGTCCTGGGCAGGGGCACAAGCATGTACAGGAAGAGGAACAGTCATAATCTCTCCGCCTGTGCCGGTGTCTGTCTCTGTGCCGCTCTACATTACTTGAGTTGCTGATTGAGTTTGTGTGTCTGGGGATATGAGAGGGGGGTGAGGAGACAGGAGAGGGACGGTCCACAAGAGAGGAGGGGTGTCTTTGACCCCCAAGCATCATTCCTGACCCCAACCTGAGAATGCCTCGAGCTCCCCTCACCTCCCCTCGCTCAGAAACACTGTTGTTATCCATTCCGATTCCGCTGTCGCTAGGCAGTGTCTCTTCGCTCTGTGATTCACTCCTGGGGGAGGGGGTGGCGTCTTTGAGGTGGCCAGGGGAGCCAGGTGTGTGATGCAGTGGCGGGATGGGACAGGAGAGCTTACATGTAGACTGGTGAAAGGGGAAGTGAAGCCTTCCCTGACATGGACAACTCTTCTTTACAAAGGGAGAGAGGGAAGAGGAGGAGGGAGGACGCGGGGAGGTACAGGATGATGATGGGGAAGGGAGGGAGAAGGGGTGAGAAAATAGTAGGGAAGACGTTGGTTCTGCCATGCTGCCCTCACTGTAGGGACTCTGGGCCCCACTAGAGTGGGTAAGAGATGGGGAGGGAAAGGGGTGAGAAGCAGGAGGCTGGGGCTGGTTAGACGAGAAGAGAGATGTTTCAGAAGGACTGGTAAACAGACTCGACTGAGTGGAGCTCTGGGAGTTGGAATTCAGGTTAGCTGTTTGGACTTTAGGCTTGCGTCCTCGTCTCTTGCCCATGTAGATGGTCCCTCTCTTGCTCACATTGATCTGAGGGCCCAGCTTGCTCCCAAAGGAGGAGGACAGGGCTGAGAACGTATGCACTGTTGTAGCGTCTATTGATTTACACGTTCTCAGAGAGGTCTCGCCATCTGCTGCCTCTACTCCCCTTCCCTCCTTTCCAACGTACCCAGACAGCATTACCTTGTGAAGTCTCCTCTTCTTTCTTTTCTTCATCTCATTAATGAGCCTCCTGATCTTTAGCTTTCTGTTCCCCTTATCAGGAGCATGAAAATCTTTACTCCCGTCTGTATCATCAGTGGGATTCAGTGCATCTCCATTCTGTTCCTCTGGAGGGGTCGTTTGGGAGGACGGCCACGCTTCTTGGGGCTGGATTGAGACTGAGCGGCACACTGCAGTATTGGATTTGGCTCCAGTAGAGGGGCTTTCTGAACTCCGTTACACCCCAGAAGAGGCTCCTCTGCTGGGATAGCATTCAGTGAAAGTCTAGGGGGATGCTCATCTAAACTAGAGCTGTGGGATTTAGGCCGGCCCCTTTTTCGGGCAGGAGTTATGGGGCATCTGGATGCAGGGGGGCTAGGATCTAAAATTGGGTGCTTTGGGGATGGAGGTTTGGTTGCAGAAGAGAGAGGGAGGAGCTGCTGCTTAAGGAGATAGACGTTGGGTGCGAGTCATCGGTCGGTTGGAAAGTGGCCTTGGCAGGAAGGGATGTCTTGGGGTTCTGGGAGAAATTTTGTGAAGGATTATGTTGGGAATCTGAGGCGGCTTCATAATTTTCTGCCCTCTGAGCTCGGTGCACCAGCTTGGTCCAGCTGGGCCGTCTAGCCTTACGTTTCTTGAGTGGTCGGCTGTCTTGCTCTTGGGGGAAAGAAGGGGGAGAAATGGGGGCACGGGTAGAGGGGGCGGGCAGAGAGGGAGGAGCAGAAGAAGAGGGGTGGCTTGGAGGCACAACTGAATGTCTTTCTTGTTCTTTTGATTTACTTGCGTCACCTGTTGTTATGGACTCAGCTTGTTTAACTGACTTACAACTGTCATCTGTCTTGTCTTTCTCTTCTGCTCTGCTTGGATTCAGTACTTTATCTAGTTTATCAACTGTTTCTCCACATTTTGGATTATTGTCTTCTGCTCTTTGTCTCTCTGGGCTAAGCTTATCCCTCTTTTTCTCAGCCTTTGCTCTTTCAGCCTTTAGTTCATCTCTCCACATATCATCACTCCTATGTCTTTCAACTTTTTCTTTACCATGCCTTGATTTTCCCTCTTTCCCTTTCTCCTTTTTCTTCTTCTTGCCCTCCTCCTTTCTGCTCTCAGTCTTCGCTCTTTCAACTACCAACCTATCGCGCTTGGATTTTTTGTCTTTCCGTTTGTCTTTCTTTGATTTCTTCTCTTTCTCTCTCTTTTTCTCTAGTGATGTCTGTAGAGAGACATTCTGATCTTGGGATTGGGTAGAGGAGAGCTCCGCAGCGGGGGAGGACTGTGGTTTCGATGTGACTGACGGAGAGTCTGGCCTACTCTTGTTAGACAGGCTAAGTTCTTTATGGGAGCTGGTGGAAACTGGAGGTCTTGTCGTAGAGTCCATGGAAGAAACAGAGGAAGAACTGCTGTGTTTTCCAACTTTAATTCTTGATGACAAGGAAGTGCCAAGAATGTCGGCACAGCATTTCCCATTTGATAGTCCCTTCTGTCTCGCTGTCTGTACCAAACCATTATGCTTCTTGGTGGCGTTTCCTTCATTTCTGGTCTCCGATGCAGAAGGTGTCTGGATGCATGTGGTGGAAGGAGTAGTTGAAGCTGTCTGGTCGGTTGTGGGTGAGCAGGGTTTGTGTCCTGCAGGAAAAGGCTGGCCATTGACAGTAGGAAGCTTCTCTTTCTTCACTTTCTCAGATGAGCCATTTGAATTCACCTCTGTCTTATTGGCCAGTTTGGTAGGAACCTGGGGAATGCAAACATGCAATCTCTGTCATAGACTGCAAAGGCTGTGACATCCATTAGTTTGCTGTTGACAACAGTGAAGGACAATGGGGAAGAGACAATAACTGAAATGCTTTTGTTTTTGTCTGACCATTAAAAGAGAGTGAGAACAAAATGACTCAATCAGGCAGAGAAAAGAGGGCAAACTGTGGAGAAGGAGAGAGTGAGGTGATGGAAACAGGAATGGGGCTGACACAGAAAGGAGAAATACAAAGGCAGAGAAACCGCGAGGAAGGGAGTGGGACAGGGACAGAAGGGGGAGTGAAAGATAAATGAGAGCAGGTAGAGAAAAGAGGGGATGTAAAAATAGAAGAGAGGGACAGATATAGAGAGCCTGGCAGAGACGGAAAGAGAGAGAGAAAGCTGTGCTATTGGTAGCTATAAATTGCCACTAATACAGATGAGAAGGCTTGACATTTCATACTTGTCCTGTAATTTTGGTATGCTGCAGTCTGAGTGGTGTTTGTGCAGCTAAAGCAATAAGCTTCCCCTCGGGTGATTGTCATAAGGACTGATGGACCAATGTCTGTAATAGCTCCAAGTGGTTGCCGTGCTGTTGTCCTATTTATAGGTGTGTTTATTAAATGTGCTGCACTGAGACAATAGCTCGTTTGACCTTATTATTACTGAGCATATAGTTAGGGCGATTTTGCACCATGGTTATCTACAAAAAACTAAACAAAGCTAAAGCACAGATGTTCCATAACATCTAAATGCCTAAACTACCTGTAACTCTTTTTCCAGGTAAATTCAGCTAATAACAGGTTTGAGATCGGCAGCTGACATGAAGTAATCTGTGCGTGGGTGAGGAAAATTGCCTTTGTCCTTAACTTACCTGTTTGGCAGACTTTGTCCCCTGGCTGGCAGTGGCAGGGACTGAGGCTGGGGTGGTAGCTGCAGCAAATGTTGATGATAATGACAGTGGCTGCGATGACGAAGATGATGATGATGATGACGAGGATAATGATGAGGCCAGTTGTGGTGAAGCAGCAGATGCAGTTTGTTTGGATGTGGTCTGGACAGCATCCAAGCTTGAGCGCTGCTCTCTGGTTGTCTCATCTGGGGTAGAGCTGGTTTTGCTCTGTTGCCCCACACCCCCTTCACCATCCACCCTCGACAGTCCCCCCCTGCCTTGTCTCTGATAGGTCCTGATGGTGGGTTTGCAGACGTAGCTCTCCAAGATCTTGGGCGGTTTCTTGGTGCGTTTGGCCTGGAGCCCGATCCGGAGTCGCACATTCCCCTCAGGGCAGCTGGTCTCTCTGCCAGAGATCTGAAGCTGTTGCTGCCCTGCACTTCCACAGCGCCCCTCGATGAGCAACTCCAGCACTGCCCCCTTGTCCCCTTCTCTCTTCCTTCCTGCTCCCTTTTTCTCCTCCTCCTTTTTCCCCACATCTCCATTCTCCCCATCACCTCTTCCTCTCTTTTTCTCTGCCACATGGTCCTGTTCAGAGTCCTCAGGAGCAGAGGTGGGGTCCAGATTGGAGTTTGTGGATGGAGGGGTTCCCCCCTTCACTCTCTGGTCCATCAGAGAAGTCAGGGGGGAGAAGCAGGATGCAGTGGGGTGCCCAGTATAACACTCAAATGTACTTGTTGGTGTTGATGGGGTCAAGGGTCAATGGGCTAAATGCAGGTCTAGATCAGGAGATTTCCAAAAGGATATCCTAAAACAGCAGGCGCAGTTGGGTGTCCTCGTCCAGCCAAGGTCTCTCTCTTCTCTTTTCAGCTCCAACTGAGAGGGAGTAAGGTTGAGGCAGAGAGAGAGAAAGAGAGAAAGAGAGAAAGAGAGAAAGAGAGAGGGGACAGACAGAAACAGAAAGATAGAGAGGCCAGTGATTAGTCATTTCAGTGAGCTCAGATGCAGAATAGCAGAAGTACGGGAATCGAGGGGAAAGTCCCCTTCCTGCAGGCAGCTGTAGAGAGGTGGTAAAGTGTGTGTCCACAGAGATGATCTCATCATACAGAAAACCCACGGGACCAATCAACGCGGCCGTTTCCCAGAACGTCGGCACTAACGGGAAAGAAAGACCTACTCACATTCTTTCAAAATCACGGTCAGATAGTTTTCTCCGATAATCCATAGACAACGGCAACTCTGAACGACAGCAAACGCTCGTTAAACCTCTACGCTTTTACTTATGTTCCAACCTTTATACCCTGCGTCCTCTTTCTCAAATCAATATATCAATCAATCAGCTCCCGACTAATTCAAACACTTGATCCAGTCTCCTCCCCTCCTCTCCCCACTGTCTTTGCGCCTTCTGTTCTCAGCTACTCCCACTAGCACTTCTCCTCCCACCCTTCCCTCTGCTGTACTGTCTTTTCTCTCCGAAACTCCCCTCTTCATGTTTGGCAGAAAGCGTTTGCATGCATTCTCTATTAGTCCCATCCACTCTCCTCTCGCTCTCTCCCTGTAGACCACACAGTAAAATGGTCAACTCATGCACTGTATCCATGTTAATCAGAACCATATTTCCTCCTCCGCTTCGTTCTTTTTCTCCTCTCCTGCCTAAATCCCTCTATTCACGGTCCGACCGTTCCCCTCCTCCCCCTTTTTCAGTAGTGGTAACACAAATCCGTAGGAAAGGGTAAAACTTATTTTTGGAAAGGAGTGCAAATTCCTCCTCCTCCCATTGCTTCCTCTAAGTCAAGTAAGCTTTTCATTGACCCCATTGTAAATGGACTTTTAATGTGACATTACAGCAGAGCAACACACCCTAAAATAACATTCTCCTCACCAGGAAAACTTTCACTCTCACTCGCACCATGTTCAGTCCGGTTTTCGACCCAACGTATCGGGGATAGGGAAGCAGCATCTTCTGTCATGCTTCCTTCATTATTCTCTCTCATTAAGAAAGACACTCATCCGTTTTCTAATCAAACACACCCTGCCAAGCATTCCTGCAAATTGCTCCTGAGAGCCTCTTATGAAATAGCTCATCTGTCTCTCAACACGTCAAACGGCCCCCTTAAACTTACAACTGCATCTCCGATAATATTTTCATTCAAGAGCTCAGTGGGCTATCTCTCGTGCCTCCTGGTCCCCCCACACCCAAACCTTTTTTTCCTTGAATCACGCCGAGCTCAAATCAACATCTGTTCCAATAACTTGCTGTTATGCAACCGTATTGGAAAGCATTTCCAAGGCCAAACCTCCTCCTCACAGTGAAATAAAAATGAGCACAGAGATGGACAGCGGTCCTCTTAAATCACAGCAGCCACTTTTTATCATGACCTCTACTCCAGAAGCCTGACCTGTATGAAGAGGTGCAAACTGAGGAGGAATCAGGGCATGAGGAGAAATCTGGAGTCATACGAGTTATGATCAAATTGTGCAAAGTGACTCTAAAAACAGAATTAGAGTTGCAGGTTTGCAAACCTAAAAGGGCAAGTCCATTCAACCTGAGTCAAAGTGCATACTAATAGCTTTTTATACTCTCCACAGCTATACCGCTCAAACATAACTCTGAATTATTCTAACATTAGACCAGAAGCTTTTCCCAGTGACAGGATGATGGGTGGACTTGACACTGTAGTCCGTGTTGGCTCCTTGGCAGCGCCGAGGAGACGATTAAATCATGATAACGGCCCACCATATTTCCAGCCATCATCAGCATCCCATGACGGTGTTATCATCAATAACTACAGCACCATTGTCATCTGCCTGACAACAGCAGGAGCATGGCCGCGCTGCCCCCTGGAAATCCGGTTGCTGTGTTGGCATCTCACATATGAACCATGAAGCCTCACACAGTGGGTGATGCTCCATATGTTCAGGGATGTTTTCACTTCAGTCTCCCTCCTCCTCACACACACACACCTCACCTTGAAATTTAACGATTTACGTTATGGGTACTTGATTTTTGTCCCCATAAGACAAGTCTCAAGTCAGTTGCTGGAGACTTACTCTAACCTTAACTGTAATTAGGCTACTACTTGCCTCTCCCTAATCCAAACCCTACATGCATACCTAATCCTAACCCTTACTCTAATCCCAACTAATTTGGTCTGCATATGCACCTATTAACTCACTTACCTCCTTTCTGTTTTTTTAAATTTCCATATCCAGGGGTTAGCCCTGCCCTGTCCCTTAACCTAACCTTAACCCCGTGCCCCATTCCCTAACGCTAACCTTAACCCCCTGCCCTGTCTTCTAACCATAACCATAACACCTTGCCTCGTCCTCTAACACTAACTTAACCCCCCCCCGCTCTGTCCCCTAACCTGTTTTTCACATAACAGATGGACAAATATATAAATCTGTGCCTGTGCCTTCTCAGCATCTGCAGGTGTTTGAATGTATTGTCCCCTAAACTAACCCGAACACTAAAATAGCCTTAACCAGTTACTACTTGCCTTACCCTAAACCCTTACCTTTACCCTGACCCTAAACTACACCTAAACTTAGCCTTAAATCATGTCTTCACTTTTCAATTTATTGATTCGCGTTATGTGGACTTTTATTTTTGTCCCCATAAGGAAGACAAGTCCCCATATTGTGACTGAGCAAACAGATATAGGTCCCCAGAGCAGGAGCAATACCTGGACCACACACACACACGCGCGCGCACACACATATTAGTTGGGGTGTATTCAAAGTGTGTTGGTCGTACATTGTGTACCCAGGTCGCAGCTGCGTAGGCTGACTGATGTTGCTACTGTAGATACAGTACGGGCAGCAGTGGGGGTGTTAACCGCACTGGAGCAGCCTCTCGCTGGTTTACTGGGCACGTCAACAGGAGCTCCCTTCTCCATGATGACTTTGCGCACCCGCTGAAAATCACTCTGCTGTCGCACTTACAAATGATACACACATGCACGTGTTGTTGTTGTCGTCGCTCCTATACCTCCATAACGAAATACATCGCACATCCGAGCTCCTATAAACACACACACACATACACACACACACACTCATAGTTGCACGTTGAAACTCAACATGGAAGTGGATTAGGAGGGGGGAGGGGGGGGGGGGGGCGGTGTACGTAGCATGAAAATGTGCTTGCTCTTGCAGGGTTTGTGTTGTGGATTAGTCCCGAGACACCTCTGCTTTTTCTCCCCTTCTCTTCTATCCGTCTGTCCTCTGCTGGCTCTTCTGCTGGTGTCAGCAACATTGAAATAAGAAATATCACCGTGCACGGAGAACGGTGTGTGTGGGGGTGGGGGGGGGGGCGCATACATACACTCAGCAACAAGGGATAAAATTAGCGCAAAGCGGATGCACTCACACACAAAAAATATCCCCGTAACCTCCAGTGATTTGGTTGTGTTGATGTCAGGCCTGCACACATTCACGCACACTGCCATGACAATCCGTAATAAGGCTACGTAGGCTACTTACCCGAGAGCGCGTCCCGGAGCCAACTGCGTTTAGGCAGGAGGAGGTGAAGGTGTTGCTGTCCTGCTCTCCTCTCCTCCTCTTCCTCTTCTTCTTCTTCTTCGCGCCGACAGCTCCTGGTGCATTAGACGTTGCTTTGATTGCATAAGTGAGGCCAGCGGAGGTTAAAACACCTCCTAACGCCGAGTTTCGGTGCCATCCGAGCGCGGAGCCCGCTGTGCAACAACATTGGCGCGGGTGTTTTCATAATCATACAGTCGACAGTCGGCGCGTCTCTGCAGCTAGGTGGCGGACTGGTTACACTGGAGCTGCTGGTGGTTTTTTATTTTTTTGTCCTGCCACCACTTCTTCTTCTTCTCCTTTTTCTCTCGGGGAAAGTTACGTCGCTCCCTCCCGCGATAGTAATGGCTCAGATTGTGCCGCTTGCGTATTTGCGCACAGGCTGTTAACGTGTCAGGACGACGCGCTGCTGAAGGCAATGAAGGCAGCGTACGTGTGTGCATGTGTGTGTGCGTTTACGTGTGCGTGTATGTGTGTGTATGTATGTGTGTGTGTGTGTGTGTATGTGCGTGTGGTTACCAGAGCAGAGAGAGAGGTTGCCTGGATGTGCGGGAATGCAACTGCGTGGCCATTTTCATGTGGTCAGAGGCAGAGGACGAGATTAAACGGTGAACACGGCGCAGGATCTCGTTGCGGTTCATAACAGGCGAACGGGGAGGGCTATTTAGACGCTTAATAAAATGGCGACGACTTGGCTAAAATAGGTTGGCTGGTAGGATTGTGAGAGAGCAGCTGAAAAGTTGCATGGTGTAATGTAACAGGAGCTTCACAGCAGAGAGAGGGGGGTGGGGGGGAAAGGCAGCTCAGGGCTGAGCACTTATTAAAAAGTTCATCTGTTTTTCAAGCAGTTGAAATAAAAAAATCTGTGTAATGCACAACAAAACATTGACTATTTTTAGTATTCATACTTATATAAAGTATAAGTTTTAAACATTAAAATAAAGTAATAATAAACATTAATGATCAAAGCAATATTATTATTATAAGGATAAAAGAAGAATATAGAACATTTATTTATTGTTGTTATTAATAGTGTTATTGAGTACTTATAGCAATACTTTCCAAGACTCTGCAACAATCATAATGTACAAGGTTTGTTTTTGTAGTTTCTCCTCAGAGGATGTCTCACCTTGTTAAAGCCCTATGAGATAAATTGTGATTTGTGAATATGGGCTATACAAATATAATGTGATTTATTGATTGATACATGCACCTCAAACACTCTACTATGTTACTGTATGTGATATTTTCCTGTCCATTTATCATCTAGTGGCACTGTGTACTGTCAGTACTATGTCAGTGTCAATGGTTGACATGAGCTTTTCCATGCTGTACTGAAAAATAATTCCACCACCTTGGTTGTGTGGTCTCTAATAAATTGTTCTGATTCTAGTAACACCTCTGTTACTGCTGTGTAGTTTTTGTTGTCTATGCACAGGACCAGAATAACTCCCTATGGGGTCACGGGACAAAGACCCATGCTTTTCGGTCTCTACTTGCCCCATATTCCTCCTGTGCTCTGTGCATCATATGTGCTCTGTAACCTCCAAATTCCCCATTGAATGCACACGGATGAATGTCACCCAGTAAACAACCACCTACAGGCTCAGTGTGTCCATAGATACAGAACATTTTAATGAAATACACAATTTATTTAAGAATATGGATAATAATAAGGGCATTATCCCCTGAATATAAAAGTATTAATGCTGGATTTTGATTTAGGGTTCTTCTGCAAGACAGATCTTGCAAGACATTAGTATTTAAGTTGCTCAAGTATAAACCCTATTAGTCGTCATCGGCCTGTGGCTCTAGTCAAATTAAAACTTGAGAAATTGGTTTTGAAATTGATTGAGTTGATTATTTGAAAGAATTCATCTGTATCACAGATTCGCACCAAAGCACAGTTCTGAAGTGAAAAGCTTAGTTTTCATATATTTACAGACTGTGCTTAGTTCAAGTGATTAAACAGCATAAACAGATTTACAAACTAGTTACATTTAGGCAAAAGAAAGAAAAAAAATAGGCCGATGTAGTAGAAAGTTAGAAAGTAAAAATTGGGATATTAAAACAAAATTTAAGAAAAGTGGCCAAAATCTCAGAGCTTCTGTTAATCAACCATGTTTAGTTTTCAGTAGCTTTAGTTGTATTGCACATCTCCACTTCATACAGCTGCCATCTGTCAATTATCATTATTATAATAATTATAACTATCGTTATTATTACTGTTATTATTATTATTGTTATTACAGGTGAAACATGTCAACTCCATTTTCCTCTGTTGTCGTCGCCTGGCTCCTGGCACCTGATTGGCTGAACAGAATCCTGATAGCGTTTCGTCACTTCCTGCTGTGGGCTGCATGATGGCGGTGCCCATGTCGGCTCCGGCTCGTTGACTTATATTCACTTCTGCTGCCGCTGTGAGGTTTTTACTTTCAGCTTCAACCCTGAACACAGGAGGTTTTATGTCTTCGTGACATTACCCGAAATCCTCCTCGGTGAAGATTCACGGAAGTGAACGTGTGCACGATCTCACGCTGCTCCGCGCTGCTGTTGTTAGCTGTTAGCTAAGGCGTGGTGTTACCCAAGGTGAGAGCTGTCAGTCTGAACACACACACATCACCTGTAGTTGTCTCTGTGTCTGTGGACAGGATCCTAACTCGTGTCGTCCTCTGGGTTCAGATCATGGCGCTGCACAGACTGTCCTTCAGACTCCGGCAAACGGTGAGGTCACAGTTAAGAAGAGGAAGCTGTACACTGTCATATAACCTCCTCTGTGCATCAATAATAACAGTAACGTGTAGATCTGTGTAACGTGCTGCTCTGTTTACAGCTTAAGGAAGAAAATGTAGCAAGCTGATCATTGGACATCAGCTGATGTCTGTCATAAACCTACTGATCAATTCTTCTCCCTGAAATTATACATATAATTCATATTTCATAATCATTTAACAATCATATAAATACATTCATCACATATCATATAGCTTTGTGTAGTTATTTTTCAAAGTTCTACAGAGTATGTGTGAAAAAACGTTCCTTTTCTTGAAATTGTAATTTAGTAACTATTGAAATGATCATAAGGAAAATATAAGTCAAACAATGTTGAACTGATTAAACGAAAAAAATTGGTCAAGCCTATGGACATAATTGAAATTTAATGGACTAAAAGATGAATAGAAACTGCTCTGCAGATTTATTAATATTGAATAATGAAATGGTTATAGCCCTCAACTAAAATAACTGAATATACTCATGTACAATCCACAGCAGTAAGATTTGTCTCTGTCACCAGAGAACAAGTACATTTATATGTTCTCCTTTGGACACTGGATTCTTCCATTCAGTCCCTGAGCTGCTGCACAAAGGTTCACCTGTGTGATTTCAGTTTAAAATAATATTTGAGTTTTTTTCTCAAAATGCCTCTCAGACATCTAAGTGCGTTTGATCACGGTACATGTTTACATTAAAGCTGTTTACATTCCTGAACATGTTCCTGTGTATATTCAATATTTCCCCCTATTGAATTTTTCCAGGTGACTCATGTAAGGAGCCTTCACACCTCTGGATGTGGGCAGCAGCTGGAGTCTGTGGCTGTTGAGTCAGAACCTGAACCTTTCTCAGTTTTCAGGACGCAGGAAAATAATCCAGTGAGTAATCAGACGCTGAATATATCATCACCATGGTGCTCACAGCCAGTGACCACTTCGTTAAACAGCCTGGCTGCATCAGATATGTGTTTGTAGCAATACTTTTTATATTTCTTCACTGTTTGTGCCTTTCCAGGAATTTCAGTCTGAGAAACATTTGGGACAGTATTACACTCTGCCCTCTGCACACATCAGCACCGCATTCCCTCATGGACTCCCCTGGCGCTATCAACAACAGGTGGGATCTTGTTTGTATCATTGCATAAACACAAGGTTTAATAGTAAAATACAATGACGACAAGATTGAATGCCTGGTTTTACAGGTGAAGACGTTCAATGAAGCCTGCATGATGGTGAGGCAGCCCGCTCTGGAGGTCATCTCGTACCTGAAGAAAGCCGACTACAGCAAACCCGCGCACAGATATTTATTCTGTATCCTTCAAAGCAAACACTCACCCAGACAGAAAAGTAAACAACCTCTGCGAATTGTTGACTATTGTCGACCTTACATTAGAGCTGTTAAGATGGGTTGAGGGGCAGCGGGAAGACGATGTCTCTCTGCCACACAGTCCACTTCTGCCACACACAGGGGTGGCTTGTGCTGCACATTCCTGACGGTGAGACGAACACAGTCACACATGATTCATGGCTGCGGACTGGTAAACGGAGAGTTTCAGGAGTTTCCCTTCTACATCTTCTCTGTGTTCTTTTTTTTCTGTACAGCCTTCCTGTGGGTGAAGAACTGTAAAGAGCTGCTGCCCTCGTCCTTTAACAGCTCTCGCTTCGACCAACCGTTACAAGCTGCGGAATGGCTGCGCGATTTCAAAATAACCAATGAGCAGTTCCTTTCAAAGGTAACAATTGTTGGGCAGCGTGCATTTATCAGGGTTTCTGCAGAGTCTTACACAGTCTGTATTTTCTATAATCAAAAGTTTAGGCTTAAATATGGTGAAATCTTAAGCACTGGGTCTTAAATATATTTAGTTGAGATTTAATTTAATTCCTGTTAATAATGTTTTGAGAAATTTCCTTGTGGCATGCATAGTTTGTAACATCTCTGTATATTTTAGTTCTTTCTCAACGATCCAGATATTAGCACGCTCTAATAAAACATCCCTCACATCTGTCGTCTTGACTTAGGTCTTGAAATTAATTTATTATGGTCTTAAAAAGTCTTAAATTGAACTTAAAGAAACCTACGGAAACCCTGGTGGATCAACATCACTCATCAAATGATATTTCTATAAGTCACTTTAAATATACATAGTCAAATTAAGGCTCGTGGTGCTGGAAAACGATTTGTCACATTATCAACAAGCTCTCAGGCATTAATATTCCTTAAACGTGCCTTAACTGTGTTTTCACAGCAGTTGAGGTCACATGCTAATACACATAAAGCAATTAAACTGCTGGATGAACGTACCTGAATCTACTCTAGTTTTAAATACAGTTTCTTAGTAGCAAGAGAACAGCTTGATTATTTTAGCTTTATTGTTTGAAGGAAAAGTAACATTTTGATGTATTCAGCACAAAAATCAGTATGTGTAAAAATGAACATATATGGAATAAGTATAAATATAATAACCTGTAAATCCCAGTAAGAAACAATACTGTCTTATGTGTAATAAAGTAAACAGCCCCATTACAGACTGATCAGATTATGTTTCTGGATAATTTAGGATGTTAACTTTACTCAGGACTTTATATAGCAAAGTGTAGAGTGTTTACTCTGGCACTATTGATTTAATCACATAATCACAGTCTTAAACATATTGACACATGCAATTAATGCCAATAGAAACAACCCATTGTGCAGTTAGGAAAGTCTTGAGAGATTCATGAGAATGATTATTGTTTTGAATGTTTGGTGAAAGAAACACTGGAAACTTAAATGAGAACCTTGTTTGTATAAAAAATAGTGAGTGAAATTGTGCCGTTTCCCTCCCAGATAAAGACAAAGCAGCGTTATGTGTGGACAAAGAGGGAGTTCACCGAGGAGGGGAGTTTACTGGGACAGTTGGTGGATCAGGTGAGCGCTCTCTTTATTCTTCTGCATGTTGAGAAGTTGCAGTAGGAGGTGCAGTTTATCTCGCCCTTCACGATTTCATTCTATCTGTTCGCTGTTCTTTCTCTCTGCCTTAGCAGCTGCCCCAAAGGGGTCATTAAAGTTTCATCTTTCACCTCGCCTGTGCTTAGTGCTGATCGATAGCCGATGAACTGAGCAGGGTGATGGATCAGCACAATGTTTTTGTACTACACAGTGTCAACGACAGAAAGAGCAGTGAATTTATGTGCAGCATGTGATTTTCTCCTTTTTCTCTGCTGTTGTTAAGCTTCTGATTTAAAGAAAACTTTGGGACAGCAGCGCTGCCGGGTTGTGTCGGGTTCGTCAGTGGGTTTATTTTTAGGTGACGCTGTTACTGTGAGCTCATTATGGGCTTTTAATGTGGTTAGATCTCATATCATCAGCCATCTGACAGCACAATATGAGACAAAGCAGGTTATACTGACAGTTGTGGTATTTTATTTCTCACTGACTTTGTTTCACATCCCCAGTTTTGGCATCTGTATTAAACAGTTTGGTCTTTAGAGGCTTAAAATTAAACCAATTTTGCAATAGATTACTGTTTACTAGGGACAAAAATGTAATTTATAGAGAGAGATGGAGAGGGAGAGGGGGGGGATGGAGGCTGTCACAAGGTAAATCTGTAAACTGTCTTTTTCCCATTCTAAATAAATGTTTAATTGTTTAGGATAAACCTACTTAAAGGGAAGGATAAGAGTATAAAACTCTGTCTGGTTATCGTGTCGCTAACTCAACCACTACATCAGTATAAGTAACTGCCACGAGTAAAGAAGCACAGATCAATGCAGACAGTCTGTGGTACTGTGAGCACATTGCTCCATGTGTCAGTTTGGTTATGTTCGGCTCCAGCAGCTGACAAAGGTTTATCATTCCCTCTGATGAGAATCTATTTCTTTCATTAAGATACTAATCAGTTTAGGTAAAAGGATTGTGTTGGTCTCTAAGACAGAATCTAACAATCAGCGCACTGAGCTCCACGGGATCCTTTTTATTTATTTAATTTTCTCTCAGAACACTTATGTGATGTTTCAAAGGAATTGATTGGTCTGTGGGTGGAGCTTCTAAACTGGTTGATCTTTTATCTCTAACTTAATCTGCGCCGGGGCAGGTTAGCCGTTCAGCATTAGTTACCATGGTGATTTACCCTGACACAAGCTTCGTAGGACCGGAAAGCCTGAACTAAACCTCAAGTTACCCCGATAACTGCAAATCCTGCTTCGTAATACAGGCCTCGGGTCTACTCAGTCCTTAGCAGGCAGCTTTTCTACTGGTTTTGGTCCACAAGCTGTAGGGTCAGTCTGGTGCGCAGTCTGTTACCTGAGGCCAGCGGCACAGAATACCTGCTCAGATGGTTCCAATGTCCAAGATGTTTACCTTAATTACTTTTCCATAACTCTGTTTCACAGATTTTCTCCTTTTAGAGAGTTGTGTATTGTCACTATTTCAGTTTGATGTCCTTTCACAATACAGTGTCTTCAGGTTTCGATTGTGTGTCCTTTACCGCAGGGAATATCTCGTGTGAAGAGCAGCAGTGATGTTGTTGGGGCAGTGATGAAGGAACTGAGGCTACAAAGCGGCCAGCCGGAGTCAAACTTTCGCCTGGCCGTGGCTGTGGATGGTGCCAACGCCCTGTGGGGAAGATCCACCATCAAGAAGGAGGATAGGAGCGCTGTGAGAAAACATATTTGCAATCCTGTCATGTTTCATCCTCGTCTTCATGCGTCTCAGTTTCAACAGACAGGACAGGTTTTATGTGTCTCTGTTTCTCGCCATCATCAGGTGGAGCCAGAGGAGCTGACTTTGGTTTATAACCTGAGGAAGCTGATGAACAATGACTGGGTGAGAAGAACACGCTAAAGGCATTGACCATAGTTACATGAGAATATTGTATATATATATATTATTTCTTCATTAACACGCACTCTCTTGTCTCAGACTGGAGGCGCCATCATCTCCACTGTGTGTCAGACAGGCTCCCTCTTCATTTCGAAATCTGCCTACTTGCCTCAAGAGCTGCTGGGAGAGGTCAGAGGTCATTTTATCATACAACGTTTATCTCTAGAACTTCTCATCAAGATCTGACAGCAGATTCATCTTTCCTTCTCGTTACTAACTCTGGTTATTAATCAGGAAATTGCAATTCCGACCTCATGACTGCGCCGCTCCGATTATCAGGCATCTGACTTTGAAAGATGACTTTTAGTGTAACACACAGGACATAATGTTTTGTTATTGATTTGCAAAACAAACCTTTTGTTTTTTATGAGCAACAAGGCCGCTAATATATCAAGTAATATTAACAGAAAACATTCATTCAACAGATTCATCCGGACTCGCTTAACCTTCTGCTTTTGTTTATTGACATTAGAGCCAGTTGTCGCTGCACGCCACTCCATTTTGTTTATGTCTCCATGAGGTCACATGAGACGTGAGTGTGCGTCGCTGCCTCTGGAGCAACAATCTTAACGATATCCTGTAGAGTGATGCACCATTATTCTCTAATCTGGTACTGTGCGCTTGTTTAAGATTACAGAGAATGTGAATATTCTGCTTAGAACAGAAACTTCAACATGACAGGATTTTGAATGTGTCCTCATCCTGTCTGCCTTGTTCAGTTTAAAAGCCTGAAAGCTGGGAGTGTCGTACTGTGCTGTTGTGTTGTCGCAATGGGCTTTTACAGGATTATTTATTACCGTCATATTTATCTGCTGTCGGCTGCATCTAACTAGATCAATTTACTAATGGACCAATAAATCCATCGCTGTCAACCACCTCTTCCATTTATGGAGGACGAGGAATGAACTATAAAACTGAACGAAGGGTCAAATAACATTTTACTAAATAAAAATGGTTGATGCTTTGATCGCATAGTGTTAAATCATTTCGACTTCTATTCATGACCAGCGACCATGTTTACATATCTAAAAGCCTGTGTTACTGATTTCTTCCCTCTGTGCGTCTGAGGTATATAAATTCTAATATCTGTATTTGTTTGAATATTACAGCAGGGCTTGTGTTGAATATTATTTTGTCCTTGTGTCTGTTGTTCAAATTTGCTGTTTGT
Source organism: Hippoglossus hippoglossus (assembly GCF_009819705.1). Classification (NCBI taxonomy): domain Eukaryota; kingdom Metazoa; phylum Chordata; class Actinopteri; order Pleuronectiformes; family Pleuronectidae; genus Hippoglossus; species Hippoglossus hippoglossus. The sequence continues at coordinate 10,665,998 of NC_047166.1, read as the reverse complement.
GATCTTAATACATCTCTTAATATGCTGTTGAAACCAACGATGCGTTTCTCTGCATGAAGACGACTGCTTTGATGTCCTGTATTTTGACTTCCTGTCTCTGTGCCGCTCACCAGACGGGTTTCGACAACATGGACCCGTTTATCCCGGTGTCGGTGCCCAACTACAGCGAGAAGGAGTTTGAGAGCTGTTATCTTTACTATATGGACCGCAACTGGCTGCAGCATCCACAGAGTAAGTGACAGTGACATCGAAGCTTTCACTACGATGTTATACTTTAAGTGATGCTGTTCGAATAACTTTGATTTTTTCATCAGGTCTGACAGAGGAAGGGAAGAAAGAACTCGTCTTTATGAGCAACAGAAATCCAACCATGATGGAAAGAATTTGTTCCTCCCTATGAAGAGATATCAGTGTCCTGGGAATATCCAAACTTACCAATGTCCATTTCTGTCATTTGTAAATTATGATGCATGTATGTTGCTTTGATAATAAAAAGTTGAACCAAGTGCTTGTTTAATAGTCATTTCTCTCTTGATCATTTTTAAATCCACTGTAAGAACATTACATCTTTTTCTTTTCAGCTTGAGAGTGGTTCTGATCATGAACATCTTCATACAATCTTTAATTGCAAGTAGGATGGATAGATGGAGGAATAGATGAATAAATGGATAAATAGATAGATGGATGCCACTGTTGTGTATATTTCCACATACAACTTGAGAAACTAATAAAAAGTGATGCAGAGTCACTGAAATATGTATTTGGATCATGCATGCTGCAAAAGTCTAAAAACATAAAAAATGATCTTGAATATGATCAGAACAGTATAAAAGGTAAATGTAACCACATTTATTTATTATCTATTTTATTATCTATTTGAAGGTGCAGTGCCTCCTGGTGTCCGGTACCGGTTATTGCACCGGTGTTCACATGACAAAGTCACATGTCGTTACAGGAAGTGGTCACTGGTTTGGTACAAAGGAGACGTGAGAGTGGATAGTAGAGAGAAAATAGTATTTCCATAAATTCCCAGGACATGTCAGAGTTTCTGTCAGGACCCTGTCAGGTGAGATCATCTGCTGTGACGTGTTGTTGTTGTTTTACTGAATTAACCAGTGTTTCATTCATATGCAACTGGATCTACTTTGTTTGCAGATGAAATGGCTGTGTCACTGCCATCAGCTGGACTTGTGGCTCTTGTCTTCCTCACAGCACAAGTGAGCATGGCAACAGGTAACACAACACAACTCTTTAGACAAGTTGTGTAGTTAAGCTGAGAACCAGATCCCTGCGTAACTCCTTGAAATAACTTCCTGTGTCAACAAGACAATTTCAATGTAAATAGTTATACTTTTTCCAATATTGAAACCACAGAATATCTGTTTTTCTTGTAATTTAATTATAACTTTTTGCTTTCCAGTCCTGGTTCCATTGTATTGATCAATACAACCCAAAACTAACAAATGAAAACATAACATGGGGTGTTTATATGGAGGATAAAAAAGCAAAACAAAAAGAAAACTCAACATAAAATATCTGAAATGTTGCCAACTTAAAAAAGCACATTTCATTTACGTATATCTACGCACTCTAGATTGGCCACTTGTCTGTTTAAACCTTTGCTTTATGTTTATTTTGTGTGTGTGTGTGTGTGGGTGCATGTTGTATTATATACACACAGCATATCCCTATTGTTATTGTTACCAATCACCCAGTCTTTTGATGTTATATGTATAAGTTTTACTATGACCTGCCTTTATTGTTACCTCTGTTACTTTTGATCTGCTGCAGTTGTTTAAATGTCGTTTCCTCTTCTGTGTTCCACAGTCGTTAAAACTTCGCACTCCTGCGTCTTCTTCTCTCAACAGAAAGCAACACATGTGTTGCCAGGAACTTTGGCCATGGCTCCGTGGTGTGTGAGTGTAACTCCACGTACTGTGACGGTGTCGGGTCAGTGACCCTGCCCCCGCTGGGACAGTTCTCCTCCTACCTGAGCAGCGTGGCGGGCAGCAGACTGGAGCCGGGCCGGGGTCGGGTCCAGGTGAACAGCACCGGGGCAGGTGAGTGATGTGGGCTTTTATTGTGGATGTCAGTGGCGTTTGCACAAGTGCAGAGCATCTCTCATGTGTATGTGTCTCTGTCAGGCCTCAGGTTGACCATCGTTCCCTATCAGAAGTACCAGAAGATCCGGGGGTTTGGTGGAGCGATGACAGACGCAGCAGGGATAAACATCCTGTCGCTCTCTGCTGGAGCACAGGACCAGCTGCTGCGACAGTATTTCTCCAGTGAAGGTAAACTACATGTGGTCACCTGCCTCATCTCGCAACTGCTTTGTAATACCACAGTGCTGCATCCGAAAAGTAGGATGTTAATGTTCATTCCAGGAATATTCAGGAAGTAGATGCAAATTTATTAGTTATTATTTTTTGACTGAATTTGTATTTGCTTGTACATTTTTCACACATGAGCATAAGGCAAGTTAAACCAGTTGCTATTGTTGCTATTGTTACTGTAGCTCCAGGAGTGAATAACTGCAGAAAGTTGTTGGTCCACTGGGGTTTGATTAGTCCGAATATTGAGTGATTATTCAGCCTTTGTTGTAACTGGTGCTGTGTCTCTGGCAGGTATCGGCTACAGCGTTGTGCGTGTCCCAATGGCAAGCTGTGATTTCTCCACGCGTCTGTACACCTACGCTGACTCCACTGGGGACTACAACCTGGACAACTTCTCTCTGGCCCCCGAGGACGTCAACATGAAGGTCTGTCTCTCTGTCTTTGTCTCGCACACATCCATCAGTCCCTCTCATCTCTCCTCCTCTTCCTCTCCTCAGATCCCTCTTCTGCAGCGAGCTCAGGCCCTGTCTCCTCGCCCCCTGTCTCTTCTGGCCAGTGCCTGGAGCGCCCCCGCCTGGATGAAGACTAACGGTGCACTCATAGGAAAAGGCTCCCTGAAAGGCCAGCCTGGTGGCAAGGAGCATAAAACATGGGCTCAGTACTATATCAGGTGACGTGTGGGTTCACCTCAGTGTGATGTAGGAGGAGATGGAAAATGAGTTCTGATGGTTGCTTCACGCTTTCCTCTCAGGTTCCTTGAGGAATATGCTAAATATAACTTGACCTTCTGGGCCTTGACCACAGGGAATGAGCCCTCTGCAGGACAGATGACAAACTACAGGTGAGTGATTTTAGTATGAAACATTATTAACCATCCTCATGGGTTCTAAACCTTCACATCAGACTGAGAAGAAGCTTTGTCTCGCTGCAGTTTCCAGGCTCTGGGCTTCACGCCTGAGGAGCAGCGGGACTGGGTGGCTCTGGACCTGGGCCCTGCACTGCATGCCTCATCATTCCCTCACACACACGTCCTCATACTGGACGACAACCGTCTGCTGCTGCCTCACTGGGCCAAAGTGGTGAGTTCAAGGACAGAGGTACTGTGGAAAAAGCCACGGTAAACTTAATTAAACCTGAGTTTTCATTGGTTTTGCAGAAACGTAATCAGAGCTCTCCAGCCACAGAAATATATAATAGGTATACTCTAACAAAAGAAAACAGGTAAGATAATACTAGAACATAATATTAATAACAATAATAATAATAATGAACTTTATTTATACAGCACTTTTCAAAACACAGTAACAATTCTAATCAGGGGGCCTTCAGGGTGCCTACGGAAGGTAGGAGGTTCATCGGGTACACCCAACCGGCAGGAGACCCCGGGGTAGACCCAGAACTCGCTGTAGGGACTACATATACCATCTGGCCTGGGAACGCCTTGGAATCCCCAGGTAGAGCTGGAAAGCGTATCTGGGAGAGGAATGTCTGGGATACCCTACTTGGCGTGGAGTTAATCAGCAGACAAAAGATGGATAGATGGAGTTACAAAGTGATTTACATGCTGGGAATAGGATTAAGAAATTTCAGGACTAAAGCAAATAAGGGATTAAAATAATACAGAACTATAACAAGTAACAAGTACATCATTAATACAATAATAGAATATAGTCAACACATATAGGTAATAAAATATTGTACTAGGATTCATAAATTATGTTTTAAGAAGTGTCAGGGAGCTGAGGAGCCTTCACTGCAAAAGCCCGGTCACCTTTAGTCTTGAGCCTGGACTCAGGAACAGTCAGCAGAGCCCTACTCTCAGTCGCACATCAATTATCTTAATGCAACTCTGGACCCAGATAAGTTGATAAAATGAATGTATGGTTCATTTAAAAAAAATGATTAATAAATATAAGTTAACTTAAAACTTGTGCTAAAATTATGACTTCAGAAGCCTCTAAGCTGCTGTAGATAGCCCCAGTAAATTCAGTGCTTTTCCAAACCCTGCAGATACCCTGGAAAATAACTGTGGTGCTCTGTGTTGCCTTCATTCTATGTGGAAACTCAGTTCTCACTCACTTCCCTCGTCCCTGCAGGTCCTAACCGATGTTCATGCAGGAAGGTACATTCACGGCGTGGCAGTCCACTGGTACATGGACTCCTTCGTCCCCGCTGAGTTGAGCCTGGGAGTCACCCATCACCTGTACCCAGAGTATTACCTGTTCGGCACGGAGGCCTGCGCCGGGTGGAGCCCGCTCGACAGAGGGGTGAAGCTGGGGAGCTGGGGCAGGGCTGAGCAGTACGCACATGACATTATAGAGGTGAGACCCTCTTTATCTTACCTGTGGAGGGTTGTGCTTGTTCAGTCACATCCACAGTAGCAGATGTGAGTCCTGACAAGCCGTGAGTTGTACCGGAAAGGTGAGTCACCTCCTCTGATACTGCAGTGCAGGTGTACAAGTCGCACTCTGCTGCACACTCTCCATAAACTGCCTGCAGGCCATCAGAGCAAGCTGGAACTGGTGTTTTCTTTCATCTGTCTTCACTCTCTCAAAGGAAATTGGACGCCTTCCATTCTGTCCATTTTGCATGGGTGCACTCAGCCTCCAGACGGCTCCAGACTCAGGAGGAATTTGTTTATGTAGATGTGTTGTCCTTGTGACATTTAATCAAAACAGCAGGCTCCAGTCCAGTTGATTCATTTACACAAAATAACACATCTTACAACAAAGTTGCACCAGATAGATTTTAATCTGTGGGTGTTTTCTCCGTGGCAGGACTTGAATCACTATGTCGTGGGCTGGACTGACTGGAACCTGGCATTGGACCAGACTGGTGGGCCAAACTGGGTTAAAAACTTTGTGGACAGCCCTGTAATCGTAGATGCAAGGCGTGACGTCTTCTACAAGCAGCCGACTTTCTACAGCATCGCCCATTTCAGGTAGAGCATGATCCTTCATCGCACTGTATGTCCCGTTTCTCCTGTTCCATCCTCAGTGGGCAGCAGTTTAACGAGAATCACAAATCTCCTGTTTTACACAGTAAGTTCCTGTGGGAGGGGTCTCAGAGAGTGGGTGTGTCTGCCAGTCAGGAAACACACCTGGAATTCTCCGCCTTCATCAGACCAGACGGCTCAGTGGTGCTCATCATACTCAACAGGTACAGGATCTGTCTGAATCATAGATTGTTAATAAAGATGGACGACTTCCCAGCATCCGGAAATGAAGCCAAAATATCCTGGACATTCGTGCTGCCATCTTGTGCAAACGACGTCATTTGAAACCAGAGTTCACAGGAGCGATCGAGCCGTGGTATTGAGGTCGCAGCGATACAAACCTCGGAGCCCGTCGGCTTTGGTCTGATGACGACTTAGTCTCTGGGGTCAACGCCCAATATTTTGTGGCTTCCGGTGTAGACAGCGGATATTTATATCCAGAGATTTCAAGCACACGACCAATCACAAGTAAGTCTCAGCTGTCAATCATGACATTTAACTCCAATTTTATAGCTTGAAATAACTAATGAAACTTACTGCAAAAATGACCACTTGCACATACATCAGTGTGATAATAATTAACTCGCATGTTAAAACTATCTTTTTTATCGATCAAAAACTTGGGAGGTGGCCTGCTTCATGACCTCTACTGCAGCCGGCCACCAGGGGGGGGATTAAAACACTTTGGCTTCACTTTTGGGGAGTGGTCATATCGTCCATCTTTATATACAGATGGTTTAAATGTGTAAATGATAATGGATTGTACTGAACACTTTCTGTTGTAGGTCGTCGTCCGTGATCCAGTTTGAAGTTTGGGATCCGGCTGTGGGCTACATCACCTCCACTGCTCCGGCTCATTCCCTCCTCACACTGGCTTGGAACACTCACTGATTATGACCAGGACATCATATTTACAGGGGATTTGTTTCAACAAGATCAAAATCATAGATGTTTAAGTTCAGGGAGTCGTCAGGGGAGTAAAGAGGTGATGGTATATGATATCAAGTCGAGCATTTCTCCACAGGAGTGTATTGCAGCGGTACATTTAAAGAAAGATGAAACAGAAGTGATTTCAACGTGCACGAGTTAATCTTTTAATGTTTGAACTCCTCATCACCAAAGATAGTCATTACTTTGAGTACGTCTTCAGCCACTTAAATGCACTTCTTTTAAATTAACTGCTGCAATTCTTTGTTTTATCTACCATGCCTTTCTGCAGGGTTTGTGATTTTGTTGGTCACTTAATTAAATTAACCTCAGCTCATTGCACTTTGTAATGCACCACTTCCTATCAGGGATGGTACCTTAAACTACTGAACGCAACACCTCAGCAGAACGACCTGTGCTGCCGTGTAACTGATGCCTTAATTTCCAGGTAATAAGATGCTTTAAGTGTCCTCATCATGTCAGAGCACTGAATAAATTCTATAAATAATGTACAGAGTTTGTAAATGACTACGCTTGTTGCTATTTTAAATAAAGCACATCTTGTTTAATCAAGTAGTCCATGTCACTTCTAATGTTTGTAAGTATCCCTTGGGGGCAGAGAGAATATAAAATGAAATGTTTTAACCGGATTGTGAGAAATGAAAAGGAAACTTTTTAAATTTGTCATTTATTAATACCTCATAGACATTTTTTCCCCATATATATAATATACAGTTTCAATAACCAGGTATTTCACATTTGTTTCTCCATTCTCAATGTTTTTTCCTTTGCAAACCGTAAGTAGTTGGACTAAAATTATTTACATCAAAAAAAGTGATAAAAATGTGAAACAAAAGACAAGTCATAAACAATAGGAATTGAATGACAGAGGGATGCCATCTGTTTAGAATATATACACAAGGAGGAATATGTTGGAACCTAAAGCATTAGATAATGGGTTGAGCTCCATAGATATTTAATTTCATTCCCTTACTGGTTTTTGTTTTTTTCAAACGTAGAAGAGTCCAAAAGGTGTGAGGAATCCTTTGCTTCCATTTGATGTCATAGATAGTTTAGACAGCAGTACTAAAGTACTCGCTTGTGTTGTTTATCCAATAGCAACACTACAGAGGATGGTCGCAATAACATCAACACCCTGACAATGCAATCCCAAAAAACTACCAATTAAATAACCAACGTCCTATCATCCTCCTGAAACTATCTCAACAAAAAACATTCTACCCTTAATAAACTCTACATTCTATTGCAGGGGTGCAGGTGTTTGTGTTGTTAGGCCCAGGCTCTGTAAATGCCAAACCCTACTGTATTCCAATATGCCGTACAGGGCTCAGTTGCAGGTTTCAGCGAATCGTCAAGTGACTAGAGAGGGAATGGTATATGATATAAAGTTTCCTCACAAGAGTGTATTGCAGCAGTGCATTTCAAGAAAGATGGAAAAGGAGAAGAAGTAGAGAAGACTTGGGCTTGATCATCGTTATCAATCTAGGCTGGTTTGTTATTAGGCAAAAAAAAAAAAAAAAACGAGATCGAGCAGACCTCAACTGAGCGTTAAGACGTCTGTTCAGGTATCTGTGTACATGTTTGAGGAGAAAGGCATTGAAACAGAAAATAAAAATACAAAAGAAACAATAGACTGAGATGATTACAACTGCAAAAGAGATGAAGAGATGAAGAGAGGGAAGTAGAGAAGCGCTTTTGTCTTCCCGGTGTGTTGGTGAACGTAGGCAGGGAGAACGGAGGGATGAAACGGGTGGGCGTCTCAGAAGGACCATCTCTCCTGTGTGCGAGGGTCCATGGAGAGGGAGGGGGACTCTGATGGGGGCTGGCTGCTGCTGTCTTCACCGTTCAAACTCTTCCTACACACTGGACATGTGTCATGCTGCGTGGCCACGGAACAGAATGCACATAACATTAGCTTTAGGCAGTTTTCTCACAAGAGTTTTAACAAGAGGACTTCTTATTTTACTCCTGTTTTTACCTCTGCCAATGAAATTGTGTTTTCATGGCTGTTTGTTGGTTTGTTTGTTTGTCAGCAGGATTAATCAAAGACTACTGAGCCAGTTTTATTAAAACCCAGTGAAAGGGTTGGATAATACTTTTATATTTTATTTGATTATCTTGTTGGAATTTAGAGATTTTTTTGACACTGATTTCCCATGGACCAATTCATGAATCTTGATTAAATAAAGTGACTGAATCTAAAAGGGACTGCTGGACCTTTGCAAGTGCAAATCTAGTCCATGATGATTTGAATGCATTTGTTTAACAGTCCCTGTCTGGTCACTCAAAACATACCTTAGCCAAGTCCAACTTCAGCTTGGGTAATTCAGCTTCTCTCTAATTTAGCATCAAACAATGTATTCAACATGTCTGCACAAATGTTATCTATTAGACCTTCTTTTACTGAAAGTGATTCTAAGGTTAAGGACAATAATATCCTACATTTTTAATTATTGTTGACAAGTATCACGAGAGCACAAAAGCCAGCGATGATCTCTCCAACTAAATAACATTTCTATGTAGCTTATTACTCTCAAGAACACAATCACTCTGTACAATATATTATTATTTTGTGAAACAAATTTTATTTTATTATTGCTGTATTTACCGTATTATAACTCTGGTCTGTCTTAATCGCTTCTTCTTTATTTATTACTTACTTAACCACCAATTTGTTTTTGCTAACGTGGCCTCCCTGCAAACGTTTGTCCCTCATTTGTATTGAATAAATGGTTTAATTAATAAACATTCTTGAAACCTTAAAATCAACGAGCCAACCCGCTTCACTAGGTAACACGTTCCTTCATTATAATAAACGAGGGAAATGTTTATTTTCAGGCTATAATCAAGCACAGTACATGGTTCTGCTACTGGAAATGTTCATTGGGCACCAAATGAATCTGAAGCATTATTTACGTGCTTAGCTGTTCTGGGAAATTATTAAGGTTTTCAAATGAAATTATTCTCATATATAAGATGCTATTAAATGTTTTCCTTTAATTCCACAGACAGGGGGTATCGGATGTTTTTGGTGTCTTCATGGGATTTATTGACAATAACAGAAATATATAATATCGCCAGCATCACCCTTTAAATTTACCTAGAGGTTTCTATGTGGATTCCCAGGAAAACAAAACATGTGTTAAAATGTCCCCTATTACCATCATGAGTGCTGTTAATATCACATATACTGTGTGCACCACTACATGTGAGGAAGCAATGTATATCTTCTTTGTTGTGACTCACCATTTCCAGCCATGGCACTATACAGTCTGAATGAAAGAAGTGGTTACAGGGTAACTGTCTGACTGGCTCTCCAACTGTGAAGTCCTCTTTGCACACTGGACATTCCATACAGCAGTCTGAAAGGAGAAACCATGCACATGTTTAATCATTCCCCTTGTATTAATATTCTTGTGATTTCAAGAGGTAGTCATCAGTCACTTTCTTCAGGAGACATCTATCTTCATTAGCACCATTACATTTCCTAGCAGGGACTTGAGGTGATACGAGGCTGCTGAGGATGACTAATGAATAAAAACACAGACAAAAAGCCTGAATAATCACATAGAGCGTCATTAATCCCAACAGATCAGCTATCAACAGCTAGGCTGCACAATCAACCACAATGTTACAGCTCAGTGGTAAAATAGGACACACAGCATTCACACAAGGCGCAGCCCAGAAAGACAGGACGTCATCTTGAAATAATTTATGGAACAAACAGTTGATACTGTCAAGGTTAATGGGCATTTCTCCTCAAACACCAACAGTTTCAGAGGCTTCTCTTGGCAGGCGGCAACAGAATATAAACACAACTGCCTGTTCATGCTGTGTCTGAATGCTGCACAGGCTTCTAACCAAATAAGCATCTATTTACATAATGACAAATGTGTTCATGGCCATTTGTTTTACTGAAAGTGTACAACTTTATACATGTCCAGCAAGAAATATTTAAATTTGTAGTTAAGGATGCACAACAAACAACTCTGCGTTCTTACCTGCTTGTTCCTGAGATATATTGACAGTCGGGAGAGAAGAGATCTTCTCTTTCTCTGCTGGAGGAGGTCCTGTGTTTTCCAGCTGACCTAGTAGCTACAGAAAAACAAACACATGTAAACTGAAGACCATTTAAACAGCAACACAAATACAAAGTCCGATGTTCTTATAAGTTTGGTTTACTTGTGTTATCACAGCGTCTAACCCTCCCTGTCCCCAGGCGTAGTCCCCAGGGTTAGAGTGCAGCATCCCTGTCCTGAAAAAGATACAGATGACTCAGGCTGATCAAAAACAGCACCAACACTGCCACCCTGGCAGACACTGTGATGCTACTGTAATGTCATCTTACCATGAGAGCGGAGGTGAGCTGGAGACTCCAGAGTTGGCAAAGAGGCCAGCAAGAAACTGTTGCACAATCCTAGCACACAGTGAAAAGAGAAAATACAGATAAGTTAATGTCATTGCCAAAAATAAGAAGAGTCAGGATTGTAGAGGCATAAATAGCACTGTCATTATAATAAGTGGGAGTATCTGAGGCGGAGAAAAATGCCAAGAGGATGCTGAGGAAGCCAGAAGACATTTACTCACCCTTCCACAGCGGGCGAGCGGTCAGGCCTGCTGCTGCCTCTAGACCGGTATCTTCTCTGGCTGTGCAGGCGAGGTGGGCGTCCCGGTCCCCAGTGATCCCCGGCTCCTAGTAGACCCCCCATAGGTCCCCCAAGGCCTGCTGGGACTGACCCCCCGATTGGTCCCCCTCCCAACCCCCCCAGGTCACTGAGACCTCCCAGCCGTCCTCCAGGGAGCCGAGGTTCTGAGTCAGGGGTGTCATTGTCTGTTGTAAATGGCCGCTCCAGTAACAACAGGTGCCATAGCTACGGGAATATCAGGATACGACAGGGAAGGAAAACAGGTAGAGGTTTGAAGAAAGATGGGGTTTCAGACAGAAGGAGGGAAATTAGAGAAAGCAATAGTAAAATGATGAACAGGGGATGAAGAAAGGGGGGAAAGGCAGGGGGGAGTAAAAAAGTTATTAAAACACATGAAATGATCGCAATCCATCCCCTTTGCACACTTCCCCACCGCGTTCTCCAAACACATGTGTGTCAGCTTGTACCTCTGCAAACTGTGTGGCTGTGTCATCTATCCCGTTTGCACCACCCTCTAGGAGACTGAGAAAAAGGGGACAGAAGACGGTTTAGTGTTAACCTGCGACAAAACTGCAGAATGAGCCTCAAAACTTCAACAGCGCAACATGTAGACTAACACTAACAGGACTTAACATGTCTTCTTTTCTATGAACTTGGTGTGGAGTAGATAACTACAATAATAGACATCTCTTACCTGGAGTCTTCTGTTACTTCCTCTATGAACCCTGAATCACATCTCGGACAGATGTACTCCTGCAAAGAGACGCAAAACAAAGACTGAGTCACAGAGGTGAGGAAAAAACAGACAAATAGAAAAAGGTGACACATTCAAATGTCTTATTTCCTTAGCAAACTTTCCAATAGCAGTTGACAATGGTATAAAATAGTAAAGAGCTGCAAGTTTTCAACCTAGAGAATCAGGAACCAAAAAAATAACGTTTGCTTTAGAAATGTCTCTTTACACTATACTTGAACACACAGTAGTGACAAGCTGGTAACTGGAAATATTCACCCAGCCCTTGGAGTGAATCATAAATCACTGTAAAGACTTTTTGCTGACTGGCTTTGACAATGACATAACACAACACTGTGTCAGAGGATAATATCAGTCATATTTGTATGATGGCCTGTGTTTTATGAATGTAACCCAGTAGGAAGAGCTGGTCGGCCAACCACACCTAATGTATTCAGTGTTTTAAAAACCACTCTAACAGAATGAGGAAAAGACTCCTGTCCGCTGGTTCAGCCAGATCACGTGTTGTTCACTCAATGTAAGCAAGAGTTCCTCAACCTGAGGTCATTTAATATACAGACAGGGCTGTGACAGATTAGACAGATACTTAAGTTTTATCATTATTATGTTCAATTTGTAGATGAATAATCATGTTAATTGCGTGTCTTCACTCAGAGGTTATCCTCTCTGTTGTATAAATGGACAAATGATTGACAGATGATCCTTGGTATACACTGTAGTTGTCGTGGGGTTATAAACTGTGTTGGCTCAGTAAAGACATGCAATAGGATTGAGAGAGTCAGTGACAAAGCAGACAGGAATTAGCCTTAGCCGCAACAACAAAAAAGATTTAGTCTCTTCAGCATTTTCAGTTTTGGTTAATCTGATAGTGATTTAATAGTTTGACAGATAAATGATTTGGTCAATACAGTAATTAAACAAATAGAAGTGTTTATCACAATCTCCTTAAGAACTAGTCAACGTCTTCAGATCCCAAAGATACTAAACGTTTACATGTAAGATGATGACAAAGAGCAAATCATGTGAACAACTGAAAATATTAATAACAAAAATATGTTTTATTTTAAGGCGCTTTTCTTAACACAAAAGTACACAATACATTATGTACAAGCACAAGAATAGTTAAAGGAAAGTAAAAAAAAAAACCATATTATAAAATCAGAGGAACAGACACCTTATAATACACCATATGAAAACACAAGGATAGATATAGGAAATGAAAAAAGCTTTAGCAGTAATGGTTCAGATTAATTCTGCCAATCAACTAACTGATGAATTGACTAATCATTTCAGCTCCAGTCTGTAAAATGCATTACAGCTTCCAGAATAAACACAAGTTGAATCAACACGCCTTGAAGCTAGTTTTAATAAAACCTGAACATATTACCATTGAAGCTAGAATATCCTGCAGATCTGTTGTGTTTGAATGGATTAATTTGAGCTATTAATTTGTCTTCTGTCGACACGTTTAAAAAACTGCTCAACACTTGTTTTTATGATCTTGCTTTTAATTAATTCAGCCATTTCCTTTCTTGCATTGTAATCTGAACCTTTCTTTAAACCTTTATTCATACATGTTTTTGTTTAAATGTGAAATCTTCACTGCATAGGCAGTAGACATGCATTTTAAAGCATCTGAAGGTTAATAAAAGTCTGACCAGATATAGATCTCTTCAGTCTGGCTTCACCTTTAACTTTAAAATTGAAACTAAACGGGATCGCGAAGCAGAAAAGTCCCCAACTCTCCTGCCAGGAATGTTTTCCCAGACACAAACTCTGAAAACGAAAGCAACCCGACGTTACAATACAGCCTAACACCAATTTAAATGACAAAGTAGTAACACACAGCTCTTGTCTCTCAGCTGTTTGTGTTGTTTCGAGCACAACACAAACAACACTGAGCTAATGTCAACTGTCGAGTGTCCACAGTGAGAAATAATGACTTCTACACGCGATCCAGTGAAACATGTCGACATTCGCTTTACGTGTCTGCTTTTTGACGAAGATACCAGCGAGTGTCAGGAGTTTATTTAGCGAGTGAACAACAACAAACGCTGCTACATGCTAACAGGCTAGCTAGGGGTTAGCTGTAGCAGCCGAGCGAAACAAACGGTATTCCGGACCACGGCTGACTTGTCAACCGCACAAATTGTAGGAGAGAGCGCGAGGGGCGCGGGGAGGAAGGCGTGCGTCTTACCGGCAGTTTGGGATTGACTTCTCCTTTACAACAGTGGCAGAAAAATCGATGCGGGGGAACAGCCGCAGCCTCCGCCATCTTCCCCAGAGCAGCACAAACACTGACGTCGGTCCTCCACAAAACCGACGACAGCTGTCCGCCTCCAGCCCGGCATGCACCGCGCCTGAGCCGGGGGAAACCCGAGCGGAGCCAGACGAGCGGCCGTGGAGCGGAAGTGTGTGTTCGTGTGTGTGTGTTGACAACGAGAAGAAGAAGCAGCATGTGTGCAGGAGATGTTTAAAAGCGACGATTTCCTCTGTACAGAAAGGTTCGTGGAAAGAAAACAGTGCGTGCATGTTATGTTCAGCTTTATTAGCCATCAGCTAGCCGTTAGCTAGTTAGGCTAGTCTGCTCTGCACAAGTATGTTCATCTGTAGACAAGCGTCAGTGAAATGTGTCCAACTGGCTGTTTATTATTTCAATTAGCTAAAGTATGTTTTCTTATATGACAATGTTTTTACATACCTGCACAAGAAGAAGACACATTTCTGTAGTTAGAGACAGGCAGAGTGGAAGTGGGACTTCTTTTCTTATATTTGGAAATGAAAGTTTTAGGCATTAAAAGTGAAGTAAAAGTAATAATACGTTCAAGTTACACATTGAATAATAGCTTAATTCAAAGTGTTGTAAACAGATAAAAGTGTTTTGCTTATAAAAAGCACCTTTTTTAATCAATGTGTTTTTCCTCAGATTTGTAAAATGTTAAATTTGAAAATAAATAATAATGTGACATTCATTGTGATAAAGATGTAGACTGATATGTATATTTATATCTTATAAATATATATATATATCATTTTTGGCCATATCGCCCAGCCCTAGTTTGCTCCGAGGATCTTTGTTATCCTGCGACACTTCCTCTGTAGATTTAGGCCGACTGTGTCCTCACAACATCCCGGAGGCTCCATGATGTTAAGATAATCTGTAGGAACCACAGCGTTTGTTGCAGGACTCCATCTTCTTCTTCTTGTCTCTGGAGATAATTCTCTTTTTGAGTCTGGATGCGTTTTTGATTTTGTGGTCAAATCGTAGGTTGAATCTGGGACTGATCTGACACCTGCTTGATGATATTGAATTGATAAGAATCTAAACATCTAAAGTGCCCTTGCACATTGCTGTACATCTTGCTGGGTACTAGGCATTTCCAGTCTGTAGCAGTTTTATTGAAGTATCTTAACCCAAACAAGTCTCCTAACTTTGGTTAAAGGAGAACTCCAGTGATTTAGATTTGTGTTTCCATAAAATTGGGTGAGTCTGACATAATAGAAGGAGAAGGTCAAAATCAAAACAGCAGGGGCCAAGATGATCTCACTTTTTCACACATGAACATAGCAACCAGTGTTTTTCACGTAGCAACAGTAGCCCTCCTCCACCATCATATAAATAAGACATTTCACACGTTTATCTTTTTTAAAACAGTCATAGCTGTTCCAAGCTCCCACAATGACTACTCAGTGTCTTTATACATCTCAGTATTTAACTGAAAAGCTCTCATGTCCTGACAATGCTTTTTATTCATGCTTTATTAAAATGGTGTGTTCTGGAAAGGTCAACCTAAGCCCATGATATAGTGCATATTAAAATACAGTGTTCTATTTATTGTTGTGTTGATACTTGACTTAAACTAAATGTGAGCCCTTTAATCATTTGTGTGTTCCTGTGTGTGTATGTGTGTCTGTGCAGATGACTCTCCAGGAGGTGCGTCTGTGTGGTCTCCTGCTGCGGGAGCACTTTGGAGAGGTGGTGGAGAAAGTGGGAAAACACCTGCTCAGAAGTGGAGCACTGAATCTAAGAACCATCATCAATGAGACTGGAATCCCACTGGATCTGGTACCAGTCCTACTCTTACCATGTCTAGACTGATACTATCTTTACCTCACACCATGGAAATATTATTATACATTACACATTTAGCATCATATACGCTGAGCTTATGTTGGTGGACAGTTAACCTATCCTAGATGTAATGTATACATACACACATTGTATTTTGTTACCTGATTATTCTACAGCATTAGTAATTTTGCTACTTTTCATCTATTTAATGAGAACTTAGCTTTTCTTTTTACATGACAGATCAGTTATTGCTCCAGAAAAT
This sequence comes from Hippoglossus hippoglossus, assembly GCF_009819705.1. Taxonomy (NCBI): domain Eukaryota; kingdom Metazoa; phylum Chordata; class Actinopteri; order Pleuronectiformes; family Pleuronectidae; genus Hippoglossus; species Hippoglossus hippoglossus. Next base: position 10,649,988 of record NC_047166.1, on the reverse strand, counting down.
GGTCAAAAATAACATGGTCAAGTATAACTTAAGCTAACTTAGCTTTTTGATCTATGTTTTTTTAGTGCTTGCAAAGAGACTCTTGAAGGTAACGCACCACTTTCTTTTCTGGCTGAACCTAGGTAAAGAAGTGTCTGTGTGTGCTCGTGCAGCATGGGGCCTGTGTGTTCAGCTCAGGTCGTAAAGGACCTGGGAGTCCCACTGAGTATCTGACCAGCTGTAATCGGATTCTGAGAATTCTGCGTTACCCGCGTTTCATCTACACCGCAAAAACCCTGTACGGCGACACCGGAGAGCTAATCATAGAGGAGCTACTGCAGAGAGGTCATATGACCATGAGCAGCACCGTCAAGACAGTTGCTGACCGCCTCACGCAGAACATGGAGGGTCAGTATCTCAGTGTCTGTATCAGCTGAGGACTGGAGAAGTTTTCTATGTAGATGTGGAAACTAAACAAGTTCTCCATGGTCCTCCAAATCACCACTTAGACTCATATTAGAAGGAATTTTAAGTATGAATATCTTAAAACTGGAACAAAATTGTAATAATCCACAACTTCTTTCGAATTGGAGTTTCTTTGGAGCTAGCAACTTGAGACTTTAGAGCGCCACTGATGTGTGGTGTTAAATGCAATGACTTCATTGTTACATTTGATTCGTGTGGAATGTAATTATAGAAAGTCACTGTTTATGATATTTGTGTTTCTTATTATAGAGGGACGCAGCATGGATTACAGTGAAGTGTCGTCTGCCTTCTCCAACCTAGTGGAGACTCATTTTCTTCAGCGCTGCCCTCCACTACCTGGAGCAGGGGAAAAAGACAAGACGACGGCAGCTCCTACTGACAACCCTGCTACTCCCGCTGCCCCTGCTAAGACAACCCCGCGCACAGCAGAGAGCTTCCCTGACTGCTACAAGGTGCCACATATGACACTGAGTGGACGAGGCAAACGCCAACTCTCGACCGAGGATGGAGAGGACCAAAGGAATGCAAAGAAACCTAGACTAGATACAGCGGTGAGTGTGAACACATTTGCTGTCTGTATTTAATGTATTTTCTTTCCCTTCTTCACTACCATGTATAACCTTTTGTCTGTGTCCCTGACCCTCTGCTGTGCAGACACACGGTGATGAGGGGATTTATTGGCAGGTGAATTTTGAGAGGTTCCATCTTCACTTCAGAGACCAGGCCATCATCAGTGCTGTAGCCAACAAACTGGACCAGGTCAGGTTTACACAAGATTGCTCGATTTTTAAGAAATACTTTTAAAAGTATGACCTGTGTTAAAGCCACATCTCACTGTTTTTATTTACATTAGAAGATAATTTATTTTTGATGAGTTAGATAATCTGGAAAAATGCTATAACTATCATTTTAGTTTTGAAATGATAGCAGGTCAAAACAGTCATATCTTAATACCAAGCTTTGCCTGTTTTATATGCAAAGTTAGATTAGTATTATGGTTGTTTGTCATTATGCTTTATCATGTTAACATTTTTTTTTTTTTACTTTTACATCTTAGACCAGCAGTGAGATAGTCAGGACTATGCTGAGGATGAGTGAGGTGACCACCTCGCCCACAGCCACCTGCACAAAGCCCCTCTCATCCAATGAGATCTTCCGGTCGCTCCCAAGCAGCTACAACATTGCCAGACCCATCTTAGACCAGTACCTCACTCTGCTGGTGGACGACCCGGTATGACCTCCGCAAGGAACGTTACATTTTCAAATCTTCATTCATATCCAGGATTGTTTTTAAGAGCAGCTTGTCTTTTTTTTCATTTACCAGATGGAGTTTGTGGGAAAGGCTGGTGAAAGTGGAGGAGGGATGTATGTTGTTAGTATCCTTTTTTATTAAAGCAAGAGTCGTCACACTGGTTTGTATCTTTTCATTTATGAAGCACAAGATGCAGATGCTTTTATTTTTTTTAACTCATCTGTCAGATCTACACAGAGCGCTGGCCAATCTGGCACGGGCCACACTGGAGTCTGTAGTTCAGGAGAGGTAAGTGTGTGAGTGTTTCATTGTGGTTACATGCGATTATTCTGCCATCAAAAACTCATTCATTTATTCACTGTTAATCTGTTGTCAGGTTCGGCTCCCGGTCAGCACGCATTTTCCGCCTGTTGCTAAGGAAACGTCACCTGGAGCAGAAGCAAGTGGAGGATTTTGCCATGATTCCAGCCAAGGAGGCTAAAGACATGCTCTATACATTACTGTCGGAGAACCTGGTCCAGCTACAGGTATGTGATGATGCTTTCATGTTTCCTCTCTATTCTATTTAATTGTAAGTTCCAAGCTTTTACCCAACTCTGATGTAGCAGTGTGACACGAGAAAGGAAGATGAGTTTTGTTTTACTGTGCGTAGAATCCACATTGAATGGGTCATTTAGGCACATCACTGCAAAAATGTCTCTACTCTACCAGACAGAAGAAGAAATATTAGTTCCAGTATTCACTGTCTCTGGTTTATGTGTTAAACTAATGCCTTTCTAGTCAGCCTGCTAGCTGGTTTATGAACATTGGGAAATGCAAGTTTAACGATAAGTGGCTTGAGAATGACGAGTAGGCATTAAGTAAGTGGCGCTTAAAGCCAGAGAAATGTAGAGAAGCAAACGCGCTGTGTCCAAAGACTTTCAAACTAAGAACAATGGGGATCGAGTCTAACAGACCTAAATGTGTTTATTTGGAACAATCATATTTTCACTCTTGGTGTGTGTTTCCATCACAAGTTTTGTCTTAAATTGAATTTCAAGTGATGCTCAAAAAGCTTTTATGTTGGACTGGTTTATGGCTGTAGACTGTAGTAGGTTTTGGAGTGACTGGGCTTTTTCTCTTCATTCCCACAAGCACTTGAAAACAGCAAACCAAAGCTGTCCTCCATCTCAGCTGCTACCACACACAATTTGTAACTGTGACAAAATTAAGAGGACAGACTGATTACTGTAATATCTTTAGGTGTACGTGGCAAGTTCCAACTCTCTTCAAGCCAATTCTCTCAGTGTATGAACATGAGCGACTAATCCAAAAAACATCCGATCCAAAAACCTACTTTGGAAATTATTTGGCACAAAGTTTTAAGATGCACCAAGTGAAGGAGGCATTTTTAAAACCACACTTTTAAAACACTGCAGCATAATCTGATAAAAGTGACAATCGTGAAATTTCACTGACATCCAACAGATTAAATGGAGCAGTACCCATTTTTTGACTCTACCTACACATCCTTGATGAACAACTCTTATAATTTTGATCTTCAGGAAATCCCAAAGACTCCTGACTATGCTCCCTCTCGTACTTTCTATCTTTACACCGTCAATCAACTCCCAACAGCAAGAATGCTGCTGCAGAACTGCCATAAGGTAAAACAGTGAGCACAAGTTATTCTCATCTGTCCATGATGCAGGTTTCTGCCTTTTTCTGATTTGCACATTTATTTTCTCTGCAGACAGTCGCCAATCTCATAGAGAGACGCCTGTTTGAGACCAAGGAGAGCAAGTGAGTTTCTCGTCAATAATTCCTTGTCCTCATGTTTTCAAGCAAGAGGATTCGAGGTGATCAGTTTTAAAAGTTGTGCAGTTAATACGCCGCGATACAGACGAATGGGCTGATTGGCTTCATGTTCCATTGACAGGCGCCTGCTGGAGAAATCCCAGCGAATCGAGGCCATCCTCGCCTCTTTGCAGGCCAGTGGGGCCGAGCCTGAGCAGCTGCAAGAGGTGGAGGAGATGATCACTGCTCCTGAAAAGCACCAGCTGGATTCCTTAAAGCTTCATATCAACAAGTAAGGACACAAAAGTACAAATCCATTTTATACAGATGCTAGTCACCTCTGTGATGTGGAGGTGTAACTCTTCTTATCATCTGTCATCCAGGTTAGATTCAGCAGAGAACCAAGTAGATGAAACCATTTTTCTTCTAGAGTCCTACATCACGGCCACAGCCTCATCCTCATAGTAACTCATAGTACTTATATACTAGTACTATTACTTCTCGTGTATGAACGATTTCAACTACGACCTTTTTATAGTTTATATCTGGAATGTTTCAGTTTGAAGTGGAATAAAATATATATTGTTTTTTGCTTGTTTTTATTTTTTACTGCCTGCATTATTAAATGAATAAACGTAGAACGAGAAAACTTTTCAACACTTTTAATTTCATTAAAGAACAAACACAAAACTTGAAGGACAAACATACGACAAAGTGACTGTAAAACCATGAAGATTTCTGTATATTAAATAGAAGTATTGTGGTTTAATACACACTGGCGTTCCATACAATAAAAAAAGATTATTTACACAAGTGCTCCCGATGCTGGAAATAGTGGGTAGTGCATTTCTGTTTGACCCCCGTGATGCTCTCTTTGGTCCTGAAGGTCCCAGTTGCATCTTTGTCGCCAATCCAGTCCAATCTCTGGACTCGGCTCATGTGGTAGTTGTCATGGCAAATTACCGTTGTCATGGCAGCAGACGATGGGCTCAGTCCTCATGGTTCTCATCCTCTGCTCTGTGTTTGCGTGTGAAGAACCCCAGCTGATGAGGAGGGAGATAAAGATTGATATTTTAAACACAGCACATTCTGGTATTTGTAACGTATGTTTGGATAAATACTTTATATCATTGATTCTCAAGCTGGAAGTTACGGGTTCATTTCTGGGGTTGTGGAGAGTAATGATATAATATTTTCAAAATAAAATTAACATATTTTAGACTAGGACTAGTTCACCCATATAGACCATATAGCAACAGTGTAAATTGCTATGATCTGAACCCTTATCACCAAAATTTTAAGTAATGTGTAACATGAAAATACCTTCCACAGTACGAAAATGATGAGGGCCAGTAGCAGCAACCCTCCGATGATGCTGCCGATCAGAATCCAGAGTGAGATTGGAATAGCTCTGCCCTTCAGCACCTCTAGTACAGTCTAGAGGAAAACATATAAATGGAGAGGAAACAGAAAGTTAATACTAATTCTCATTCTGCCACTTCAAATCCTGCTGTAGTCTTCTTACCTCCCTCCAGTCTGTTCCTGTGTCCAGAGTGATGAGGTTAGTCTCCTGAGCTGCCAGGCGATAGGCACCCATTATCCTCACTGACTTATATTTGGCCTACGGAAGGAGACGCAGTTGCGATGACCAATTAGTGTCACAGGGCACAAGATTTGGGCTGAAATGAATGTGTGTCTATGTTCGTCTTACTTTTCTGAAGAAGTCATCATGGACTCTGCGGCTGACACGAATGAGGGCAGTCTGCCCTCTCAGGAGCTGCTGCACTTCACACACAACCTCCGTGCACCACGACCTGCTGCAGTTCTACACACACACATAAATACACAAACACGCATATTAACATGTGCTGATGCTGCACAGTGTTCAGTAGCTGCTGTGCTGCCAGAGGCCTCACCAGTATGTCGTTCTGCATCATGTCTTCTGGATGTAGGGGGCGCACATCTCTGTGTCTGTCTTTGAGCTGGGCCAGATCACTCAGCACGCTGCAGTTCACTCCTGTAGCCTGGGGGGGAATTAAAATATGTCAGATTGGATATAAAAAGGGAGATACAGACAGTCAAAGGGAAATGTTACTCACGTTGTAGGAGAAGACCTCAGTGACAGTCATGAACACTCTGTCTCCTGCAGCCACAGAGGGCAGATGCAGCCTCAACACCAGATTACTCACAGAGTAGCAGCCGAGGTTCTGCAGCTATATGGACAAAAAACAAACAACGCTTTAATCTAAAAGTCCAGCTTGACTTTAAATTTGCACCATGAGCACATGAGACATACCCTGAGGTGTGTATAGAACTCTGGTCCAATCGCCTCTGACACTGTCCGCGTGGGGTGAACCTCGTATCGGTTCAAATTAGAGTCACTGCACAAAACCACAGGAAAAAGAAACATCATATAAATACTCAAACACATAAAAAAAGAGAAGCTAAAATATATTCATGCCGTGCACACGCACCTGCTGACAAACAGGTCCGGTTCATACTGAACAAAACTCTGCAGCTGAACACTGTTGTCCCCCAGCGTATCCTCCCTCTCCACACTGTCACTGTGAAAGAAACAGATCAGATAAACCTCATTGCCTTTCAGAGAAGACAAATAATATCTATCCATCCTTAATTGAATTTGACCAAAACAGATGGGATCCCTATAAGCAGTTGCCTCTAAACCCAGTGCACAGAGAATCCAGAACTGCTTCAGTGAGCTACCTGGCAGCATGGAGCTTCATCTGGACTCGACTGTGCAGAGACGTGCAACTGAACTCAAACTCCAGCATGAAGTTCACCTGCAAGCACAGAAGAGAACGGGCTGGTGAAGAGACGAGTTTCACCTGCAGTGAGTCAAGTATGAGTGGGCTTAGTCAAGTGTGATGAAGCCGTTTCTTCTGCACTAACGCACCTTTGACTGGGAGCGAAACACTGGATAGCTGACGTTACACGAGTGGCTGTTGGCACCGAGCGCTGTGCACTCAATCTTAAAGTGGGCATCCTCCTACGACAAGAGAGAGATAAAGAAAGAGAGAGGTTGTGTAAGGCAGCCTAAATGTGTGTGATTAGTTAGAAGTGGTGCTGTGTGAACGTTGTCTACCCGAATGCTGAGGCTGGAGAAGTGCAGGTTGCGTGAGTAGTGCAGCGTCAGGCTGGTGTTGTAGGCGTTTTCAAGTCTGTTCTGGAGCTGCACCTCCACCGCCAGACGCCTACGAGGGCTGCGAATCACATAAGGCTTCTGTCTGTGGAGAGAACGTGATGAAAACGTGATGAAACCGAACAAACCGAGAGAGCGAACCGAGGAATGTCTCAAATCAGTACCTCGTCCCAGAGATGTCCATATGAGCCTGCAGCACCAGGTCTGTGGTACACACGTCATCCTCACCGCAGTCTTTGAAGAACGCGATCTGGAGAGGAACAAGTCAAAAGTGGAAGGAAGGAGAAGGGAAATGTGACCCATTAAGAAATCTATTAATCCATCCATGATCTATACCGCTCATCCCTTTGTCATCCCTTTGTCGGGGGGAGCTAGAGCCAATCCCAGGTGACATTGGGGCGAGAGGTGGGGTACAGTCTGCATGCCTTTGGACTTTGGGAAAAAATGCAGTGTACCCGGAGAAAAGACATGCAAACATTGGGAGAACATGCAAACCCCACACAGAAAGATCCCAGTCGAACCGGATTTCAAACCAGGATCCACCGCATCACCATGCTTCCCCTAAATCTGTCAATGTCATGAGTCAATATGTTGCCACTCACAAATTTCTTAACAGTGGTTGGCCAGCCCTCATCCAACACCGGACCACTCTCCGTGTCGTTGATCTTAAACCGCAGCGAGAAGCTGATTGGACGGATGTAGTCTGCTGTGTCCTATACTCCAAAGACAAACACAAATGTCAGAGGTGAAAACACAAGTGTCACCTTGTCTCTGTGTGTGTGTGTGTGTGTGTGTTCAGACACTCACATAAACATGAAAGGGCAGGTTGTAGCAGAGAGTTTGTCCCGTTTGGACTCGGACAACCATCTGGGTCTGTCTTTGGGAGCTGTCGTCAAACAGGGCCCGTGCAGACAACTTCCTGTCATCCAACATCGCTGACACCCACAGGTCTGAGGAGAGAGACGGTAATTAGGACAGATGGTGAGCGCTGGAAAATGAGTCCCTGGCCATTTTACAACTCTTATTTTTACCTCCGCCAAGGAGAGGATATTTGTTTGTTGGCAAAAACTATCAAAAGGATTTTCAGGAAACGTAGTGGAAGGACGGGATGTGGGCCTGGAAAGAACACAGTAAACTTTGGGACGGTTCTTGAGAAAGGGACAGTTAATCTTTCTTTAACTTTACGTTTTTCACCAGGGAATAACTCATGGATCTTTGTGATAAAAATCTGGCATATTTCAGAGGATAGATATCTATGAGTGTGTGCAATTTGGTGCAGCTTGACTGTTGGGCCTTGGCGGAGGTATGTGCTCTACTGAGTACTTTTCTGGTTTGTTGTATGAATCAGATAGGGCAGGCCTGTGGTTTTGGATTGATGAAAATACAAAGGGTTCTACCAAAGCTGTTGCTGTGTGGTCCAGGGGAGCGGGAGATGGCTGTGAAGCAGGCAGTCGCATCCAGACAGGCTGACTCTCTGCCACCTCTTTGGCAGGTCTTCTGAATGACGTTGATGGAGTGCGGCTGGAAGGACAGACTCACGTTGATCTGGACTATGCTGCGAGAGCTGAGGGACAGTCATTAGGGAAAAAATGATTAAACCTTTAGATTTAGATGATGTGAATCTAGTTACATTTAATGTTGATTTTGTATTGTTTACTTTAAATGTGGAATCTAGCTTAAGGTGATACATTTATTATCTCCCACTGCTTGCAGCCGTTAAAGTAAAATCTGTCCTGGCAATAATTCTCTGTTCCCTTTGCCTGTCCTTCTCTGTGTTTACCCACCTGAGCAGCACAGCACTGCCCAGTGCTCCCACTGCCAAGTCTATTAGCTCATCTCCATCCAAGTCCAACCGAGCACTCACACTGCGGCCAAAGTACCGCATGGAGGAGGAGAGCGATGACCCTGCGATACGCTGTAAGGACAGGAGCCAGGAAAGGAAATTAGTTTGATTGATTTCTGATAGTTTGATTGATTTCTGACAGGTTCCAAAAAGCTTGTACCTGTAAGTAAAGGGTAGGTACCTGTTTATAATTGTGGTTGATGTAAATGCCATCTCCATGGTAGACATAGATGGCCCCCCTGTGCTCGTCCTCCAGCGGGGCTCCCACCAGCAGGTCAGTGAAGCCGTCGTGGTTGAGGTCAGGGGCGGACGCCAGTGCATAACCAAACCTGGCGTCCTGGGACTTCTCCTCTGACTTCAGAGTCCCGTTAGATACAAACGCCTCCTCCTGAGAGACAAGAAAGAAGGTGGATACATTACAGGTGATAAAAACTTTGATGTTTTCATTGTCAATGTTTATTATGCTGAGATTTTGGTAAATGTTGCGTGTCCTCATGATGACTGTACAATCATCCTTATAGAGAAGAGTCAGTGTTGCCCCTGTCTCACCCCACTGAGGCTGTAGATGTAGACCTTCCCAGCCTCCTTGTTTCCTGAGCCGAGGTACATCGGAGCAGCAACCAGGAGGATGTCAGTGATGCCGTCCTGGTCGATATCCATCCCACACACCTCACTGCCATAGTAAGACCCAATCTACACACAGAAACATGGTACTTCAGTTTACGGCCAATAGGGGGAGTCCTTGCTTTAATCTCTGACTATTGAGGTTTCTGCTGCTCTGTTGTGTAAAGTGACTGACAGGAATGAAGAGGCCCAGGTATACTTTTACCTGTTCTCCATTGAGGGCCTGTACGATGTTGACGTCGCCATCGTCACTGAGCTCAAACAGGATGACTTTGCCTTTGTGTTTGAAGCGAGGAGCTCCAGCTACATACAGCCTCCTCCAGTCTCCAACTATCACAGATGACACCGTGTAACCTGAAAACACATCATCACACACCGCTGCTCAATCCACCACCTTCAGTCAGAGATTACAGACTAATATAGGATATTTATGCATCATTTAACACATATGCTACAACTCAAGTGCACATTTCACTGCTGGCATGGCATAAAACAACTTTTAATTGAACTTGCTTCAGATAAGTAATGTTTCACATCATTTTCTGTCCGTGTTTGTATCATGTTCTGTGTTAATGCAGTCTACTGCAGTGGTGTGTTTATGGGCACGTGGAAAGCTCAGACATTTGTGATTCGAGAGTGGGCTGGAGAACAGGAGCGCATTCACGAGTTATGTTTTCAGAAACGTTGAAAGACAAACAACGATCAAACTCGGAGGTTTTGAAAAGGATTATGTGGATTTTGGAGCTTATTGGGAAGAAAGAAGTTTCTGTTCCCCACACAGTTGAAGCTGGTTCACTGGAGCACCAGACACGCAGGAGCCCCAGAAAACCCCAGGACCACTGTTTGGCAATTATTTAGTGGTAATTTACTTAACTGGAAATGTGGAACAAATTTGGCCCAAATTTTGTTTTACATCTTGTAATATTAGGTTTATTTAATTACATTCAATCATTTTATACCAAAACTAAATAAGGGTAAAGGGGAGAGAGCAGTGTCTGAATTGGGGCCATTGGCTCAGTTTTGCCCTGGAGCGGTCTGTCTGGTGCCAGAATCCCCACCTACATCTTTAATTTGTGGCTATTTTATCCACTATTTAAAACTTTTTTTATTGTCATTAACTTTGTGAATTATTCTATATTTATTCGTATATATTCTTATCCCTAATTTATCTCCCTTGTATCTATCTCCATTGTACCTGCCTGTACATGTTATTTTCCTAAAAGCTGTCCCAAAAATGAGTTGTGGGAGCTTCCCAACAACACATGAATGCTTCATTCTTGAAGTCCCTCCACACAATAACACAATAACAGTGTGATAGTAACACACTAACACATGGAGTTTGATCCTTTGAGTGCTCTGCTCAATGGTCTGTTATGTCGGTACCTAAATAAGCAGCATGATTCTTCAGCTCCAGCGGAAACTCGCTCTCGAAAGCCTCTCTGGGCGGGATGATGCGTCCGTTGATCCCCTCCTTCAACACGCCACCGTCCCAATCATAGGCGCCGACCATCCCAAACAAAATGCCATCCTAAAGAACCAAGAGCAGTGCATGGATGAGAAACAAATAAAACATATTTAGCTTTTGAATCTAATTTAAAGTGCTGTGCCTTTTCAATATTGCTTTTAATTCAGCTTGAATCTGTTTTATAGACCAGTTAATGGCTATCATTGTACTTCTTATCTTTAATCCACGCTTGTGCTGACTTACTTTGCCATGACTTTAGGGCACTTTGGCTCAACTCCTTTTATGTTTAATTTGCCGTATAAAGAAATCTTGACTTTACTTCACACTCTGATGAGAGAGTTCAGGTTGGACTTACATCCAGTGTGTGTGTGGAGAAGCCGATCTGAGACATCTCCATGTGGAACGAGCTCTCGTTGTAGCCCAGTGTCCCTGCAGGTGGACAGAGACAACCATCATCATGTTTCTTTACACATCTCCTCCCTTCCTTCCTCACCCCCCCGGCGTCTGATCTCTCTGCATCCTCGACACTCTCACCCACCCTGAAGACCACAGGAGCCTCGCCCTTTCCTCACCTCCTTTCCTCTCTGGTTTCCTTAAACATTTGAAGGTGGCATCACCTTTCATCGGTCTTCCTCTCCTCCTCCCTCAGCTATTGTGATAGCTGTTCACTCCCTCCACCTTCTTTTCCCTTTCTTGCTTTTTCTGCAGAACTGCTGTTTATTTTCTTCTTTCTACAGTGATAACTCTCCACTTCTGACTCACATACTTGTACCTCTCATTTCTCAGACAGACTCTTACCACTTTAGTCCCAGTGTTTGTTTCCTCTGAGTTGACAAAATCCAATCTGATGAAAACAGTATTGCAACTGGGAAAATTATGGGTTAAAATATATTTTATACCCTGAGAACATAAATCTTATCCTAAATCGTATGTCTTATCTTCTCATCTAATTTTATCTTATCTTATAGAAAACTGACTTAATAACTTATGTAAATACACTCACTATCATTTTGAAAATATGAATCCAATATTCTATAGATCAGTGCCTCAACATAACAAACTAAAGCTGTAAAGTTTTTCACTGACTTAACTTTTTCTAACTGAAGTAAATAAATCTGTATTTTAATCCAGGGAATCTGTGGTCGAAGTTGATTCAGCATTTGGATTTGATCATTTCCTGTTACTGTCCTTCAGCTTAACTGTTGGACTGTAAAATCCAAAAGACATACAATAACATTTGTATTTCTATGCTTTTCTAAATTCAGTTTTTACAGCTTTACTTTACAGGTGCAGTGAAGAGTAGAGTAGGAGACTGATATGCTGTAAATTGTCGCATGTCAAACCCAACCAGTCATCTATGAGATCTCCCTGTTTTTTTCTGCTTTTGCTTCTCGCCAATCAATATAACAATACATGACATCATGTGACACATCTATATATATATATATATATATATATATATAAAACTTCCTCAAAGTAGATCAGGTGGTTTTATGAGACATCTGAGGTGCTAATCATGAGTGAATTGAAAAACTGTGACATTACTACTGTCTTGTTTTAAACAGTACATCATTGAATCCTCCCTGCCTCCTTCCCTGCATCACACACCTTCCAGGGTGAAGATTCGGTCTCCCAGAGCGTCCACAATGTCATTGAGCGCTGCTTCATCTGTCACGTTGAAAAAGAATTTGTCGTCAGGGTCGCTGGCGATGTACTTGATCTCGTTAATGAACGTCTCAGGGTCCTGCTGCCGGCGGATATAATGACCCAAAACCTGGAGACCAGCGTGGGAGAAAAAGGGAGAGAAAGATTGTAAGAGAAACACAATAGATGAATAAGCAGAACACACAAGTTCAATAAAACATGGAGGGATTAAGCTGGAAACAGAGAAAGGCAGTGAAAGTGAGCAAAACAAAGCCTAAACTAATACGAGGGCATGTATCAGATATATTATTTTTCACGGTTTGAGAGGAACTGAAACCATGAGAAGGGATGATGGATTGTTTTGAAGAGAGACAGACATAGTATGAAGGGGAAGAGGGGAGGAACGACACCATTCCCAGAACAAGTAACCTGGACCTGCAGGATCCAACTCTCTAACCTGAAAAATAAACACAGTTCATAGCTGTTTCCCTGCCCGTGTAATTTACCCGTAATTAAGCAACAGCTAAAGGCAACACACTGACTGGAAAACACAAGACAAGAGGAAATGGCAGCCACCAGAGATTTGTAAATGAGGTGCACAGGCCCGGTTCAGGGGGTGAAGAGATGACGGATGCACAAGATATATTGTAGCAGCAGCGGCTTGTGGCTTAATGCCTGAAGTATAAATGAGAAAAATTCCATAAGAGAAACCAAACCCAAGAATCTCCCCCCGTGACTCCAGCTGCCAAGCAAACTAAGGAAATCCTCTGTTTTCAAAGGGCACGGGATGGAGGGGGGCTGCACTGTGTAACGTGAAGAGAGTCGACACATAAATATGTACATTAACATCTTATAGAGGCCGAGAAATTCCACGCAGGCAGCCAACGGCTTCTGGTTTTTATAAAGTCATGAACAGAGAAGAAAAAGAAAGAAGCAACGGTCTTATATTAAATGTAAAGCACATTTCCAGATTTCGAGGATTTTGCCAACACGTTTGTTTTCAAGTATATGAATGAAAGTGCCTCTGCTCACTTTACGTGGTTCTGCACGAGCTGCTCCCCCACAAACACACAATTCACAGCCCCTGACCTGCGCTGATGTATAAAACACAGTCTGCATTGCTCATGCTCATGTTTGGAAAGCTCAGCCCTCCCCTGTGAGCCATTTTCACTGCACACACACACACACACAAACACACACACACACATGTAACCTACACACACAGGGGCGGCAGGAACATCAAAACGTGGCTGCAGTGACACACGTAGCACTTACCTGTCATCACTTGGACTTTTCGGGGCAATAGTTGACCCATAAAAAGCACCTCATTCTCTCTGGTTGTCATCTTTCACTTTTGTTTGTTTCTCTTGTCGTTCAAAGCTGCTTATGTCATTTTCATTGAACCAGTTTCCCTCTGCTTCCTGTTTCTCATACCAAGCTGCTGTTGACCTATAGCATTAAGGTTGTGTTCAGGTAGTCAGACTCCAACCGGCCCAAAGCGATAAAACCATGACAGCATGTTTTAGCGCGGCAAAACATTCTCTCCTCTCCATGTTTCTGCTGGAGGGTCGGGATTCAGACCTCAGGGGAACACAACTTGTGTTTATTTTAAAGGGTTAGTTGACCCCAAATTTGAAAAAACATTTTCTCCTTCTCCTTCTCCTCTGTGAGGTCTGTAGATTACCCAGAGTAACAAGGACAGTATTAGTGGCTGCTTAATTTTTAGCTTTGGTTTTGACAATGTCATACAGTGCATTTATTTCCCCTTCAGGACGAATAGTAATAATTTCAGTGATTCTCTGATTTTTTATTTAGCGCCACCATCGGGTCAAAATTTCTCTTTGACTAATACTTTGGTTTGTGACCAAATAGCCTACAAATAATAAGTCGCAAATATTAGCACGCTAACACACTAAAGATTGTAAACATTACACCTCTATTAACAGAATGTCATAATGAGCATGTTAGCATTTAGCTCAAAGCATTGCTGTGATGAAGTACAACCCATAGACTTTAAATAAAGATGGATGACATGACAGCTCCCCAAAAGTGAAACCAAAGCATTGTGATCGCCACCTGGTGGCTGGCTGCAGTATGGGTCATAAGTCCCAAATCGTCCATATTAATAGATGGGACACGGACCAAACTGAAACATCAAAGTATACATCAAATATTTTTTCTCAAAAATGGTTTCTGTCACTTTAACTAGATCTTATCGCACTAAAATATTTTCAATTCGTTGTCAAGTGCTATATTTCCAGGTAAGTTTAAATTATTTCATTATTTGATGCTATAAAACAAGGGTGAAACATCATGATTGACAGCTGAGGCTGACTCATGATTGGTCAAGCATGTCTATCGATGGGACCTTGCTACCGCTGTTCACTCCCCTGATCGCTACTGAGCAGACTCTGGCTCCAAAACGCACAAGATGGCAGCATTTGTATCCGGGATATTTTAACCTAATTTCTGGATCATGGTCTTGTTTTAATAGATTTTTTTCTTTGATTTCACATCTTTTTTAATCCCTGTTGTATGTTGAAGAATTAGACATGAGAGATATCTCCAGATCTGGGCAAATAAAAGCCAAAACTATCTGCGTGGATGGATACCACGAAAAATAAGTGCACGTTTTCTCTTGGATGAACCAAGGCAAGAACAGAACCTACTTTTATCCCAAGATGTCGTCCTTTAATGTGGCAGTTTGAGATGCAAATTCAGGAAGACAGAGTCGATTTGTAAACGGGAGCTCAGTCTGATCAAACTTAATAATACGTCTGCACAGGACTCAAACACAGACCTTTAACCGAGCCTCTCCACCCATATATCAATAGATATATCTACACATATTTCTATGGTGGCACCTTGCCACTCCTCCTCAGTGTTGGCTCATGTTCTCCTCTGTGGTTCTCGCGGAGTCTGAAGGTTCCCCAGTGTCTCTTGTGGGACAGGGAGGGGTCTGTAACCAGTGCTGCCGCTAGACTCTGTCCGGTCCTCTGATTCTAAAACCATACCACCGCTCAGTGTGTCACTGTGTGTTGAGGGGGTCGGGTGGGGCTCGAAAGGAAGAGTTTTTGTTCCCACTCGTCTATTTTCGTAGACTCAAGGGGTTCATTTGGTAATGTTATTTCTGGGGGAGTGGCAGCATTGTGTGGTTGCCCGAGGGTGCACAGCTTGTGGTCAGTGTGCGACTTTCACGCAATGTGTGTGGAATGTCAGAGATGCAATACACACCCCATTGATAATGTAGGTTAGATGTGTGTTTCGTACACTAGATTTACCAGTGAGGGAAAAGAGAACTCCTGAATCAACATTTTGAGCATCATGAGACTCTAGATTGTGATTATGTTAGGACAGCAGCTCCAAGATGTCCCATCACAACCAGACGACATGTACTCACAGCGATGGCGTATCTTGTGATGTTTCTCTTCTCGCACTCCTCCAGAGCTTCTGGTAGCTCCTCTCCGTCATGCGACTCTCCGTCCGTCACTACGATCATCACCTTGGTGGCTCCATCCCTCGAACCACGTTCCAAACTGAACGCCTCTGTGCTACAAAAACAGAAAACGATATGAGGGAAACTGACATAAAAGTGTCAGGTTCTAATCATGCAAATCTTGCTGAAGTAAATTGGATTCGAGAGAAAAAAAAGTCAAAATGGAAGAAAAGAATAAAGTTAAAAAGTTAAAGGAGTGAAGGGGCCAGAGGGAGAGAGAGGACACCAGGGAGTATCCACTTACTTAGTTTCTTAACTTCTCAAATAAACTCTATATGATAACATACAATTCAAAGTGCTTCTCCGAGAAAATTAATAACTAGTGAAGGAGTGAGACATTGGCTTTAAGTCTCTTCCCACCAAGTATGATATAAATGGTCCACAACTATATTAGTCATAGTTGACACACATACATTTACTGCCAGTTGACTCAAATTGGTCATTGCACGCAGCGAGCATGTGTCACTGCACACAGCGACCGCATCTGTGCATTCCCATCCGGTTGTGCCATGTTACAGAGAGGAAGCCTAAAATGACAAACACACGGACAGACCCAGGCCGCACCCTGTTTGTCTGCTTGAAACCTGTTCTCAGCAGGACCTGCTCCAAGTGTTGAATAGGGTTGGTGAGCCTCAAACCAACCCACACACACACACACACACACACACACACACACACACACACACACACACACGTACACACTGAACTCTGGAGAGTCGTCACTGCTAGTGAACTCAGTCATTTTCAGGCCTAACTCCAGCCCTGGCCTAAATATAACATTGTGGTCAGCCGCAAGAAACTCAGAGTTAAAAACAACTGTTTCCCCTATGCAGTCTGCAAATTACATAGGGTGCAGAGAAGGAGAGGAGAGGAGAAAAAAGAAGAAATAAGTGGAAGTAAAGGAGAGGGACAGATAGATAAAGATGAGTGAAACACTGGGAAACATGATGAAAGAAACTATAAACCTGGAACAAAGTAATTAGATAGTTAGAGAAGTGGGAGATAAAAGGAAAAAGAAAGAAAGAAAGAAAAGAAGTCAAATCTAGTGCTTGGGAACCTACTTAAAAGACCAAAAAGAATCATAAAAGACAGTAAAACGAAACCAAACGTTAAAACTAAAAGTACAAATCCTGCTCTGATGTGGTATTAAGATTGTGTAATTTTGCAATTAAATTAATTTGGTAGGAGACAGAAGGACACAAACGAAGGGAGCAGGGAGGAAAGAGGGGTGAACAACAAGACAAGACAAGACAGACGGAAACAGATTAGGAAAAAAGGAGGAAGAATTGAAACGGAGAAAAAATTAGGATGAAAGACACAAAATAATGGGACAGGGGAGATGAAAGAGGAGAGAAAGTGAGCAGAGCTAATTGGGAAGCCTGGTCGTATTTACGAGCAATTTTATGGAGTCACAGTAGTGACACCGCGCAGCGGTCTGCGTGTGTACTTTTATGCGTATGTGTGTGGCTGACTGAGAGTGTCTCAGACGGGTGGAGCAATATAAAAATCGGTGGTTAATTCAATTGTAGACGGCTATTTGATGTTTGTGTATCATTCTGTCATCGACAATCTACAATCCACAGTCCACAGTCCATTACTGTCGTTAACATTTCAACATTACATTGTGCCCTGGTGCACAGAAAGATGATGGTCACAACTTACATGCTATTTTTGGTAAATGTATGGTTCAATGTACGGAGTCTAAAATTACATGTGGTGTTTGTGGTGTTCGGTAAAGCACAAGTTCACTCAAGTCTAAACTTCTACATTCAAATCCAAGTCCGTTACTTGAACATGGTTTTCCTTTTAAAGCCGAGACCAAGTTCTCTCAAAGCAAAGGCCGAAAACTAAAGGAATAGTTTAACAATTTGGAAAATACACAATTTACTTTCTTGTGAAGAATAAGGGCACAGTCACACCTAGTCGAATGCGAAGCGAACATTACGGGTCAAAGTTCACCGAAGATAAACTCCATGCGAAGCCACTCTGCGATTTGCTTCGCCACAGGAAGCGTTCTTTTCCTGTATGTGTGGCCGTGCCCGGTCTCGGGTCTAAAAAGCTACAACCAGAAGACTTTAGCTTAGCTTAGCATGAAGACAGGACACAGCTATACTGTAATGAAATCCACCAACCAGCACATTGAAACCTCACTGTTTCACATCTCATGTTATATTTGTGTAATTTGTTCTAAACTGAACTTGAAAAACAACCTGCTGGGGGTTATATGAGCCAGACTTTTTCTTGGCCGTAAACAGGAGCTCCTTGAATTCTACACTGGTTGGCAGACAATCTCGAGATATGACAAGACTTCAGGAATGTTTAACAACCAAAAAACAACATGGTAATTAGTGAGCTTTAGAGGTGACGGTGGGCAGATGCTGTTTACTGTGGACAGACCATGACTGTGGACAGACCATGACTGTGGACAGACCATGACTCGCTGTTTCCTCATGCTTCCAGTTTGTACCATGGAAGCTAAGCCAAGCGAACTGGGAACTGGCTGTAGCCTCATATTTACCTTATGAAATAGAATCTAACTCTTGAACAGAGTAGTAAAATTATTTCTCACAATGTTGAATCATTTATCTTTAGTGCGGCTTTACCAAATAAGAACTCGAGGCTTGAATATTTACCTTTTACACGTGTACTACGGGTGGGTGTATCGTAATTGGTTACGTCTGTCTGTCTGCAGGTTTCAACAAGTTCAATTTAACCACAACCACAATGTATGAAATTTTAGACCTATGAAAAGTACGGCAGATGTGAATAATTGTAGATGAGGTAAAATAGCAGAGTAGACAATAACCCTTGAAATGCCAGTTTACAAACTATAGACAAAGACCATAGCTACCCCGGTCTTTTCCACAGCCAAGCTGAGTGTACAGCTATAAATTGTAGGTTATTAGTTATCAGTCCCATGTTGATCCTATTTGTAATTTTTGTAATATTCTTAATTTCTCAATAGATACTACACACAACAACAAAATAAAAATCCATGGAAATTGCATTAAATGAACATTGACATAATTAAGACCTAGCAAACGTATTTAAGATGTAGGACATTATATTTTAACATATTTAAGACTTTTTAAGGCCTTAAATTCAGATATGACTTTTTTCAGAGACTTTTTAAGACCTCGCAGAAACCCTGATCTTTTCTCTCTGTGTCTGTTTGAATTCTGTTTGGATTATACTCAGCTATTTAGTTGAGGGTAGGGTCACGACCTACACTTTTGATATTCATTCTTTTTAATCTGTCAAAGTTCACAGCATGGGATCAAATTGTGTATATTTATATTGTTACAGAGAGCAAGAATGGTCGAAAAACATGGCCACCATCAACCAAAATATCTGCCTGTGCCTTGGCAAATCTTAACAATAACTCTTTGAGAATTTGCCCAATCATGATAAATCTTAACACCTCCAGAGAGAGAGGTGAGAGGAGAGCAGTTTGCATGTTCTCTGTTCTTTTAAGACCTATTTTAGCCAAGTGCTCAGGTTTAGGTCTAAGTTTATAATAAGGACAAGGTTAGGGGTAAGGGTTAAAAGTCAAACATGCTGTTAAGGTTAAGGGTAAGGGGCCAAGGAATGAATGCAGTCGATGCCTTTGTAGATGTAGAAATTTAAACTATATGCGTGTGAAGTGTAGGCTGCGTGTAGGTGTTCGTCCATGCGTGTGTGTGTACTGTACATGTCTGTGTGTGTATTTTTACAGCTGTAGGAGCACGACTTGGCCGGCCAGGCTGGGTCAGGCCATACCACACCTGCAGCCGTGCTGAGCCAGCAGTCAGCCAGACCAGCTCAGCTAATCTTACTGTTTTTCTACCCCGTCACTTTCCTGCCCACTGCAAACCCTGCTATCTGTCCATCTGTGTGTGTGTGTGTGTGTGTGTGTGTGTGTGTGTGTGTGTGTGAGAGAGAGAGAGAGAGAGAGAGGTGATGCATATGTTTACATAAGTCTTGACATAAATTGGTATATTTTTAAATGAACTGATATCAAATCAATCTTAAATTATTTCAACAATTGCAACCTGGGCTTGTTTTCTTTACCCTGGCACACACACATAGACTCATGTGCACGGCTAATGTAGAGTTTTCACCATCCGTCAATGAGGTTATGACAGTGAGAGACAAAGAGTGGACAGTGTGTGGTTGTCGTCTGATTTTCCCGTCACTGGTGTTTAAAGGCCACAGTTACACAATTTTACTGGCTCCATTTTCCAGTCACTGCTTTTCAACTACCTTTTAAATGTTTTTCCTAAACCCCTCCAACTGGTACCTTTAAATGCACCAGAAAACAGGAACTCTCCAATTACCTGTGTGTGTGTGTGTGTGTGTGTGTGTGTGTGTGTGTGTGTGTGTGTGTGTGTGTGTGTGTGTGTGTGCCTACGGGAGTAGAACACCTCTCCAACACACACATCCCCAAATGCACGTCGGGCCACACATCAGGTCTGGGTGTGGTGCTCCATGTGGGTATGCCTTTAATAAGGCAGGAATTTTATTTTGAAAAGAAACATTTTAAAATATTTTAAGACTTAGAGGTTGTTGCCGACCCTCAACCTACAAAACTGTTTCCTTAGACTTGAATTACAAACTAAAACACCTCCAACACACTGTATTTCTATGAAGAAAAGCAATGAAGAAAGACCGGCAACAGTACAGGAGTAATGAAGAGGAGTGAATTTAAACTCAGCGGTGTAAGAAATGTTAAGATTCTCTACTTGAGTAAAGCTCGCAGTAAATAGAACTCTATTAAAAACTAAAGGCTGCATTTTTTTTATTTACTCAAGGAAAAGGACAGAAAGATTTGTAGTAAATGTCATGCAAGTAACACAAATAAACGTTCTCATAATGCAGAAAATATTTCAAATATCTGACATATAATCTTTTCATTAATTTGTTTTGGTAAATGTGAGCAAACAGTGCTGAAGTATTCTCGGGCAAGATACTGAACGGCTCTGCTACTATTATGTGACTGATGAAGTGCTGCACATATATGTACTGTATGAATGTGTGAATGGTTATATACTGTAAAGCACTTTGAGTGGTCATATAAAAGCTGCTATATAAAAACAAACCATTTACCTGCTCCATAGCTGGAAGTGTGTTTTCATGAGAACAGTGTAAGGATTTATCATAATATAAGTTTGGCACTACCGCGACACCTTTCATATTACACACAGCTATTTTATCCACTGTCAAAAAATATTGATAGGAGCAGCTTTAAGTACCCCGTGATGTTTAGTCTAATCCTTCAGATAACTTGGTAAGCCATAAATCTAAAGCTGCCTGGTGGGACCTTACTGGAGCGTATCATAAAAAAGAAGAACAGACTGGAAGAAAAAAGACCTGGTTGTCATTATAATTACAAATTATATAGCAAGTGATATATTTGGAGAAAACCCCCCTAAGAATGCCAAACACCAAAAATCTACCACCAAAATCTAAACAGCCAGACATTTTCCAGAGAGCACGCCAGATCTACGGTATGTTTTTAACACGAGAGGGATCAGCCAGTAGGAGCGAGGTAACAGTGATTGACAGGCCTACCAGGCCATGTGGATGGCGTATGCCGTGCGCGTCTCTCGTCCCTCCTGTCGGCTGATGTTCTTGGCAGCCTCCACCACCTCATGTGTGGTCTGGTAGTCCTTCAGAGACCACTCATGGACTGCTACCTCGCCATACTGCAGTATACCGACCTGAATGTGAGCACACATACACACACATACACAAACACACAGAAGAATTTCAACAACGACACATGGTCCTGGTTGTGCTGGCACATATTTGTGGGGAGCAACATCTGAAACATCTTGTGTTTCTGGGGGTGAACTATCTCTTTAAGCACCGACCCTGTTCTTAAAGCAAACAGTGCACTCGGGGAATTTTTGAATTCATTGAAAAACCAGAGGTATTTCCTCTTCACCTCACGTTGCCTGCTACTCCTTACCCCCCACCCTCCCTTTTTCAAAACCCAAACCCCCTCTCACCTCTCACTCCTCTTGTTGTTTAGCTCAGAATAATGTCCCCAGATCCCACACTTGCCAGCTTCCATTCCTCCTCAACCTCAAGTTAGCTCGGCTCCCGTCCCTTTACATTACTACCGCAATTCATTCTGGACAAATTTGCCAAACCGGTTCTTTAAATGTGTCATTCGATGCATGTTTTCACTCAAGGGACTCGGCCTGTCTTACTGCTCTGGGCAGCAGCTAAGGGCTTCCACAGATTTAAGCGGGAGACAAACTCAAATTCAAAAACCACAAGTTTCCATTACCGATGTAAACAATATTTATAGGCAGTGAAAACATTCACATGATTTGAACTTTTACCTGCATCTGGTCTGAGCTGATGTGGAATTTGCTGAGGATGTTGCTGAGGAAGTTCTGGACCTCGTACCAGGGATAGATACTGTTGGAGCCGTCCAGCACGATCACAATGTCCATGTATGTGGAGCACCCTGCCAGATGTGGGAGATTCAAAATATTCTTTTTGGTCAAAGCAGGCCAGTGCAGCATGTTTCTCTGCCTCAGTGTGTGTGTGTGTGTGCGTGTGTGTGGTTACTTTGTGCTGTTGGAGCGATGGTCTCTCTTGGTACTAGGTCATCGCTGACCGAGGCACAGATGCCAGTGCTGAACATAGACGTACCACACTCCTGCGACCACAGTGGTGCACATGCCTGCCAAACACACACACACAGGGACAGCATCTGTTTTACAGGTGAAGCAATTACAGGAGCATTCGCAGTCGAGTTGAGCAGTTTATATTCCTAAGTATTTGTGTTCCGCTCTTGAGTTGCGTAGGTGTTTTTTGGTTGACAAGGTTTTAAACACGTAGACAAATGTCGCTGTGTGTCCCGAGTATAAACACTAAATGAGGGCAGACGGGGAACAAAAAGAAAACAAGTTATACGAGGGGATAAGTCATGGAAAAACTACAATGGTGTGGTTTGGGGGATATAAAATGAGGGATAGGCAGAGAGAAAGAGAGGCTATTGTTGACATGTTGGCAGTCACTGTTGTCATGAGCGGTTTAACAGAGCTGGAACACCAGACCAGTAAGGCCATTTAAATCTGATTGTGTTAAATGTAGGGGGTGAGCGTGGGGTGGGGGGTATCACATTTCAGATATTTCTGTCTTCAAAGCCTGCTGTTCGTTTGGCTTTAATACAGAGAGCGAGAAAAAAGAGGGAGAGTGTGGCGAGGGGGAGATAAAAGAGAAATGCATGCACAGCCGGGAGACAAAAGAGGTCGACCGAAAGTGGGGTGAAACGGGGTAGAATGAGAGAAAGAGAAACATCCTGGTATTGCTTGCCCTGTTATTATGGACGCGTTTCTCCTCAGGCGCAGAGACAGGCAGGGAGGACGGAAGAAGGGATGGAGAGAGGGATGAGAGAAAAGTAAGGAGGAGGGAGACGGAGGAGAGGGAGAGAGGTGCTATGGCTTTTGGTAGGTCTGTCATTAACAAAGGGCCGGAGACGCATTCCGATCCTGTTATAGACCTGACCACTGGGGTTAGGATACGCACACACACACACACATGCATGTATGCACGCACACTCACACACACAGTGGGCTATGTTGGCTAGCATGAACTGTGCACAAAAACACTGGCAGTCACCAAATCACAAAGCACGCTTGCCTAACACACACATACATGGACACATACTCTGACACACGCACACACACAGAGTTGCCTCCTCGTCCAAGCACACACACACACACACACACACATACACACACACACACGCTCACACACTCACACACAGAGTTGCCTACTCGTCGAAGCAGAAGTGTGTTTGTGTGGAAGCCAGAAGCCTCAGAACTGGAGAAATCAGGATTGGAGAGCAACAACAAGACTTGAGATGTGAGACTCAGACACGAGTTCGAATAAAGTTTTAAAACTGCTAACTCGTTATTCCGGAGTCCGTAAAAGTTCAGTCTCAGGAGATATTTTTTTAATCTTGTGCACATAAGATAATAACTTGTTCGCACAAGATAAATAAACAACTTAATAATAATAATCTTGGATGTTTATTTATTTTATTTTTTGAGGTGGGGGGGATCAGTGAACTGCACACGGTGGTGTCTTGAGTCCGATAAAAAAATACACAACAGGAAATGATTCATTCAAATTCTGTCAGACAAACACAACCTGCTCTCACCACATCCCTTCAGGCTCCCACAAATGACCCCAATGCCCACGTAGCAAAAACTTAAAAAAGCCTCATCTCCCAGTGTCTAGACTACGTACCAGGAAGCCGTCAGGTGAGTCTGGAGTGAGGGTCATTCCCAGGTGAGAGTTCCTCAGGTTTTTAGAGACGTTCTGGAGAGCAATCTCACCTGAGGTACACGGACAGACCAGTTTTATGATCAGGCAACATTATGCATTTAAACTTGATGAGGATTTCAGCTGACTCGTTCCTCACCTAGATTCACTTTGCTGCAGTTTGAGTTCTTCTCGTCCCCCACGATGCATTTATACACGTCTCCTTTCCTGTTGTTGGGCGGCCCGTCCCAGGGAGCGCCAACCAGCATTCTTCAACATAATGACACAGTTATTATGTTGACATTAACGCATCACTGTGCATCTTCTTTGTGTACGAAATATGACAATTTAATTATTCATTTCTCTTTGTGTGTCTTTCGCTGCCACTCACACTCTCCCACACTTACGATTTCTCTCCATTCGACTCATGCTGTAAAACAGAGAAGCCGAACAGAGCGTCCTCTGGGCCGGTGAAGATGCGCGGATTCTTTACATCTATGTTGAAACACTGACAAAACTCTGAAAGACAAAAAAATATTATCAACATTCCGTCAGCCTCTTAAACCATCACTTACTAGTTGGTCATTAAAAACTCTTAATGTGCAGCCAAAGTTTGTTCACTCTGGATTTACTTTATTGATTTTAAAGTATAGTGAAGATCTAAAAAGATTCCAAAAAGACCAAACATGTTAGGACAAATATATAAAAGAATATACAATGATTCATAAGGATTAGGGTTAACCCTTTTGATGAAATACTGCTTCCACAGAACACATTGAATCTTTCAGTCAGAGTAAACATCAAGGAAAAGTTGGAAGAAGCTAAAACTGAATATAGATGTGCTACTGGCAGAATGTTGAATTCAATTCTACAACAATAAATCCAATTCAGAGTGATTAAATGGGTAAAACTGGAAATAAAAACAAAACTGACATATTGGGAAATTCACTTTCCTGTATTTACTTTTTGTTTCTGTGAGTTAAACTTTAATTTCTGTCAATTAAATATAAGATTACAGTCAACAGCTGGTGAACTTTGCTCAACAGAAATACTGTGAACAGGGAAACAGCTTCATTTTCTGTGTCTAAAGATACTAATAACTTCCGACAAGGACCTTAAACATACCAGATTAACGCTTTATATCAAATTTGTTTAATACGTACAAAATAAGGGGTGTTAAAATGACAGTTTTCAGGGTTTCATGTGTACGATTATCTTTTTAATAACTTAAAATTTAGTGTGCAAATAGTAATCGTAGTACTCTCATCGTCCGTCTCTTTGGAAGAAAAAGTCTATAAGCACACCAACCCTAGCTTTAAAACATGCAAACTGTACTATACTGTAATTAGAATGTTGTTTTCTCTTATAGCCTGGGCTGGGGGGAGAGAAAAGAAGGAGGGGCGTTGAGAATATGGATAAACAGAGTGACCAAAGGCAACCTGGGAGGAAAAAGGGAGTTCAGTCCGAGGGGAGAGAGGGAGAAGAGAGGGGAGAGAAGAGGCAAGGCACAGAAGGGTGTGGGTTAGAAAATAAATGGAGTATAGTAAGACCCCTGTTATGACACACAAGTCTGCCCTTCATACATACTGAGAGAGAGAGGTAGGTGAGGAGGACAGAGAGAGCAGCGTGATGGTTGTCAGACAGTTCACTGGGAACACTGTGTAAACTGAAGGACGAAAAACAGACAAAATGCTTATTTTCTAGGCTGCAGGAAACCTGTAAATACTGTTTACCCAAACCAGACCATGTGACATAAAGGAGCAGGTACAAGATTTACTGTTCCTGTTTGTATAATCAGAGTCAAAGTGAGTGAATGAACTCTCACTTCCTGCTGATACTCTCATGTCAAGAGAGTATCGTTTGTTGATGTGCATTTAACGAAGATTTTTTCTTCATGTAAGATCCGGGGGAATTCGATCTTCAAGCAGAATCCTCATTGCTGCTCAGATAATGTAAATGTTCGATTCCTTCACATAAATCCGCTCCTGACAGTTGGTATGTACCACACATCACTTATGTATCTACTGGATGTCATTTGAAGCCTTGAAGAGAAGGGCGTGCTGGATGGGTTTTCTTAGAGGACCTTTTGGAATAGATTTGACTTGACGTGTCATTTAGCAGCATGTGAAGCTACAGTAGCTCTCATACTGTACATAACTCTGTGATTGCACTAGTCCAGGACGGGGCCAGGGCATTGCTGCTGTGATTCTACACCAGTTACTCAAACACACTTGTGTACAGATACTTCCCCACAAAAAACACACAGATGGTTACCTCGGTCAGGCCAATCAGAGGGGGATTCCGCTCGCTTTTGAGAGGGAAACTGGATACGCTCACTGTTTCTCTTCCATCTCTGATTCTGCATTCACTTACTGTAGTTTTAACAACCTGCAACTACTGACTTGTCCTCTTCTCACAGATGTTTTTCATACAGTTTCAGTCGCAAGTTTCTGCTTCCTTTTGTGCAAAAGATGTGGGGTTGTTGATGATACTAGCAGCATGGCTCTCAGGTTGGTGAGTCAATCCACAACTTTGGTCTTCACTGAACCATCTCAAAAACAACTGCCATGCAATTTTGTACCGAGGATCACGCTCCGTCGTCTTCTGTTGTCCCGAATCAAACACGGCTGTTGTGCACTCGCTGGAAATGACAATCGCAACATGTGACCACAACTGTAACCCCCCCAAATTCCTACCGGCTGCTTTATTTACTAGACTTAAAAATGTATATCTTACACATGGAACATGGGAATTACGCTGCCCACGGCAGTTTCTCAAATTTGAAAAGTCATCAGTTCCTTTACGTAGCCAAGATGGCGAATGTATTTCAGTGGCCACAATAATTGGCACAGGTGTGACATACAGTGAGGTGCATGGTTTTGGACCATGAGCTATGTGGTGTGTATTAGGATATAGAGCTGTTTTTGTGTTATGGACTCAAATTAATGGATTGGATCATCCAACGTTAAGTTTTCTGACTTTTTGACACCTTTTTTGAAGGATCCACAGAGATCAATATTGGTATCAACGCCATCTACAAGAAGCGACACGTTGAAAAGCGACCAAACAAACTGGGAGTCAGCAGCGACCACTGAAGGTGAGAAGCTTTTTGAACATTTTGACCCATCTGAATATTTACCGTTCAGTGCCATACTCAAAATATAAGTGAGTATAGAAGAACACAAATTCAGCCACAGCAGCAGTCTCACAGATCTGTTAGCATGGCTGTGTTCTCCACTTTCTTGTATATCTGTATAAGCTCTTAACATTTCGATGTCCAAACCTCCATTGACATTCAGCCATCTTTCTGATTCTACACAGATGTTTAATACACTTTACTGATGGGAACATGCGTAGGCAAGGACAGAATAGGTCCTTAACACTAAATCTTCTATATTCCCGGACAGAAGGAATAAAAATCATTTTGTCCCAACTTGCACGAACAAGTTATTCTCTCATTCTCTACCCCCCCCCCCCACCCCCTCTTACAAACGATGTAGTAAAATGTTTTCTGTCTTTATTGTGGGATCACTCACTCGCTCCAATTCCAAATTTCCTTTCCAAAACAAACCAGGCCTCTGATAAGATAACGACTCCCCCCCGCTAATGATTCTCTCCTTCATCCTCCTTGTTCATGCATGCTCTCATAAACCATACCCCCCCCTGGTTTTTTTTTACCCTCTCTCCTTTAATATACAGAAACATACACTCGTCTGTACCCCTACCACAAGGCCCCTCAGACCTCCACAAAAGAGCACCATCATCCCTCTGTTTTTCCCTGTCCCGTTCTGCCTCCTCTGGTTCCATTCTCATCGGGGGTTTATATATATATATGACACTGTACCGCAGGCCGTCTGACCACCCATCGCCATGACAACTGGCGACAAACATCTGTCAAGCCAAACCAGTCCAGATTCTCTCAACCACACGTTTGGCCCGGGGCGCTCCTGGTGCTCAAAGTGTAGGTGTAGTGTGGTGTATGCATATTTGAATGTACTGCACATGTAGAGGAAGAGAAACTGAACTTGACACTACAGTGTTTTGGATTCTATGAAGACACTTGTAGCAAAGACATTGATATGTTTAGAAGGACACCAGTAATATTCTGACATACCCGCAAGAATTTTAGAAAGCCCCAACCTGAAAAAGTTTAATCCACGATGCTAATATTTGCCTTTTTGGACTGTTTTCTTTCTAAACAATTTAACCACTCTTTATTTTCCCATATTGTTCGAACCCAGTGCATGTGTTGTCAGGCAGGTGGTAACTGTCGATGTCTCCAATGACGATAAAAATTTAGAGATACATAACCCTAACCCCTAGATAGATAGATAGATAGATAGATAGATAGATAGATAGATAGATAGATAGATAGATAGATAGATAGATAGATAGATAGATAGAGGCATCCAGTAGCACACAAAACAGTCAAACACAACAGCATATGAATAATAAAAGGTATCTGTAAAGAAGTATGTTGATCCCATGCTGGGGAAATTCCCTTGATTTGATTGGTGCTTATGTCAAGTATGACCTTATCCGGGTTGAGGTGATCAGGAAATGCTGGTTACACAGATGTTTGTCTCAAACGGGTTAATATCAGAATATTTGTGTCCATGTAAACACGTCGATTGCTTGTTTCAATTGGATTAACATATTTAAATCCCCCCCCTCCTGGTCCTGCCCTCAGTTTCTTTAATTCACATCTCTGACTTATAGCACCTCTGTGAAATGTGCTGCATGAGATGTTTGCCAGACTACAGTATCTGTTTCTATCATCTTCACTGAACTGACTCATGATGTTTCCCACCCCCCCCCCCCCCCCCCCCAGCTCATCTCTCCACCATTCACAGATTTTCTCTCCATTATCTCGATCAGGTTTTGTTCTCATCGCTGTCACCCTCTCATGGGGGAGCGGGGGTGTTGGAAGAGGAGGAGTACAGGAATGAAAATGAGCAAATGATAGGAGAGTAACAAAAAACACCAGAAGATAGCTGAGAGAATAATAGCAAGAATTTATGAATTACCGGTGAAACAGAGTTAAACACACACACACACACACACACACACACACACACACACACACACACACACACACACACGCGCACCTGTGTTTGACATCTCAGTAAAGCATAACAGAGTGTAACAGACATGAGGTGCCTGTTGCCTGCATCAGAGGAGCCCTGCTGAAGCCATTAACGTCACACACACACACACTCACTCACCAACATGCTCCTGTACATGAAACATCCCACACACACACACACACACACACACACACACACACACACACACACACACACACACACACACACACACACACACACACACACACACACACTAAAATCACATTGGTTAAAACACAAATTAGACCAAATGGGTTACTTGGTGAAACAAATGAAGGAAAATTACCCTGAACATGCTTGAATTAAACAGATAATAGAGGGAGATGTGTAAAACCTGACCACAGGCACCATTTGGCGGCTGCCATCTGTGAATAGGTGTGTATGTGTGTGTGTAGTTTGAATAACCTCAATGCTGTGTGCATTATCCTTGTTTAATCCTCAGCTTCTGAAGGAGAAGCGTTTTGCACATAGCATGAAAACTGACGCTTTAGTCTAAATGTTAAATGCTGGAACACATGCCAACTTCTCCATCTATAGATCGACTCGAGACACTCTGTGTGTGATTCACAGCAGATATGAGCTCAACATGCCTTGCACAACTTAATTTCTCAGCCTATTGATGTCATGTTGGCCTAATGGCTGCATGCTAGGATGCAGCAGTTAAACCGCTGCTTATCAGCTGCAGAAACACTTAAGTTTTGGTCGACAACAATGGTCTTTTTCTTCTGTTTCTTCCTGGTGAGCAGGAATGGCTCCATGAAGTGTGGGAGGCGGCTCTGCCACAGCGATATGCCCAACGCAGGGAAGCCGATGTTCATGCTTCATGAAGAAAACACTCATGGCACAGACGCCTTATTAGGGGGAACTTTAGACATCAAGTCTAAGAGATGAAAATGGCTGATACTGGAGGTCGTATTACACAGCTGCCAGGGTCAGAGGGTGTCAGCTGTAAGTGGAGATGAACCAGTAACCTTTTGGTAGAGGACACATGCAAATATCTCTGATGGCTCCAAACATCTTCTGGTTGCTGAAGGCCTCCAACGAGAAGGAAATACCTCCTCAGTGCTGCAAGATTTACTGAAGGATCAGACTTCGAACCAGGAACCATCACTCTGTTGGACCAGTGCACAACTTCCTATACCTTTGATGTGTTTGGCAAATGGAGTGTGGCCATATGTTTTAATACGCCTGCTTCTCCACTCACATGCACACAATCATGTAAGGAATGTCTCCACGGTCAGTCGTTTGCTGCCACACAGAATAAAGCTCTTTGGGACACGGGGTGAGACTCCATGTTTCACACATGTTGTCTGTTAAGGGGAGAAAAGTTGAGGAAGTTAATGACCCTGTCGCCCAGTTAGACATCGCTGGAGGACGGGAGAGCACATGGGCAGAGAAGAGGCATCAATCATGGATAGATGAGTTTACACAAGGAGCTTTAAGACAGGTGAATGGATTATTAGACATCCCGCAGAGACAAATTATCGTATCTAAAACAAATACTTCAGAAAAACTGGAATTAGAAGTATTCTTACCTTTAAGGAGGAGGATGAACTCCAGGCACATCAGGTATTTACGCAGCTCCATTTGTGAAACAGGTTTTAAAACAAGTCTCTCTCTTTTACTTTTCTCTTTTTTCTCTGTTCACAATGTTGTTTCCCCTGAGCTAGAGATGCAGTACATTGGCCTCTACCTGCACACACACATACACCCACTCACAGCCACACACACTCATTCACACACACGCACACTTTTTCAACTCTCTCTTTCCCCCAGAGATGCGTAAAATCCAGTGAAACGGTGCTGCAGTGGCATGTCTGCTGCGCGTATACGTGCGTAAAGCTCCCTTCAGGGGTAACCAGAGAAGCTCGTTGTTATAAATTAAGATTGAATAATTCCAGTCAAGAGGAGGAATCTTGTTTTTGCGCTCGTTCAAGTCCCCGGAGGAGTAAATGAGTGACACCACGGAGGGAACGTGGTCCGTGTGGATGAGGATCAAGGCGAAATCTTAATTGACACCTCAGTGACCCGTGGTTTGGAGCGTGAAAATCGGTGCACCTGTCTCATCCAACAAGAGGCCGCAGTTCAGGGTCACTAAAGCATCACTAATGTGGAACACCTTCACCAACAGTCCATCAGCAGCGCGCCTTTCTCCCTCCGGACTCCTGAGCGCGTCCCTGGAGCTCAAACTCTCCTGTGGACGCGGGCTCCGTTCATCAAGCGCAAAGTTTGAGGTTCCTCTGATAACTTCGCATCCACGATCATGTCCTCTTCTCCTGAAGTGACAAAAAAAGAAAACCCTCCTGTTGTTTGTTCCTCCTCTGCGTCTCTGTCGATGTAAATATGCGGCTCCAGTATAACGGAATTCTCTCCCTTTGAAATGAAAGAGCGCATTTATCCTGAGAGCTGCCCTCCCTCCAGCAGACCTCCTCCATCCAGCAGCAGACTGCTTCACACCGACAAACCCCAAACACACAGCTTCTCTCTCTAAACCTTTCAGATGGCACATTTCTTTCTTTCTTTCTTTCTTTGACAGCTTTGAGGAATATGATTGACCTCTTTGATTTGTTGATAGTTAATTAATACTTATACTATTAACAAGTTAAATTGTAGGTTGCCAGGTCCGTTTCCCTATTTCTCATTTTACTATAACCCGCAATGAAACTTTTGCCAGCCACATTTTTTACATTGCCCCCTGAAATCTGATTACATTTTATTTGTTCTGCTAAAGTTTTATCTGAGTGAAGTGTGCAACAGAGCAACAGAGTAGGTGTCAGTCTGGAGGAGGGTTTACTCTAACCTGGCAACCTTAAAGTTTTTCTGAAAAAGATAAGATAAGATAAGATAATCCTTTACTAGTCCCACTAATAAAGGGGAACTTTGCCGTGCAGCAGCAAATGGGGAGAGTGAAAATACAGACTCAGTTAAAGAAAAAAATCGGTAAACATACAATGTAAGGGAATATAAAAAAAACGAAGGTAATACGTACAATGTAAACTGAATATATGGTAACGCAGTTAAAATGGAAGGTTCGTCGGTCAATATTTCGGCCAAACCGATATATCAATCAGGTTCTAGCCTTTACACTTGGTGACAGAAAGTTAAATTATTCCAAACCAGATTTACCACCTGTTGCTTGAATGTACAGCAGCTCAGGTAACTGTGGACGACATCTGTCTGGTTCCTGGATGACATCCACCAACATGTGAAACACGTGTAACTAATAATATCATGATATCACAATAGTTGCCAGGAAGAAGAATTCTTCATCTTTTTTCTTCCACCTGTATTTTTCTCTGCTATGAAAAGTCTAAATTTCTGATGTGAAAAAAAAGATATATATCAGAAATGATAAAGATATTAATGTTATAATGCAAATCTATCAAGATTCAGGTTTGCAAAACTCATTCAGATTTACAAGGAAAGAAGAATGTGTGAGATGTTTGTGGAGCTAGCACACGCTCAGCACCTTGCTCTCAAGTTTAATGTCAACATACAAGTACAAACTTGTGTCTTTTGTGTGTTAAAACAAGTATTAGAGCTAAATTTTACTTTATTTTAGGAAATATCTTCTCAATAATGTGATTATTTCACTGTTACTTTTGAGTCACCACTTTGATGAAACCACTCCATACTGATGGGAGTTTTCTCTTGACAGCATGACAATACTACCATCTACAGGACATGAGGAGGTACTGAATTGTCTGATGAGAAATAAAGTTGTGATTCGTATGTTCTGATTTCCACTCAGCTATTAACCTATGGGAGATTTAGGACTGACACATTAGATAGTGCTCTCCATACACTGGGCAATTAGAACATACCTCTTTATATAGGATTTTAGTGCTTCTTCTATTTGATATGAATATTTTAAAATGAATAATAATTGTTTTTTTTCAAAAGCTTCCATGTTATATGATCCTGTGACTCTAAATAAACCCTAAATTATATAACTACACTGGACAATTAGAACAGACCTCTATATATTGGATTTTAGCATTTCTTCTATTTTTCAAAATCTTTTTGAATCATTTTGTATTCCAGATTTGGAGCCATATTGGCTAATAGAATGTTGCTTAGTGGACATGGTGTCCATATCCTCCAGTCAAGAATTGGGTGGATTTAAAAGACACAATCCTTTATCCTGTCATAGTAGTGATTGTAGTGTAACCATTGACTGGGAAATCAATATAGTCTTTCAGCACAAATAAGTGGGGCCGCCCATTCCCCGAAATAAACATTTCTGTACATCTTTATTATTTGACAGTTTGCACCCAAAGAGAAATTTACTCTGACCTCTTTTGAAAATAACCACAATGAAATGCTATTTTACTTTTTAATTGTATTGAATTATTTGCTTTGATAATTAATATCTTGTGAAAGATTGGCACCATTATATTAGATTATTCTTCTGTCTGCTCCTTTTCATTCAAGATTTTGTCTATGAATGAAATAAACAAAACTAAAACAAACAAAAAACTAAAAACACACACACAAAACCTACAGACAGTATCACTAAGAATACAACATACAATCAGTCATTACAGATGAATATTAAAGCTGAGTGGATCACATCACTGTCTGGACTGCACTCTGCTCTTACTATCAGCACTGAATTCACCCAACAGAAAATTAAACTGCTCAAATTCAAAACCTTGGAAATTACTGTGAAAACATATAAAATATTATTACTGGTATATCAACAACTTTTACAGTAATCTGCAAGGTTTTGTTATGTTAATGCAATCTTTGGTTATTTTGTTGAGATTTTTGTTTAGCTTGCAAATTCAAAAAAAAAATGTGGCAGCTGTTTAGAGCAGTTATCACGTGTCGCCGCTTGGTGTCGCTATGTTTCAACTTACTCCCCAGTCTGTCTGAGCCTGAACAGCCTCATCAACAGTTTGAATATTTGTCCTTTTTAAATAGCTAATTGAAAAGATCTGTCCAGGACTATTTGTGGCTCAGGATGATCAGGTGATGTCAGATTCACATTATGCTGAATTCATCCTTTCACTTCTGCAGTAATGTTGCTGGACGTCTTTTTCTGTCCTGGGTAAATCAGCTCTCTCAGTCCAGACTCATCATGCTGTGATGGATTTGATAGGAGACCGGGACTCAGGGTGTAATGGGTTCGGAAAGTAAACTCGTAAGTGGACGACACGTCTCAAAATGGGAAGAACTTCATTAGCTTAGATTTATGAACCCACTTGGGAAAAAAGATGGTGATTACTGGATAATTAACCTCAGGTTCTTCATCGCAGCTCAACAGTTACTGCCTGGTTGACATTGGCCTCCATCAGTGTCCTTGGCTTTATTGCCTTGCTCCTCTTCTTTTTTTCTCATGCACCACCTTCATCACAACCAGAGAATCTCGTGGGACGTGTTTGATGATATGTAAACGATCTAAGAAGATTTCACATTCACTACCTGCAGTGACCCGCGTTATCAGTTTTGGGGGCTGGCGGCTGTTGCTGCAACTCGACTGGGAACGTAATCATGCTCACTTGCAGCCATATGCAAAGTCAAATGTGAGAGCTTGCACGCAACCAAACCTCACTGTGCACAACCGCAGATTCCTGCACTGAGGTGGAACCAGTGTGAGCCAACACACACACACCCACACACACACGGTCTGTTTCACACCAGTCAGAGCTGTGCAGGAGCCCATTTACGTCATCACAACAGCACAATAGAGTGAAAATCAAATACAGGTGCCAAGAATACTTTTAGTCATTTTTTTGTTGCCCTTTTTAACCATTTAAGGGACAACTTAATATTTCTGTATAAAAGCGTTAAGTGTTAATTAATTAGAGGTCGGCCTTTTCATCTGTCTCTGATGCATATTTGTTGATTACCTCAAAGATGGAATTGTGCAGTATATTAATCCCTGCTGTTGTATCAGACTCCAGTGACCATGTTAATGTCTTATGCGTGTGTGTCCACCATTTTCCTTTCAAGGAAGAGCAGCAGAAGGAATGTCCACTGGGCGTACTACATTAGTTGGCATGTCCATGGGATATTTTGTCTGCTGGATGATCAGTAAATCAGTGTCTGTTTTCTAGATGGATAGATGGAGGGCAGCAGGAGCCCACAACACCATGGTGTTACATATTATTAGTGTAGTACAGTGGCTTTGACTTGTGGGCAGGGTTGACAGTAGTGACAGTGTAGTGTCAGCGGACGAGCCTGTTTTCTGTCTGTCACCAGGTGCTCCGGAGGTGTCACTCCGGTTGGGTTTGGCCGGAGCTGTGCCAAAATCTGACTCCACACTGGGCCTATTGATCTGCTCCCAGGAAAGCTGCACTGTGTTGATATTTCATTGGTTTCAAGTTTCAAGCTTTATTTGTCATATGCAGTCAACACAGGGTCAAGGCATTGGAGAAGAAGAAACCAGTCAGCTCAGCAGTGCAATAGTTTAATTAAAAACAAAAGCCTGTTGTGTGTCTTTTTTTCATAGCAGTCGTGCGTCCTCCACCTCTGCCTCTCGGAGTATTTTGAGATATGGCTTTATCGGCCGATGTGTGCATTAAGACAAATTGGCAATGATTACTAAGATATGATTGTCAAACCCTTATGTAATTTGAGGCTTGATATATTATAGTGTAAAGATAAACTTTATTATAAATAGCTGAACATAAAAAGACCAAAGATAATAAACACCTCTTTTAAGTAAAACACTGATACTGAAATGTCTGTGAAATGCTCATATCGGCCAATTTTTTATCGGCCAACCAGTAAATCAGTTGGGGTCTCCACACCACAGCACACCTCTGTTGTCAGCTATGACGTGCTGGTATGCTCGGGCCTCGCTGCCGTCTGGAGCTGGTCAGAGGAGGAAGGAGATTGAAAGGGTGAGGGAGGGAGAGGAGGAAGGAGAACAGAGAGAGAGGGAGAGAGGGTGACAAGCTGAACCTCATGTAGGCAGTAATCAGATGCAGGCTCTCACTAAAAGTAACACTGATCTAACTCCAGCTCTTAGCTCTAATCTTTTTCCTCTCACAGCTTGATGCATACCCTCATATCCACATTGTTCTGTGTGAAGAATCAGCTGATCCACAACAAACGCACATTAGTGGAGGTATGCTTGTGTGTGTTTATATTTACAGTGAGCCGATCCTATAAAAGAAGAGTGACTACAACAACTGCTGCTATCTTTAACTGCTATTTACTACATCCTATGGCTGTACATTAAATTACTTCACATGAAGTATTTTTGCACTCTCAATCCATTTTTCGACTTTTCTGGTTTGCACTACTCTCATCCGATCCACCGTGTTTTGAGTACTTAACATGTTGCGTACTTATATGTTTTAGATTTTTTGCGTACTTATATGTTCTGTCTACTTATATGTTTACACTGGGGATCAGAGAGAAACAGCATTTCAATCCCGTCTATGTTCTGTACATTTGGCCGAATTGACGATAAAGTTGACTTGGACTTTGAAAAGTGCACTTACAACTTTGTGTACTTTAGTGACTCCTGCTGGTCACTTACCAAAATGCAGTGTTTGGGCATTGACTTTGTGTTTCCTGTGTATCAGGAAGCTTGTCTCAGATAGACACCTGGAACTGTCACGTGAGCGTCAGTGAAGCCCATCCTGTGCCATCCTTCATTCACAGCCCATGAGAAGGTCTTGTCTGTGAGTTTACACATAGTGACATGATGTCTCTTTGACATGAGCACATTCTGTTGAACACATGTATGTAAATGATCTCTGGTGGATATGCTGGGCATCTGGTTATGAAGATTTAACTTTCCTTTAGTTTCCTACATGTGTTCTAGCAGTGATCCATGTAGGATACATTCTTTATTTTTCAGTACAAAGAAGTAATTTGGTTGGTTTTGGAATGAGCAGCTCAGCGATCACTTAGAAGTGTTTTACTGTTGTGGTGAGAAAGTAGAGGCCCTGGGTAATGTTTGGTTTGAATGAAGTGTTTCAACCTTCAAGAGCTGTGTCAAACACATGTGAACTAGACTAGGGACACTTAGAGAGCACACCTCCTCCAAGGCCCAACATCCCCCTTCAATTTAATCAAGCGGCACCAAACTTTACACACTTGTAGATATCAGTTACCTAAATATGCCTCTTTTCATCATGATCAGTGTAGCATTCCCTGGGAAATCTGTGAAAATGTCAAAAGTCTTTAAATGTTTAAAATTGAATGGGATCTTTCTTGGCCCATGTCTCATTCTTCCACCAAGTTTAGTTGGGATTGCGTTCAGGGGTGTTTGTGTAATCCTGCTGAAGAGCAATAAGCAATAAAAAAAAACTACAGGAACATTTTATGTATAAAAAGTTAAAAAGAGGGTAAAATTGTGAAATATGTGCAATATGTCACAGATTGTGCAGAAGCATATGTGCAAAGTACACAAAGGTGAGAGCTACAGTCAGGGTTGCATGCTGAGAAAACTCAGTGCACTCAGTGGTCACTTCATGTTCAGCTTTACCATCTAATACAATCTACTTGACCTGTAATGTTCTGTTCCTGACAGCGACTTATAGGTTTTTATTAATTTGATATGTTTCAGCTTTGAGATCATGTGATAGAGTTGTGCTGAGCTGCATTATATTGACAAGTGTTTCTCATATTCCTCCTTAAATAAAACCGACAATATAACGCAGTCCAGTACAACACCAGCTTCAACTATGACCTCAGTTCCAAAGATTGCATCTTCAAATATCTTTCATCTTCTCTCTCTCCCTCCCTGTGTCTATCCAGAGGTCAGCGTTAGTCTGTAATCACTCTTCTTATTAAATTCTTCTTGTCCACAAAGACTTCATTCAGCCCACCTCCGATATACTGTGAACCCATTGTCCCACAGTTAATGGTGGAGTAGGATGCTGATGCCAGACCAGTGATATCAGTCTGTGAGCTGATGGTAAATCTGTAGACTTTGTGTAAACCTGTTGCCCGTTTGTGTGTCAGTGAGTGAATCCTCTTTTGTATTTAATTTGACGTTTAGTTAAAAGGAAGCGTTTCGTCCTCACCTCACCTCCTCCACTCTGACTCAGCTTCTCCATCGCCCCCGCTTTTTGATTTTATTCTCTTTAATGGAAGGATCCTCCCCCCAGACATAGAAGAGGGGAGGATTTAAAGTCCTGTGTGTGGTTCAAAGAGCCGAGGTGCCAAACATATACTCTTGATTTCCAGACTTCTCCCCGTGACCTTGACTGCATGCCTTCCCCACTCTCTCATGTCTCTCCTGTGTCTCGGTGACTCAGCCTCTTGACTTAGAAAGAAGGGAATTTTAGGATCATACGGGTAATGCAGTTTCTTTCCACCGCTGTGGTCATGTCTTTGTCTGCGTTTGTCTGATAATCTGCAGGATCACGCAAAAACTACTGGACAGTTTACCACGAAATTTGGGAGGATGCAGTACGGGTCAATTTTGGTGGGGATCTGGATCAAGGGGGGTGATCCAAGATATTTAAAATAAAAAATAAAAACATGTATCTTAATGGAAAAAAGGCAAGTTAAGGGGACTGGTATTTATGAGTGTGTGTAATTGCGCACAGATACAAATTCAAATCCGGATCTAGTGAATCTAAATGTCGTTTCATAAGGGGACTGTCGGGCCTTGGTGGAGGAATGTGCTCTGTGTGTGAGATTTTAGTTTCTGTATGTGAATGTGTCTAAAACTGTGGGTTTATGTGCATGTGAAGGAAGTGTGTGTGTGTGTGTGTGTGTGGTATGCCCTCATGCCTACTATTCTTGACCAATCTTTTACAAGAGGCCTCAGAGGTTCCTGGGTGGTCTAATTGCGTTTGCCACAGGAGATTGGTGCACTTTCACCGCTGTTGTGTGTGTGTGTGTGTGTGTGTGTGTGTGTGTGTGTGTGTGTGTGTGTGTGTGTGTGTGTGTGTGTGTGTGTGTGTGTGTGTGTGTGTGTGTGTGTGTGTGTGTGTGTGTGTGTGTGTGTGTGTGTGTGTCAGTTGCCTTGTGGGTGTGCGTGGGTGTAAATCAATATCCTCACGGGTGACAGGACTGTGTGTGTGTGTGTGTGCATGTGTATGTGCAACATCAGACTTGCCGCGAAGCTTGTGCCTCTTTTTTTACCCAGCATGCTCTGCTGCATCACCCGCTGCAGGGCATCTTCACTACAAGCCACTTCTTTACAATCTAACTCAGAATGCACTTGACCCACATGGCAAAAATGTCTTCAACCAGATCACAAATCACCCGTCGTGCCTTTTGTGACACACACACACACACTCAAGTATGCAGACGAGTACACACACTCCACTCCTCCCCTGCACATAAGTCATCTATCAAACTGCACCCTGACTCGGCCGTGGCCCCCGGGGCCCCTAAGCTAGTCTGCTCTGACACAAACGTTGGGTTTCTATTCAGATATCTGCAGATTGTCTGTGGTTACCTTGTTAGGATATCACGTGAAGAGCATGAGTTGTGTGTAGGAATATTCATTTACATACAGGTGTTTCCTATTTTGTCGATATGCATGTGAATAAGTGAATATTTCTGTTTCTTGTTAAGTTTTCTGCCAAGCCAACCAACAGCAGGGATAACGATGCTAGCAGGGACGTCAGCAGCAGAGATGGCGAGCTCAGTTTAGTTTGTTCTTGTTTTGAATGCGGCTCTTCTTGTCCTTCATGTTTGAGGAGTTTTGTCTCTGCACCTTTCGGGTGAGTGTTTTTATGAGCTGCATGTACAGTGTGGGCGTTTGATGGAAGGACGTGAAGAGTTCCCGGAATGTGTGTTTTTAGTTTGGTATGTGAATATGTGTGTTTTTTTTTTTCACAGGGGGGTACGGTGAAGGCTGGGTGTTTTGAAGGGGGCCAGACAGCTGCCTTTTACTGCCCCAGGGGGTAATAAACAGAGAGGGAGGGGTAGTTATTTACCCCTTTTTATTAGGGCAGGAGGCAGAGGAAGAGACTTTATTGGGGTCACACTGTAACTACACACAGCTGCAGGGCAAAAAGAGAAATAAAGAGGAGATACTTTGTTTAAAAGGAGCAGTTTTAGCATCCCTAAATCCCTCGCTCAGGAATCCGTCCCGATCTAGTTTTTACTTGTGTGTGTGTGTGTGTGTGTGTGTGTGTGTGTGTGTGTGTGTGTGTGTGTGTGTGTGTGTGTGTGTGTGTGTGTGTGTGTGTGTGTGTGTGTGTGTGTGTGTGTGTGTGTGTGTGTGTGTGTGTGTGTGTGAGAGAGCCGTGGGTCATCCCATCCATCTTTCTCTCCCCAGCCCCTTTTCCAGGTCCCTGAGCGGCCCACTCCTTGTTAAGCACATCTGCCGTCAATCAGCTCGACCCTGTAATCCAATTGGTATTTCCTGCTATTGGGAACACGCCCCCTGATGCTCGGCCTCTGACCATTTGCTGATTGGTCCAAAAACGTTCCCGGGTCGACCTCTGTTTGTGTCATCACCCTGCTTGGTTACCATAACAACAGATGGAGTGTTGTGCAAGGTCACACTTCAAAAGAGGAATAGCTCAAAGTTAAGTAAATTAAAATGAACAATGGTTCAAAGTAATATCTTACATCTACTTTTTTTTGGAACCTCCTCTTATTCAGGCCCCCAGCCAAATTACTTGTATTTGGGCAGCTGTGGCTTAGGAGGTAGAGTGGGACGTCCACTAATCAAAGGGTCAGGGATTCAATCCCAGTCTTCCCCCCCGTTCCAAGTCCTTTGGGTGCCTGGTTTACTGAACTTAAGTTCTGCCCATAGATACAGTATATGAATGTGTGCCTGAATGTGTGGAGGGCAAAACTTTACTGTGAAGCACTTTGAGTGAAAGTCAAGACAAGAAAAGCACCATCTAAATATAGACCATTCAGCTAAGCAA
The DNA here is from genome assembly GCF_009819705.1 of Hippoglossus hippoglossus. Taxonomy (NCBI): domain Eukaryota; kingdom Metazoa; phylum Chordata; class Actinopteri; order Pleuronectiformes; family Pleuronectidae; genus Hippoglossus; species Hippoglossus hippoglossus. Next base: position 10,609,065 of record NC_047166.1, on the reverse strand, counting down.
TGTAAACGTGAGTAAAACTATGTATCGTAAAGCAGAACAACTTAATTAGATTGGTTCACAAATATAATTTAGCTCTTTATACTTTTTATTATGCAGAAGGTGAAAAAAAGAGGTGCAGTTAAAGGTATCTATCCTGCAAGAATTAAATTCTGTTTTGTTAAAAAATTGGAAGAACTATGTTGTCGAGTCTGTCTTGCCGAGAAGTTTTCTGAAAACATTGACACCACTATCGAATCGGGTAACGACACAGACGTGGAAGTATTTCTTGATACTCTACTCCAACTCTCAACAAGAAACTGAATGAGAGTTTCCCAAAATGTCAAACCATCATTCCTAGTCAAGCTGTGTTTTCTTTTCTTTTTTACCAGAAAAATATGAACCAAATAAAACTGAATGACAAAAGAAACAAAAATAAAGTAGAGGGTTTAATTCTGTTATTGCTGCAGCTGTCTGTGTGTGTGTGTGTGTGTTGCTTTGCATGCCAGGGAAAGTTGCAGGATGAGCAGATTTAAATGAAATGTGTACTGAAAGTGAGCAGAGACAGAAAAATGAAGCGGAAACATAATGAGGGCATGTGGCACAGAGATGATTGACAGAGAGGGAGAGGAGGAAGGGACGGACGGGAAGACAGAAAAACTGTGAGAGGGAAAATGGCAGGGAGGGTTACAGACAAGTTATTCTAGTGGCAGACAGCTGTCAGAAAGCCTAAAATAAAATGGAGCCATCTAATGTGCACATATTCCACAGCTACACTCACAAACCATAAAACATAGGCAACGTTAAGTGCTGTTAATCATTTTCAGCGCAGGAGAGACAGTGGACAACGTCACGCTGAGTTAATATCGTGCTTTATTGTTCTCCCATAGAAAGTTTCCAATGATCACATTTCATATAAAAGACACACAAAGTAAAAACCGTAGCAGTACTGTATCCGCCTCTAGTGTAGTAATAAATATAAAATGTCATCATGAGAAAAAGGTTAGAGTTGTTGGACAGGGCTGAAGGAGCAGAGAGGAGGGACTCATCGAAACTGACCTGAAACTGCAAGAGCTCATAGATTGGTTTACACTTCTACAAATATAGTCTCGCACCTCTTCTGCTGACACACACACACACACACACACACACACACACACACAGACACACACACACACACATGATGCCAAATACATGAGCTTTCACTGATCAAATCAAGCATACAATCAACATTTTTGTGTATAAAACCCAGCGGGTCACGTGCGATGGAGCTGGAAAGACGGATAAGTCAGAAGCTAAGACTGTTCTAGATCTGTGACATACTAGATACAATTACCACACTTAATGTCGTGAAGCTAACAGAGATACTGGAATTAAACTACGGACTAGATCTGCCATCGCCACCTCGACAAAGCGGAGGGGTGGGTGACCCAAGTGGTGATGCAGGAGAGAGGGAAGGACGAAAAGTGCTCGTGTTCATTGTCGCTCGTAGACTCTGGTGCAAATCACATCATCAGCTCTCATGGTCTGAAAGGAAAAAAGAGAATGTGTTTTAATATGGATGCAGTCTGCAAACTCATTTTAAAAGTTAATTATGTGTTTATAACAAGCCATCCAAACCTCCAAACTGAGCTAATTCCCGGTCTTTTCAGCATTTATATCACCGTGCCAAACTCTTAAATGAAAATTAATTTACGGGAAGTTGAGTTGAGTAAAAATGCTCTGCTCAGCAACTCTCCTGCCGGTGTCTTAAAAAAACTGTTGTGGGTTTAGACTTGGCTTAGATTTGAACTCGAGTGCCAACCCTCCAGCATCGCCCTATAAATCCTTGTTCTATTTACAGTTTGTTCAATTCAAAAATAATTTGCTCCATAGAGGATTGTGTTTGTGTGTTTGTGTGTTTGTGTGTGTGTGTGTGTGTGTGTGTGTGTGTGTGTGTGTGTGTGTGCATGTTGATACCAACTCGGGTCAATGAGTTATTTGTAAAACGTCTTGTTTGAACAGGTCTTAATAACCTGTATTATCAGCTGGGTGGGGTTTCTTATTACATATCGTTCTGTTTGTGGGCAGACTGTCAGTAGCAGGACGAAAGGATGAAAACATGTGAAAATTATTGGAGAAAAAAAACTAAAATCATAAATTATTTTATTAAAATACTATTTAAATAAAATAGTATTTTATTTAAATAGTAAAATAATTATTGGTTATTCCCTGTTCTCTTTGGATTTTGATGAGATGCTGTTTTCATGACTTTTCATGGCTTTATGCTTTTTGTAATCTCGAATTGTGACATGCTCTCATCTTCTGACAGAAAAATTATACATATAGTGTCAACTTGTTTTACAAATGGCTTAGTAATAAAATACTTGTACCTACCGGCAAAAAGCATCAGTACAAGATATGAAAGGTCAGATGAAATTGGTGTAAATATGAGATACCAGTCTAGCTCGTGGTCTGTGATCTACAGTGAAGTCGTAACCTTTTGGTTTCTGAATCTAAACTCTGCCTCAGTGGATATTTTGTGTAAATGTACCAGGATCAGTTTTCCGTCATTGGTGATCTCTCGGGTCCAGGATGTCTTAGGCCCCTCTCCTTTCTGCAGAGTCTGGTCACAGCTGATCTTACTGTCTGTTTCCCAACGAGGCAAACTCTGTGGACAGAGAGAAGATGAACAAATATGGTAATTATTTCATGTATTGATAGATGGATGCATACAATCCCATTCTTAGGGAAGGGGAGATGATGAGGGAGCGGCTGATGGTGAGAGAAAACAACTAAGGTGGAGCAAGGCGATCACTGAGAGGTGATAATTTGTGATGCGCTCATCGTTAGTACAGCAAAGCGCTGGCTGGTCGCATGTGTTTGCTTTGGAGACGGCCAAACAGAGGCCATCTATGGGAAAACGGGCCGAGCAATGAGGAGAATTAGGGAGGGACGGGGGGCAGGAAAGGGCAAGAAGGGGGAATGGAGTGAAGACGGGAAGTTGAAAGGGGGTCGTAAAGAGTGTGAAGGAGCGCTGTGTAGCATGATAGGCCTTCAGGGACCAAAGGGAGGGGTAAAGATATGCTATCAGTCCAAATATGATGAAAAGCCAAATGAAACAGATTGATGTAATCTGGACAGCTCCCTCCCCACACACCCATTACTGCTGTGTGTGTTTTAGTTACGTGTGTGTGAGTCCGTCTGCATATGCAGAGAAAGAAGAACTGAGAGAAGGTTTAGGAATACGTGTCTGTGCGTTGTGTACCGTGCAGGGGCGTCCGTCCACCGTGCACTCGTTGAACTCCTGTCCCACGGTGAAGGTGATGTGGGTGGTGCGGACTGTGGTTGAGGTTATGATCGACAGAGTCTCTCCATCCTGTGTGATCTCCACCTGTGGCTTGGAGGCTGCCTTCACCGCGATCTTACGCAGCATCACATTCACATCTAAAAAACAGTTAAAGTAAGACAAGGAGATGATGGTAAGACTTTGTAAGCGGAGATATGGGGTTCGTATAAAGGTCACCACTCACAAGGACACAAGTAAACACTTGTGTTGTGGTTACGTGGAATGAATATTCCCATGCAAACAGTAAACACCGGGAGGTGAACTCGGTTCATGAGGACAGTTTGTTTTTGTGTTAATAATTGGTTAATAGTTCCTTAAGGAGCCAGACAAATTATACAAAAGAACAGGCTGTGTGTTTGTGTGTGTGTGTTTTGCGCACTCAGGGTAACAGGAGCAGCCTTGCATCGCACAGCTCTGTCCAATAATGACAGAGGAAACAATGAGATCATATGACAAAGCATGCCCAGCACATCTGCATTCCCCTCCAGACTTGATTATCTTTGCGTGTACACACACACACACACACACACACACACACACACACACACACTCACAGATTTTGTCTGACTATGTGCGTGTGTGTATTATAGAGTATGACGTCTCCCAGAGGAGGCAGGGAGGGAGAGAACCAGGTTTTACAGGACGTGGAGTCAGCTTTACTTCTGAATAATCATTGTTTTTGCACAATTTATCCACATTTATAAGCCCCGGAGTAACACAAAAAAACTGTACAAATACCCTTTTTTGTTTCCAGCTGATGATAAATGCCTCCTGCCATAAACTCCTTTTTTTTACCAATAGAAAATTACACATATGAGAATGAGAATAAATATTTTGAGAGAAAACATTTCAAAAGCACAGTCCGGACACTGAAAAAGATAAGGAGGGAAACTGATGATCCAGCGTGGGAAAAGGGAGGAACAGGGAGCAGACCGGTGTGGACTGATGGAGGGAGAGAGGGAGAGAGGAGGAGGGGGGAGGAGGGGGAGAGAGCCAGACAGATGAGGGGCAGTGGTCTGTGTGTGGTGTGTGAAGATTTCTGCCCAAGTGTGAGGGGAAGTGTGTGTACGTCGACCAGTGTGTATCTGCCGTCGAGTTGGGTTTCGCACTTCTCACCTCTCACACATTCCCACCTGTCACCAAGGGTAAATATATACATACTGAGAAATGCACAGTCATTCGGCATGCATCAGGCTGCTTACTGTGTGTACTGCATGTACTGGATATACATCTGCGTGTGTGTGTGTGCATTTTCATTGTCTTATGTACGTTTTATGCAAATTTCATTGTGTCTAAGTGCAAGAACGTCAATATGATTGAATGATGAATTCGATTTTTGTTGAGTTGAAGGTATCTTAAGTATTTTTACTACTTGAATTAAAAGCTACTGCTTCCTCTACATTTTACTGCGAAATTACTGCACTTTTTACTCAGCTCCTAGTAAAAAGTCAAACATTAGCTTTTTAGTGTTTACACAAATTTTTTTTAATCTATTTTATACAGTTTGTACCATTTTTGAAATTTTACCATCATGATAGGATTACAATGTATTGATGATTTCGGAAATTGACGGATTGTTAAATAATGGAGATTAGGGTTAATTGCAGCCCTATTTCAAATAATTTTGTGGATTCAACACCCAATTTTCAGATAATTTAAAAAAAAGACAAACCTTGAAATGTGAGTAAAACATCTCTAAATACATTAGAATACTGACATGCCTTGTAGCTGTCGAGACCTTTGGTGAAAAAGTAACTGAGCAGAATATCCTTCCTAAACGTTTTGATTATTCCAGGCAACAAACTGACGGTAACTGACATCTGTTTGGCCTGGGGACCATTTAGGGTTCAACAGAAGGAGCTGAAGCTTCTCAAGTATCTACCAGTTGTTAGACGTTAGAAAATTACCTCAACAGACTTTAGCAAACCTGTGACCAAAATGCTTAAATTCACACAGACCTGCCTGCATGAGGACACACACCCACTGACAGACGGACGGTCAGGGTCACAGGTCAAAGAGCAGAGGGCAGAGGAAGCATTTGGGACACTGGGATGACAGGGAGCAGAGGGGAGGAAAGAAGAAGTGAAGAGAGGATGGAGGGGAGGAGGAGGAGGAGGAGGAGGGTGGGTGGGTGCTGACAGGCTGTGTCCAGCTGTGATCTTTTCCCCAATGAAACCAGGGGCCATTCCTCTCTGTCAGTCAGGCCGATGCAGAGGGAAGTTATATAGGACACATGCTGTGATGCATGTCTGTGGCTGTCCGTGTGTGTGTGTGTGTGTGTGTTAGTGAGGTAGTGAGAGAAAGAATCTATTTGCTAAAGTACAACAGTGTGTGTGGAGTTTAACATCTTACATTTCACATCGAGAGCGTGCACGTCATCTTTCTTATGGATATCGAACTCTGCTTCGCTCTTTCTCACACACACACAAACTCAGTCGTGCGTCCATGACTTCACAGGACATTACATTGACTTACATTGATTATCTTGAGACTTAACAATAGTTACTACTTAACTAACCCCAACTCAACCTAAACATAACCTTGTGTGTCTTTACTTTGAAATTTATGGATTTAGTTTATTGGAACTTGCTTTTTGTTCCCATAAGGAAAACAAGTCCCCATAATGTGACTGTGTTTTTGTAGGTCCCCTCAACATGAGTAATACCTGAATACCTGGACCACACACACACACACACACACACACACACACACACACACACACACACACACACACACACACACACACACTCACATACATACACAGGAGGAGATGGAGATAAATTCAACTGTAACTGGGACATCTGTCAATAAAGAAAATTATTACTCAGAATAAAGTGAATTAAGCTTCATATTAAAAGTTGAGGTTGAGGGAATGAGACAGATGATGATATGAATTCCAGGTGTGCACTGGCAACTAACGCAATGGAAATGGATTATTAACGACAGACGGCTCTCTCTTGTTCTCGCACACACACACACACACACACACACACACTGTCTCTCTCTTTCTCTCTCTCTTACACACACACACACACACACACACCACGCGCGCGCGCGCGCACGCACAGAGACGCTTGCCTGTAGACTACAATTGTGCAGTGATGGGGCAGGACGCACAGTGGGTCTCAGCAGCAGGTGTTTGTTCTCGGGCCGGACTGTCACTTCAGATAAGGATGTGACTGTCCAGCACTGTATCGTGTCACAACGGTCTTCCCCGACACACACAAACACACAAACCGAGGCTTTGACACAGACAGATGTGCCGCCGTTTGTCTCTATTGTGTTAGCAGGGGAGGCCAAAGGGGGAGAGGAGAGAAAAAGGGGTGAGTCTGGCCAGGGGCCAAGCACTGAGTTTTGGGTCGAGCAGAATGACAAAGAGCCCCCCCACCCATGCGGTACAGAGGGTGATCCTCCCCTGGTGCACGGACACAGAAAGATTTGACCCACAATGTGCTGAGATAGAAAGCTACAGTTTGAGCTGACACATCTGATCTGTGTCATCAAGCAGAAATAAAAGCGTCACGAGAAACCGCCCTTGCGCAACAAAAAAAATGAGTCAAGCTGCTAACAAGAGTTTTTCGTTAAATCAGCATCACTTACTCAACGCTTTCAAGAGTTCCTCGAAGTTCTCAGAGCTCTTCATCTCCCAGCGTCCGGCGAAATCAGGGATTTTGCGCTCCATGTTCTGCTGCAGGTAGTTTGCGTATTGAGGCGAACTGTCAGGTCCAAGTCTGCAGGTCCGTGCGCTGCTGCTGGTGCTGGTGCGCGTCTGTGCGTCCAATAGGCTTCACTTGTCCCGTCTGAATCTGGTCTGGGTGTGTGGGTGAACCCGGTGGATTGACTGTCCACTTACCTCTGTCCTCTGGATGAGCGGTGGACTGTAAAAGAGCTCTTCTCTCATCAATGCGCCGGTGCACGTTATGAGCGGCTGCGCTCCAAATGAATGGCACAGAAAGCAACTAAAGGGGACGCACACGCCCTCCTTCTGAGGACACGCCCCGGAGACCAACAGATTACAGGCAGACTTCAACCTGACCACGCCTCCCCCCCCACCCCCCACCCACCCCCTGCTGGCAACGTGCGCCCCTCTCATCCAAGCGCCTTACCTTGAATCAGCCAAAGTGTACGCGCGCTCTAATGTTCCTGTGCGCGCTGGAGACGCCGCTGCAGGCTGGATGTGATGTGATATAAAATGTTTCGGTGTATGAGGTGTTTTGCTATTGTGAGACAGTCAGTAATGACCTGCTTGAGAAAATGACTTCAGTGCAGAACAGGGAGGATGTAGCCAAGCCAGTCTGTTGACAGAACATGTCGTCTTGGCAGGGCGGTGTGAAGGAAGAACCAGTCGACTGCCAGACGGAATGGGTGGCAGAGCGTGTGCGTGTTTGAGTGTGTGTGCATGTGGAGAGACTGGCCAAGTTCACCCCCTCCCTGTGCGCCACCGCGCTGTGTCATAAAAATGGGAATGGGATACAGCTCCTGGTCTCCACCGGTGGACCATCCATTTAATCAGGCCCTGCGTCAGAGGAAAAAACGACAAGGACCCGTGAGGGAGAAGAACAGAATGAGTCGGAAATGAAATTGAGAGGTGGGACTGGCGCGGGTCGGCAGTGTCTCCTCGGAGCTTTTGTGCCTCCCCGCTGTTCGGACGGAAGAGAGCGAGGAGGAGGAGAGGAGGAGACGCGGGGGCATTTGGGACAGCGCGTCATCAGACAGGCCAGGGTCAGGGGCCCTCGGGGTCGGAGGTAGTCATTTAAAGAACACACACACACACACACACACACACACACACACACACACTCTGTATGTGTGCGCACGCGCACGCACGCACGCGCTATGATGGATAGCACCGGACCGGGACAAAGCCGACGTTAACTATTGACTCATGATGGATGATCCTATCCGCTACACTGCTCCGCGATATTAGCGCGTGGTAACCCGGGTGATTTGGGGGAGAGGAAGGAGGCATCGGGAGAAGGTTCCCTTCAGCAAACCATATGAGTTACACGTCCACACACTAACACACCGGTAAAGTGTCAGACTTATTACAAAGACACACCAACTAACAAAGCTGAACAACAGCCTCACAGTAACACGATACACGCTTGTGCGTATGGCTTTTACGCACGGACCTGTATCCAAATCCAGCATCTTGCTTCGGGTCTATTTGATGTGTGCTTACATTGTTTCCCTCGTCAGCGCGCGCGCACACACACAGACACACACACACACCCACACACACACTCGTCTTTGGCCACACACCATGCCACACTCACAGCATGCATGCCCTCACAAGTTCCTCCTAATCCAAGCAGTTGAGGTGAGCCAAATCAGAGCTGTAATTTCCACTCCAATCTCCCATCCTCTCTCCTTTCCTTTCCTGTCACTCACTTTTTGCAGCTGACTTGCATTTGTTAACTCCATATGGTTTTGCTCTGACAACACTGAAACAAAACTATCTGTCAGATTAAAGCACAAAGATATCATTTCCAGGCAAAGTGGGTCTGTGAAGATTCTCAGTCATCCAGGTCATGGACTTTTCAGAAGTTGCACATGTGTGCGGTGGCAACTGGACAACACAAGCAGGTCCGGTTTCCTGTGTGCACTTCTGAAGAGTCCACATCTAATGCAGTCTATGTAAGTTGAAGCACGGCATTAGTCTGATTTACTGCTGCTATGGTGGTCTGTCGAACGCGGCCTGTCCAGAACAAAGCGAATTGATGATGCCCCCAGTCTGAAAGTGACTGATGCACACACAAAGGTTATAATAGAGAGCTGTCCGGCGCTGGGAAATCCATCTTCGGCCTCACCACATGCAGGCCTTTTGCATATTACCATGACATATCGAGAAATGCATGAAAGGCCACTGAATCAAACGGGCAGTATAGCACAGTGACAGCCCCACCCATCGTGTGTGTGCGTGCCCGTTCAGAGCGTGCACGCTTGATGAAGAGCTCTGAAACGTGTGTGATACTGATTGTCAGCACGTGATGACAAAGCACCGCTCGCCATTGAGACCCATTCAACCGTAGCTCTGCTCCTCTCAACCTTTCCGTCTCTCCTTTACCTCAATCAACTTTCTCCCTATACCCCTCCTTTTCTTCTTCCTCCTCCTCCTGTCAAGCTTTTGTTCTTTTGTGCTGCTCTGACACATTCCTCAAGCATGTTGAAGAGAGGGAGAAGGGGAAAACAGAAGGGGAGAGGATGGGAAGGAGAAGAAAGAGAATGGAGAGGAGGTGCTGGGGGGTAGTGAGAAAGTTAGAGACTGGAGTGCAGGTCATTTTTTATCTCATTGTTTCGGAGAAAGGGATAGGGAGAGTGAGTCAGCAAAGAGAGACTGAGAGCGAGAGAGGAGATCAAACGCAAACAGAGAGTGACGGAGATGGAGAGGTTGAGAAAGAGTGAAAGAATGAAGGCCACAGATATGTAAAGAGAGACTCCTCTTGTCTTCGGAGGTGGAACAAGTATTACTTTGCTTCTCCGGTGCCAACTTTCACTCATCTTCATTTCCTTGTGCTCCCTTCCAACTATTTTCCACACATATACTGTTCTCTTCTTTTGTTTGGTCGTCTTCATCTCTCTGTTCTCGCTCATACCGAGAACCTGGCTGGTAACCGATACGGCTGCCAACTGCCAAACAGGCTGCACCACGTGCAAGAGAAGCAAACTTATTATGACTTGTTTACAGCGATGATTGACTCTTACCATCCTGAGTTCACGACAAAGACACACTCAGCATTACTAGAAAGAACAAGAGAACTACGATGGAGTATCGGGGCAACTTGAAACAATACAAATTCTGAGATATTGAGATAAAGTCATAATTTAATAAGAAAAAAAGGTTATTTAAAGAAATTAACTTTTTTAAAGGAAATAAGCTGCAAAGAGAACTTGTACTTGCTGTTGTTATTCTCCCTCTGGATATTTTATTTCTGAGACCTATATACTGAGGTAGAACTTAACAAAATGCTGAGGTTTTCCCCTGTAACATGAGACATACTCTCAAATAAGTGTTTATTATTCTCAAAATCTTGTTCCCTTCAAGTGGCCCGAATAAACGTCCAGATTAAAATCAAAATATTATTCTATAACGCTGAAAGTAATCTGTGTGCTGCTTTTCTCTGTTTTATATAAGGGGAAACTGAATATGTTTAAATTTCAGACTGTTGATCAGACCAAAGAAGCAATTTGAACACGTCTCCTTAGACTATGAAAAAAACTGATTTCTGGCATTGTATCGAAAAAGTGACAAATTGATTAATAAAAAGATAAATCAATGGCAGCCTTAACTTTTATGAATCCATACATCTTTCTCTTCATGTTTTTTTATTTATTTAATCAAATGGACTTTTTCCCCCAAAAAAGCTCAAATCTTTAAATCAGTTTCAGTAGAGAATCAATAATTATCTTCCCTCTGTCTCTCTGTGGGTTTGTGGGGACTCGTGTCTCATGTACCAGCTCCCTCACAGAGTTGGTTTGCACCTTATCTATACGCCAGTTATTGTTTCCTGTTCCCTCCCCTCATTCAAATGATTTGAATCATATCAGTGGAACATCCAGACTCTTTAGTATCCCATAGAATTACTATGGAATGGGAAACTACATGCACCAAGTTCCACTTACTGCTACTTGTCCAGTATGTACAGCACTGTGGTGTCCTGTTACAAATGTGGCCCTTTTCAAATTCATGTTACAATCAATTTTTTAAAAACATGTGAACGTATGTGTATGTGTGTGTGTGTGTGTGTGTGTGTGAGATGAGCCCGTAGTAAAGTCACACTTCAGTGGCATTCTTCACTTAATCATCCTGATGACCTCCAGTAAAATCCGCTCACCCCAGTAACCCCGGTAATCCCAGATGTGAACTTGACACTGGCTTTCCTCAATCGCCAACTCCTGGAAGTCATTATCAGTGGCCTTTACCCCCGGAGGAAGCCAGTGGACAAGGAGTGCGAGTGCATGCAGGAAAAGGAGCCGTGCCTTACTGTATCTTTCTCTTCTGTGTCGATGTTGAGTCCAGGCCTCCCCTTAGGGGTCGTAACATGAATCTGACGGGTGGAGGCAAGATTAACTGGACAGGAAAGATTAAAAAAACATCTCCGCCACACAATATAGTGTCCTTCTCTCCAACCTTTGCACTTTTCTCCTGAATTACTCGACAGCTCTCTTCAGGCCTCTAGAAATTACAGCTCTCTCAGCTCATAGATGTATACAACACATGACACAAGAGGATGTTTTAGTTTAAGAGGTCACCATGCCAAAACGTTTTCGGAGCCCCTGTTCTGTGTGACATCATGCACGGTAGACAGGCCATCGGGCCACGCGCACAGTCGCAGCCAAAACAGTGTGCACTGCTGTCCAGCCAAACCATGTGGGTTTGATTAGAGCGGAGGAGATGGCAGCGTTTAACTACCTACGTGGAAATGAGAGGCACAGTGTGTGGGAGAGCAGCGAGCAGGCAGCGGGAAAGACGAGAGGAGAGGAGCTAAGATGGAGAGTGGAGGCCGGATGTGAAATGTCTCTGAGGTGTGCACATGCAGGAGTGTGTCCACATTTGTTTGAATGTGTGTGTGCCACAGCTTGACAAAGTCCCGAAAAAAAGAAATAGGGCAGAAATACTTTGTTTCAGGGCAAGACGAGGCCAGCCTCTTGAGAATGCTCTAAACACAGGACGCCTCCACTTTGTCTACACAAACGTGTGCATGCTCCTGCAGGCTCCTTCAGATATTTCTCAGTCATTCATTACTTTTCTTGTCGTATCTTAGATTTAATCTAAATGATTACTGAATAAACCTCCCCCGCTCTCTCACCACATCATATTATCCAGAATTTTACATCTAAAAGGGCTTTTAACGGTGTGAGTCAACATGACTGAGCCGAGTCTTCATGTAACCAAACCTCCAGATGCCTGGACAGTTGCACCCAGACGCCTGTATTACTCACACTCAACTTCCTTTTGTCCTTGCAGCCCCCCCGTCGCCAACATCCCCTAAAATCTCTCTGGCCTCCCTCTCGAGTCTTTGTGGTTCTAATTATCACGCTCATTTGTTATGAGCTGATCCGGACAGAGAGTGAGTAAGGGCCCGAGAGAGGTAGGATCAGGAAGGAGAAGCATGGGAGATGTTGTGTGTTATGAATAAAAAGTTAAGTTTTTGCAAGTTCTCTTGTTTTTAGTCGTGTTTGCGTTCGTCTCCCCCAATCGTCCCCTCTGTTTTAGCAGTTTGTCCACCGCCACCTGCAGTTTAATGAGGCCGCGGGCTCCTGTGAGGCGCTACGTGACAACAGCACTGTAAAACAGCATTGTGTGGCCTGAATGACGCTAAATTGCTTTACACTCGACAGGAAGGCGGAGGACAACAGGAGGGAAGGATTTAGCTGAGAAGAGGAGAGAGTGGGGAGCTCAACGTGTTTTTTAATTTTTTTAAAGGGAAGTGAAGTAGATATATGTTAACGTGTGAAGTGTCGTGAGTCAAAGTGGACGGGAGAAGATGACAGAAAGCTAAGAAGAAAAACAAGTGCCGGTTCCCATACTCTCCTTGATCTTCACTTATTTTATGTGTTTTGTTTTTCTAAAAAGAAAAAACTAAAAAAGGTTCAATAAAAGTGCAGCTCTGGCAGCCCCCCCCCCCATTCTCTTCCATCCTCCTTCCTCTCCACCCTCACACTACCTCTCACTCTGCACTCATTCTTTTATTCCCCTGTAGCCTTTCCTCTTCACCCCGAGTCAACGATTGTTGTTCACTTTGGCTTTTTCCTCAGCCGTGTGTGTGTGTGTGTGTTTTTTTTGTTACCTCTTTATGACCTTTTCCAGTAGACCTCATGGGGACCAAGCCTGGCCGTGCTGAGGCAAAACATAACTTCTGAGCTCCTGGTTAAGATTATGGGTAAAATGTGAATTATGGTTAGGTTAAGGTTAGGGTTAGGGTTAGGTATGAATTGGTCATGGTTAAGGTTAAGGCTTTCGTTAGACATCCACTATGAATGGGAGTCAATGCAAACTCCTAATAAGGATAGCTACACCAACCTGTGTATGTGTTTGTGTGTGTCAGCATTTAGCGTGCATGTATGTGTATGTGCCTTCAGGAGAGAGTGTTCTTCCTTGTGTGACTTTGTGCATGTATGTGTGTTGTATGAATGCATCTCTATACGTGTGTGTGTACTTGTACAGATATCTTTGTGAGGACCACTTTGAGCCTTCAACCTACAAAATGAGGACATTTTGGCCGGTCCTCACTCTGACACCACCTTTAATGGGCTGTTTGAGGGTTTGTTTTATGGTTAGGGTTAGGTTGAGGCAATTCATTTCGATGGTTAAGGTCAAGGTTAGGGGCTAGAGCAGAGGTCTTCAACAGGGGGTCCGCGGAAGTACTGCAGGGGGGTCGCAGAATTTTTGGTTGATTACACAATTTGTTATATTTCTTTAATTTTTTTTTTTTTTTTACAACCAATTTTTTTCCCACTAATTTAAATGTCTTTAAATACACATTAACATAAATCCAACATATTGTAGCGAACAGATAAATGGAGGCAGAAGACGTTATCTTTCTGTGTATTATTTGAATAACTTAGTATTGAATGCACAATAACAGGGTAGCTATGTTTATACATGGCACTCGGCCCAGTTTAATATAAAACACAATTTTATACAATATATATAGTAGGGGGGTCCCTGCTCTATCTCCATCAGTTTGGGGGTCCTTGACCTGAAAAACGTTGAAGACCCCTGTGCTAGAGAAAGCATCATGCCAATGAGTGTCCTCATTAATATTGATGTACAAACGTGTGTGTGTGTGTCTGTGTGATCCTATGATGTTATGGATATGGCCATAGTAAACTTCACAGGAGGTCAACCTCTGGTCACTGTACATACAGTGTGGTTCCTTGAAGTCTCAGAATTAAATGTTAATATATTTGTGTTGTTGTTTCTTCTTGTGTTGAACAGCACTCTGCAGATGTGTCGTTCCCTGTGGCTCTTGACATTAAACACATGTTTAAATGTGTCCTATGATTTCCTCTTGACCCCATGACTTTGTCAAAGGCCTGTAAGAAAACAGAAGCACAAGAAAACACATGAAAGACAGTTGAGTTACACCTGTTTACTCATGTCTCTGCAGTGGCATCATGAGGCAGAAAATGATGCACTAGGACAGAATGAAACGTTGAGGAAGTTTTCAGGGATCATCTGTCAGCATGACTATTAGCTCAGACATGTATATAGTTGATGTGCACCAGAAAGAATGTAACAAACATATATTGCATCAGAATTGAAACACGTGGCCACTTCTTTAGCCTTATAGCAGTATTTTACTGCAACTCCACACTTAAACCCTGCAGCAGTCTGAGCTTGTTGGTAGCTTTGGATACTTTTGCACTAGTTGTGTTTCACAGCATTTGGAGTTATTTCCGATCGGAGGATTCACTTTGATTGCAAAGTCAGGCAGGTTCAAGTCTTTTTAGTCATCAGCGTGTGACCAACCCTGAATAATAATAAGTTTGCAGACAAAGCAGGAAATATGAAGAAAGTTGTTGGGCTCGTGGACAGATCCCAGTAAAGTTTGCTGAGTGAACACTTGATGCTCTGGGATAAGTAAGCAAGTAACTCTCCTGCCATCTAGTGGTTTCAAACAGGTAATGTTTTGTCTCCACACTCAGCTTGAACTCTCTATCTCCACCTGTTGGAGCTGTTTGGACATGTGCACCTATACTGACCCTCTGATTAATCTATTGTTGTTTCCTCCACAAAGAAAGTTATGTTATGTTTTTGTTTTGTTTTAGCTGGATGTAAAAACTACTGCTCCATACAGTTAAAGTTGTTACTTCATTTGCAACAAATGTCAAACTGCACCTTTTTAATATATATATATAGTTTTAGTTTTGCATTGTATCTGACTTTTTTATTGTAAACTCTTTCTTCCTTGCTTTTATTTAAATGTTACTATTGCACTGCTGAGCTGAGCGGTTTCGTCTTGTCCAACACCTTTCATTGTACTGTTGACTCTGTGTGTTCACTTGCATATGACAAATTGAAATTTGATTACCATAACACTTGTTGGAAGGATGTGATATGAAACAAGGAAGAACCACATTCAATCCAGATCAGGATCCAGATCCGGGGGCAGGTCTATGTTTGCTTTTGTTTTCACGTTCATTAACATTGCAAGATGGGTGTCTGAAATTTGGTGACCCTGACTGTTGGAACAGGTACACGCTCCTCTGACAACCATTCTGATTATAATGTTTACTTATGGTTTGTGTGCACAAGCAGTCATACTGAGTTAGAGGACACACAGGTGTCTAGAAAACTCACCACCAAGCACTTTTAATCTTTGTTCTTAAAACATGAAGCTCTGACAAAGACGTGATTTTGGTGGAGTCTTTAATCTCATTAGCTGTGTAGATGTATTGTGATCCAAAGGTCAAGCCAGTAAGTCTACTCAAATCTATTCATATTTTCATTTTCAAGCCCACAAAGTTACACTTCCGTTAAAAAACTTTCGGAACAATTAAAAGTTTAAAAGGATAGTTCACCGAAAAATGAAAATTCACTAATTATGTACTCACCACTAAGCCGATGGAGGGGGGGGGGGGGGGGGTGAAGTGTTTGAGTCCACAAACACTTTAGAAGTCTCTGTAGTAAACATTGTTTCAGCAAAGGCGACCAAACAAACCACGGTGGAAATGACTGTAGACAAATTCTTCTGAATTCACTTTATTAAATATACCACACACATGTACAATAAAATACAATCCCTTTGGTGTGGAAATGTGATTGATTCCCTTTTGAATACACACAACGCATGTAGGCGGGCATGATCGCAAATTGCAAGCCTAAAACTAAATGGAATGCCACTGGACCATCAATCCTCTAAAACATATCACTAAAAGATAGATCATGCACAACAGATACACAGGCACAAGTGTGTAATAGTATTAAATATAATACAAGTAACAAATTTAATTTCAGTACTTGTAATAGTTTTGCTCAAATACCCCGAATAGAAACTCTGTTGTCGTCTCATGTTCCTCAAATTAAAAGAGGAACTATTGGAGCCCTGACATTTTAAAGCTGCGTGCGTGGCCTCTACTCTGAGGGGCCTGGCAGCTTTTGGCGTTGTTGTCGGCGCTTTTATTATAAGGGTTTCCCTCAAAATGCACAGGCAGACACCCATCCTTCAGCTTATCACAGGCCAGAATCAGATATTTGTTTTCCTCATTTACGCGCTTGATTGTGCAGGGGCTTAACTCGATCCTCACTGTGACAAAAATGAAAGTCTGGTTGCTGATGCACAGGTTCCCCTTGTACGTCTTCCCGCCTGCCTTCGTGCACACGGCCTTCACCCTGTCCAGCTCTTCAGGCTGAAGGAAAGACTGCGTGGGTCTGTCACAGTCGTTGTTCTTCGTAATGTACTCTTGCCATTCGTTCTGGTCGAGAGTGGTGGGCAACCCGGCGCGAATGTGCCGCTTGACGAAGGTGTTGAAGGCGTTGTTCCACTTGGACTTCTGGCAGGGAGCGTCATTGTGGGCGAACATCTGATGCCCCAGCAGGAGGCAGATGGCGAGAGGGAGAAAAACCCTGAGAGCAGCCATTACCCAGCAGACCTAGGGAGGAACACAGACTGTAAGGTCACAACAGCATGAACAAAGAAACTTTACTTTACCCTCTACCACTCAGTCAACTTACTTTTTCTGATTCTGAGTTATGTACGAGTGTGTCAAAGAGCTGAGTTTGACAAAGTTCTTCTGTCTGTCTGTCTGTCTGTCTGTCTCTGTCTGTCTGTCTGTCTGTCTGTCTGTAGAAGGACTGTAGCAGACAGGCCAGGCCTGTGAGCTATGAGTGACATGAAAGCTCCACTTGTATGAGAGCTTTCTTTTGTCCGTTAGTTGCAGTTCCGCATTTCACTTCCTTGTGTTGTGTCAGCAGCAGGAGTGGCCTAAACTACACTTTATTCTCTACCATTTCAAATTTTAAAAAAAAATTAAAAGTTTAAAGGGATAGTTCACCGAAAAATGTTAATGTACTCCTCATCTACTCACCACTAAGCCAATGGAGGGGTGGGTGAAGTGTTTGGGTCCACAGAACACTGTAGGAGTCTCAGGGGTAAACAATGTTTCAGCCAAGACGACCTCTACTTCAGACGTAATAAAACAACAGAAAAAAAACATGCCTCCATACTGCTTGTGTGGTGTCATCCAAGTGTCCGCAAGCCCCGACATTCATATTCGACTCGAAACGTTGTCATTTACACCATGTTTTTAGCCACTACTGGAAATGGCGATGCTAGCGGACGTAGCCACACCAACGTGCACCCCGCGGGTGCCCTTGGCCGAGAGTGTGTGCGGTTTTCCGTTGTGCCTGTGCGAACATGAACAGGCCTCCGAAGAGAATATGAATGTCGGGGCTTGCGGACACTTGGATGACACCACACAAGCTGTATGGAGGTATTTTATGTTTTTTTTTGTTTTTTTTACGTCTAAGGAAATGGTTCCATTTAATTCAATTTTACTTGAATTGGCTTCAACACTGTTTAACCCTGAAACTCCAGCAGTGTTTTGTGGACTCAACACTTCGCCCACCCCTCCATCAGCACAGTGGTGAGTAGATAATGAGTGAATTTTCATTTTTTGTTGAACTATCCCTTTAGGTTCACTAGATAACCTTAAAAGGTAGAAAGGTAAGCAATGAACCTACCACAGGATGAACTGGACAAAAGGTGAAAGCAAAGAAGCAAGTGCAACATGTTTGTGAGAACCTCTACAGCTGTGGTGGGATGAACTTTCAAAACCAGGTTTTATCTCCATCATAGAAAGACGTCTGGTGTCTTCAGCTGCTGAATTAATCAAAACTTTAGATTAGATGTAGTTCAATAAGAAAATTCTGTGTTTCCTTTTTTCAATCTTTAGCATTTATTTGCTTTATAGTGAGTAAGTAATTTATCGCTCAAAATGTCACACACCAAAATGTGTCCAGCCTGCACAGACTGACAAGACACAGCACACATGACAAAAACAAGTGCAGAAGCAGCAAAGCGACTGATACACCTTCACACATGTCAGACTGGCACAACCAACACATTAGAGCACAATCATTCTCCTTAGACATTAAACATGGATCTACATTCATCAGAGAAAACAAATCAAGACCTTCTGCAGATATTTAACAGAGAAGCCTGTGTCTAAGGTTCTAATATAATGAAAAATAAAACAAACAAAGTGTATGTCATTTTTGACCTCTCCCAGATCACACAGTTAACACTTTCTTTTTTCCTCATGAATATTAAATTATCCTGCTGACCAATGGGTTTCCAACGTGATTCATGACAGACTCGAGGAACTGACATCGAGGTGTTTATCGAAAGGTGAACCTTCAAAACCATGAGTCCTATAGATCCTGTCCACACCAAAACTCTCTGATTACTCCTGCAATAACTGTGAATTTATCTTTTTTTTGGCACATACTGTATTATATTCATATTCATTTTTACTGCACGTCTTAAAGTCATATTTATTTATTTTAGTCAAACAACTACTGCAATTTTGCACGCTTGTCTCTTCATCGTCTTTACTACAATAAAGTACATCGATCTATCTATATCTATCTAAAATAGTTTTGCTCAAATGTGTTCCACAGGGCAAAATGTCCCTTAATAGAATCTTTGTTGTCCTCTCATGTTTCTCATATTAAAATAAGTAAAAAGCCACAAAAGATAAGAGGAACAAGTGGAGCCAGGACATTTTAAAGCTGGGTGAGTGGCCTCTACTCTGAGGGTCCTGGCAGCCTTTCCAGTTGTTTTGGGGCTTTACATTTCCAGGGTTTCCCTCAAAATGCACAGGCAGACACTGATTCTCCAGCTTATCACAGGCCAGAATCAGATGTTGGATTTCCCGACTTACGTTCCTGATTGTGCAGGTGCCTTGCTGGCTCCTCACTGTAACAAAAGTGAAAAGCTGGTCGCTGATGCACAGGTTCTCCTTGTACGTCTTCCCGCCTGCCTTCGTGCACACGGCCTTCACCCTGTCCAGCTCTTCACGACGAACGAAAGACTGCGTGGGTCTGTCACAGCCGCCGTTCTTCTTGATGTAATTCTCCCATTCGTTCTGATCGAGAGTGGTGGGCAACCCGGCGCGAATGTGGTGCTTGACGAAGGTGTTGAAGGCGTTGTTCCACTGGGACTTCTGGCAGGGAGCGTCATTTATGGCAAACGTCTGATGCCCCAGCAGGAGACAGATGGCGAGAGGGACAAAACCCCTGAGAGCAGCCATTACCCAGCAGACCTAGGGAGGAACACAGACTTTAACGTCACAACAGCATGAACAAAGAAACTTTACTTTACCCTCTACCACTAAGTCGACTTACTTTTTCTGATTCTGGTTTATGTACGAGTGTGTCAAAGAGCTGAGTTTGACAAAGTTCTTCTGTTCTGTCTGTCTGTCTGTCTGTCTGTAGCAGGACTGTAGCAATCAGCTCCCTGACAGCTTCCCTACCTTATGTTAACAGGCGTGGAGGCTCATGTGAGATAGGAGTGACCTGAAACCTCCAGTTGTGGGAGAGCTTTCTTCTGTACTTCCGTTGCGGTTCCACATTTCACTTCCTTGTGTTGTGTCAGCAGCGGGAGTGGCCTAAATTATATCTATTCTCTACCATTAAAGATTTTTCAGAACAATTCAAAGTTTAAAGGGATAGTTCACTGAAAAATGTACATTTACGCTATCTACTCACCACTAAGCCGATGGAGGGGGGTGGGGGTGTGTGTGTGTGGGGGGGGGGGGGGGGGGGGGGGGGGGGTGAAGTGTTTGAGTCCACAAAACACTTTAGAAGTCTCAGTAGTAAACCTTGTTTCAGCCAAGGCGACCAAACAAACCACGGTGGAAATGACTGTAGACAAATTCTTCTGAATTCACTTTATTAAATATACCGCACACATATATAATAAAATACAATCCCTTTGGTGTGGAAATGTGATTGATTCCCTTTTTAATACACACAACGCATGCAGTCGGTAATGATCGCAAATCGCAATCATAGAACTAAATGAAATGCCACTGGAGCATCAATCCTCGAAAACATATCACTAAAAGATAGATCATGCACAACTTACAGATACACAGGCACAAGCATGTAATAGTATTAAATATAATACAAGTAACAAATACATTTATAAAAAAGTCCTGTAAAAAAAAATGGTTTACATATTGGGGGTTTAAAACCTTAAATTCTTCAATTTAAATTTCAGTAATTGTAATAGTTTTGCTCAAATGCCCCAAATAGAAACTCTGTTGTCGTCTCATGTTCCTCAAATTAAAAGAGGAACTATTGGAGCCCTGACATTTTAAAGCTGCGTGCGTGGCCTCTACTCTGAGGGGGCCTGGCAGCTTTTGGCGTTGTTGTCGGGGCTTTTATCATCAGGGTTTCCCTCAAAATGCACAGGCAGACACCCATCCGCCAGCTTATCACAGGCCAGAATCAGATGTTTGTTTTCCTGATTCACGCGCTTGATTGTGCAGGGGCTTAACTCGATCCTCACTGTGACAAAAGTGAAACGCTGGTCGCTGATGCACAGGTTCCCCTTGTACGTCTTCCCGCCTGCCTTCGTGCACACAGCCTTCACCTCGTCCAGCTCTTCATGACGAAGGAAAGACTGCGTGGGTCTGTCACAGTCGTTGTTCTTCGTAATGTACTCTTCCCATTTGTTCTGGTCGAGAGTGGTGGGCAACCCGGCGCGAATGTGGCGCTTGACGAAGGTGTTGAAGGCGTTGTTCCACTTGGACTTCTGGCAGGGAGCGTCATTGTGGGCGAACATCTGGGCGAACGTCTGATGCCCCAGCAGGAGGCAGATGGCGAGAGGGAGAAAAACCCTGAGAGCAGCCATTACCCAGCAGACCTAGGGAGGAACACAGACTTTAACGTCACAACAGCATGAACAAAGAAACTTTACTTTACCCTCTACCAATCAGTCAACTTACTTTGTCTGATTATGAGTTATGTACGAGTGTGTCAAAGAGCTGAGTTTGACAAAGTTCTTCTGTCTGTCTGTCTGTCTCTGTCTGTCTGTCTGTCTGTCTGTCTTTCTGTCTGTCTGTCTGTCTGTCTGTAGAAGGACTGTAGCAGACAGGCCAGGCCTGTGAGCTACGAGTGACATGAAAGCTCCACTTGTATGAGAGCTTTCTTTTGTCCGTTAGTTGCAGTTCCGCATTTCACTTCCTTGTGTTGTGTCAGCAGCAGGAGTGGCCTAAACTACACTTTATTCTCTACCATTTCAAATTTTTAAAAAAAATTAAAAGTTTAAAGGGATAGTTCACCGAAAAATGTTAATGTACTCATCATCTACTCACCACTAAGCCAATGGAGGGGTGGGTGAAGTGTTTGGGTCCACAGAACACTGTAGGAGTCTCAGGGGTAAACAATGTTTAAAAAAAAAACATGCCTCCATACTGCTCGTGTGGTGTCATCCAAGTGTCCGCAAGCCCCGACATTCATATTTGACTCGAAACGGCGTCATTTACACCATGTTTTTAGCCTAAAAGTCCACTACTGGAAGTGGCGATGCTAGCGGACGTAGCCACACCAACGTGCACCCCGCGGGTGCCCTTGGCCGAGAGTGTGTGCGGTTTTCCGTTGTGCCTGTGCGAACATGAACGTGCCTCCGAAGATAATATGAATGTCGGGGCTTGCGGACACTTGGATAACACCACACGAGCTGTATGGAGGCATTTTATGTTTTTTTGTGTTGTTTTTTACATCTAAGGAAATGGTTCCATTTAATTCAATTTTACTTGAATTGGCTGCAACACTGTTTACCCCTGAAACTCCAGCAGTGTTTTGTGGACTCAACACTTCGCCCACCCCTCCATCAGCACAGTGGTGAGTAGATAATGAGTGAATTTTCATTTTTTGTTGAACTATCCCTTTAAGTTCACTAGATAACCTTAAAAGGTAGAAAGGTAAGCGATGAACCTACCACAGGATGAACTGGACAAAAGGTGAAAGCAAAGAAGCAACTGCAACACGTTTGTGGGAACTTCTACAGCTGTGGTGGGATGAACTTTCAAAACCAGGTTTCATCTCCATCATAGAAAGATGTCTGGTGTCTTCAGCTGCTGAATTAATCAAAACTTTAGATAAGATGTAGTTCAATAAGAAAATTCTGTGTTTCCTTTTTTCAATCTTTAGCATTTATTTGCTTTATACTGAGTAAGTAATTTATCGCTCAAAATGTCACGCACCAAAATGTGTCCAGCCCGCACAGACTGACAAGACACAGCACACATGACAAAAACAAGTGCAGAAGCAGCAAAGCGACTGATACACCTTCACACATGTCAGACTGGCACAACCAACACATTAGAGCACAATCATTCTACTTAGACATTAAACATGGATCTACATTCATCAGAGAAAACAAATCAAGACCTTCTGCAGATATTTAACAGAGAAGCCTGTGTCTAAGGTTTTAATATAATGACAAATAAAACAAACAAAGTGTATTTCGTTTTTGACCTCTACCAGATCACACAGTTAACACATTCTTTTTTCCTCATGAATATTAAATTATCCTGCTGACCAATGGGTTTCCAACGTGATTCATGACAGACTCGAGGTACTGAAATCCAGGTGTTTGTTGCTGAAGTGGGAGTGAAGAGCGATTTTATGGGACAGCAGTGATGTGATTAATAAAGAAAATACACTGATACTCTGAAGCAATTTGTTTCGATGGTTAAGGTCAAGGTTAGGGGCTAGAGAAAGCATCATGCCAATGAGTGTCCTCATTAATATTGATGTACAAACGTGTGTGTGTGATCCTATGATGTTATGGATATGGCCATAGTAAACTTCACAGGAGGTCAACCTCTGGTCACTGTACATACAGTGTGGTTCCTTGAAGTCTCAGAATTAAATGTCAATATATTTGTGTTGTTGTTTCTTCTTGTGTTGAACAGCACTCTGCAGATGTGTCGTTCCCTGTGGCTCTTGACATTAAACACATGTTTAAATGTGTCCTATGATTTCCTCTTGACCCCATGACTTTGTCAAAGGCCTGTAAGAAAACAGAAGCACAAGAAAACTCCTGAAAGACAGTTGAGTTACACCTGTTTACTCATGTCTCTGCAGTGGCATCATGAGGCAGAAAATGATGCACTAGGACAGAATGAAACGTTGAGGAAGTTTTCAGGGATCATCTGTCAGCATGACTATTAGCTCAGACATGAATATAGTTGATGTGCACCAGAAAGAATGTAACAAACATATATTGCATCAGAATTGAAACACGTGGCCACTTCTTTAGCCTTATAGCAGTATTTTACTGCAACTCTGCACTTAAACCCTGCAGCAGTCTGAGCTTGTTGGTAGCTTTGGATACTTTTGCACTAGTTGTGTTTCACAGCATTTGGAGTTATTTCCGATCGGAGAATTCACTTTGATTGCAAAGTCAGGCAGGTTCAAGTCTTTTTAGTCATCAGCGTGTGACCAACCCTGAATAATAATAAGTTTGCAGACAAAGCAGGAAATATGAAGAAAGTTGTTGGGCTCGTGGACAGATCCCAGTAAAGTTTGCTGAGTGAACACTTGATGCTCTGGGATAAGTAAGCAAGTAACTCTCCTGCCATCTAGTGGTTTCAAACAGGTAATGTTTTGTCTCCACACTCAGCTTGAACTCTCTATCTCCACCTGTTGGAGCTGTTTGGACATGTGCACCTATACTGACCCTCTGATTAATCTATTGTTGTTTCCTCCACAAAGAAAGTTATGTTATGTTTTTGTTTTGTTTTAGCTGGATGTAAAAACTACTGCTCCATACAGTTAAAGTTGTTACTTCATTTGCAACAAATGTCAAACTGCACCTTTTTAATATATATATATAGTTTTAGTTTTGCATTGTATCTGACTTTTTTATTGTAAACTCTTTCTTCCTTGCTTTTATTTAAATGTAACTATTGCACTGCTGAGCTGAGCGGTTTCTTCTTGTCCAACACCTTCCATTGTACTGTTGACTCTGTGTGTTCACTTGCATATGACAAATTGAAATTTGATTACCATAACACTTGTTGGAAGGATGTGATATGAAACAAGGAAGAACCACATTCAATCCAGATCAGGATCCAGATCCGGGGGCAGGTCTATGTTTGCTTTTGTTTTCACGTTCATTAACATTGCAAGATGGGTGTCTGAAATTTGGTGACCCTGACTGTTGGAACAGGTACACGCTCCTCTGACAACCATTCTGATTATAATGTTTACTTGTGGTTTGTGTGCACAAGCAGTCATACTGAGTTAGAGGACACACAGGTGTGTTTAGAAAACTCACCACCAAGCCCTTTTAATGTTTGTTCTTAAAACCTGAAGCTCTGACAAAGATGTGATTTTGGTGGAGTCTTTAATCTCATTAGCTGTGTAGATGTATTGTGATCCAAAGGTCAAGCCAGTAAGTCTACTCAAATCTATTCATATTTTCATTTTCAAGCCCACAAAGTTACACTTCCGTTAAAAAACTTTCGGAACAATTAAAAGTTTAAAAGGATAGTTCACCGAAAAATGAAAATTCACTAATTATGTACTCACCACTAAGCCGATGGAGGGGGGGTGAAGTGTTTGAGTCCACAAACACTTTAGAAGTCTCAGTAGTAAACATTGTTTCAGCAAAGGCGACCAAACAAACCACGGTGGAAATGACTGTAGACAAATTCTTCTGAATTCACTTTATTAAATATACCACACACATGTATAATAAAATACAATCCCTTTGGTGTGGAAATGTGATTGATTCCCTTTTGAATACACACAACGCATGTAGGCGGGCAGGATCGCAAATTGCAAGCCTAAAACTAAATGGAATGCCACTGGACCATCAATCCTCTAAAACATATCACTAAAAGATAGATCATGCACAACAAACAGATACACAGGCACAAGTGTGTAATAGTATTAAATATAATACAAGTAACAGATTTAATTTCAGTACTTGTAATAGTTTTGCTCAAATACCCCGAATAGAAACTCTGTTGTCGTCTCATGTTCCTCAAATTAAAAGAGGAACTATTGGAGCCCTGACATTTTAAAGCTGCGTGCGTGGCCTCTACTCTGAGGGGGCCTGGCAGCTTTTGGCGTTGTTGTCGGGGCTTTTATCATCAGGGTTTCCCTCAAAATGCACAGGCAGACACCCATCCGCCAGCTTATCACAGGCCAGAATCAGATGTTTGTTTTCCTGATTCACGCGCTTGATTGTGCAGGGGCTTAACTCGATCCTCACTGTGACAAAAGTGAAACGCTGGTCGCTGATGCACAGGTTCCCCTTGTACGTCTTCCCGCCTGCCTTCGTGCACACAGCCTTCACCCTGTCCAGCTCTTCATGACGAAGGAAAGACTGCGTGGGTCTGTCACAGTCGTTGTTCTTCGTAATGTACTCTTGCCATTTGTTCTGGTCGAGAGTGGTGGGCAACCCGGCGCGAATGTGGCGATTGACGAAGGTGTCGAAGGCGTTGTTCCACTTGGACTTCTGGCAGGGAGCGCCAATGTGGGCGAACATCTGGGCGAACGTCTGATGCCCCAGCAGGAGGCAGATGGCGAGAGGGAGAAAACCCCTGAGAGCAGCCATTACCCAGCAGACCTAGGGAGGAACACAGACTTTAAGGTCACAACAGCATGAACAAAGAAACTTTACTTTACCCTCTACCAATCAGTCAACTTACTTTGTCTGATTATGAGTTATGTACGAGTGTGTCAAAGAGCTGAGTTTGACAAAGTTCTTCTGTCTCTGTCGGTCTGTCTGTCTCTGTCTGTCTGTCTCTGTCGGTCTGTCTGTAGCAGGACTGTAGCAGACAGCTGCCTGACAGCTTCCCTACCTTATATTATCAGGCGTGGAGGCTCATGTGAGATACGAGTGACATGAAAGCTCCAGTTGTGTGATAGCTTTCTTCTGTACTTCAGTTGCAGTTACACATTTCACTTCCTTGTGTTGTGTCAGCAGCGGGAGTGGCCTACTTTCTACTGTATAAATTGTTGTTTTATGTCCGATTGTTGTTTTATGTCCGATGCACCAACCACACCAAGTCAATTTCCTGTATGTGTAAATATACTTGGCAATTAAAAATAATTCTGATTCTGATTCTAAACTACACTCTATTCTCTACCATTTCAAATTTTTTAGAACAATTAAAACTTTAAAGGGATAGTTCACAGAAGAATGGAAATTTACTCCTCATCTACTCACCACTAAGCCAATGGAGGGGTGGGTGAAGTGTTTGGGTCCACAGAACACTGTAGGAGTCTCAGGGGTAAACAATGTTTCAGCCAAGACGACCTCTACTTCAGACGTAATAAAACAACAGAAAAAAAAAACATGCCTCCATACTGCTCGTGTGGTGTCATCCAAGTGTCCGCAAGCCCCGACATTCATATTCGACTCGAAACGGCGTCATTTACACCATGTTTTTAGCCTAAAAGTCCACTACTGGAAGTGGCGATGCTAGCGGATGTAGCCACACCAACGCGCACCCCGCGGGTGCCCTTGGCCGAGAGTGTGTGCGGTTTTCCGTTGTGCCTGTGCGAACATGAACGTGCCTCCGAAGAGAATATGAATGTCGGGGCTTGCGGACACTTGGATGACACCACACGAGCTGTATGGAGGTATTTTATGTTTTTTTGTGTTGTTTTTTATGTCTAAGGAAATGGTTCCATTTAATTCAATTTTACTTGAATTGGCTGCAACACTGTTTACCCCTGAAACTCCAGCAGTGTTTTGTGGACTCAACACTTCGCCCACCCCTCCATCAGCACAGTGGTGAGTAGATAATGAGTGAATTTTCATTTTTTGGTGAACTATCCCTTTAAGTTCACTAGATAACCTTAAAAGGTAGAAAGGTAAGCAATGAACCTACCACAGGATGAATTGGACAAAAGGTGAAAGCAAAGAAGCAAGTGCAACACGTTTGTGAGAACCTCTACAGCTGTGGTGGGATGAACTTTCAAAACCAGGTTTTATCTCCATCATAGAAAGACGTCTGGTGTCTTCAGCTGCTGAATTAATCAAAACTTTAGATAAGATGTAGTTCAATAAGAAAATTATGTGTTTCCTTTTTTAAATCTTTAGCATTTATTTGCTTTATAGCGAGAAAAGTTATTTATCGCTCAAAATGTCAAACACCAAAATGTGTCCAGCCCGCACAGACTGACAAGACACAGCACACATGACAAAAACAAGTGCAGAAGCAGCAAAGCGACTGATACACCTTCACACATGTCAGACTGGCACAACCAACACATTAGAGCACAATCATTCTCCTTAGACATTAAACATGGATCTACATTCATCAGAGAAAACTAATCAAGACCTTCTGCAGATATTTAACAGAGAAGCCTGTGTCTAAGGTTATAATATAATGAAAAATAAAACAAACAAAGTGTATTTTCGTTTTTGACCTCTCCCAGATCACACAGTTAACACTTTCTTTTTTCCTCTGGAATTGAGTGGAAGCGTCGGGTTTCTACCACCAGAGGCAAGATACCACATCTCAGCCGAGCCCAGTTGGACCTCTGAGCTCTGGTCAGGTTCAGAGTGACACATGCTCTGGATGGTAAATAACCATCATCAGACTGTACATTCTCAGTTTTGGGTTTTAATGCTTAAATAATATTGTTTTAATTTGACAAACACTACATGATAATTTTGACCTCTTAATAAAGTAATCTGAGACTTGACGCTCGATGATTGCTAAAATTGAGGTGTTCTAAAACATTTGATTGTTAAAGATTATTGATTATAGTTTTAAGATTGAGAGTTTTGTCTTGATGTTTTCATAGAGTGTCATATTGTGTGCCTGTTATGGAGTGAAGGACTACTATGATCTGTTTCACACTTAAAATAAACCACGGTGGAAATGATTGTAGACAAATTCAAATTCTTCTGAACTCACTTTATTCAATATACCGCAAACATATATAATAAAATACAATCCCTTTGGTGTGGAAATGTGATTGATTCCCTTTTTAATACACACAACGCATGCAGTCGGTCATGATCGCAAATCGCAATCCTAAAACTAAATGAAACGCCACTGGA
Organism: Hippoglossus hippoglossus; assembly: GCF_009819705.1. NCBI lineage: Eukaryota > Metazoa > Chordata > Actinopteri > Pleuronectiformes > Pleuronectidae > Hippoglossus > Hippoglossus hippoglossus. The sequence continues at coordinate 10,580,709 of NC_047166.1, read as the reverse complement.
GCATCAATCCTCTAAAACAGGGGTCTTCAACGTTTTACAGGTCAAGGACCCCCAAACTGATGGATAGATGGAGCAGGGACCCCCCTACTATATATATTGTATAAAATTGTGTTTTATATTAAACTGGGCCTAGTGCCATGTATAAACATAGCTACCCTGTTATTGTGCATTCAATACTAAGCTATTCAAATAATACACAGGTTCATATATTCATGTTTTTATTTTAAACATGTGCAAGGTATAGGAGCTGCAGTGTGTGCATTGCTGACTGAAAGATAACGTTTTCTGCCTCCATTTATCCGTTCGCTACAATATGTTGGATTCATGTTAATGTGTATTTAAAGACATTTAAATTTGTGGAAATTTTTTTTTTTAAATATAAAAGAAATTCTAATCAACCAAATATTTCGGACCCCCTGTTGAAGACCTCTGCTCTAAAACATATCACTAAAAGATAGATGATGCACAACTTACAGATACACAAGCATGTTATTGTATGAAATATAATACAAGTTATAAAAAATACAACTAAAAAAGACTGTGTTTTGAATACTGTTTTAAAACCTCAACTTCTTCAAATTTAATTTCAGTACTTGTAATAGTTTTGCTCAAATGTTCCTTAATAGAATCTTTGTTGTCCCCTCATGTTTCTCATATTAAAATAAGTAAAAAGCCACAAATGATAAGAGGAACAAGAGGAGCCATGACATTTTAAAGCTGGGTGAGTGGCCTCTACTCTGAGGGTCCTGGCAGCTTTTGGAGTTGTATTGGGGCTTTACATTTCCAGGGTTTCCCTCAAAATGCACAGGCAGACACTGATTCTCCAGCTCTTCACAGGCCAGAATCAGATGTTTACTTTCCTCAAGGATGCTCCTGATGCCGCAGGTGCCTTGCTGGCTCCTCACTGTAACAAAAGTGAAAGGCTGGTTGCTGATGCACAGGTTCTCCTTGTGCGTCTTCCCGCCTGCCTTCGTGCACACGGCCTTCACCCTGTCCAGCTCTGCAGTATGAAGGAAAGACTGCGTGGGTCTGTCACAGCCGCCGTTGTTCTTGATGTAATTCTCCCATTCGTTCTGATCGAGAGTGGTGGGCAACCCGGCGCGAATGTGACGCCTGACGAAGGTGTTGAAGCCGTTGTTCCACTTGGACTTCTGGCAGGGAGCGTCATTTTTGGCAAACGTCTGATGCCCCAGCAGGAGGCAGATGGCAAGAGGGAGAAAAACCCTGAGAGCAGCCATTACCCAGCAGACCTAGGGAGGAACACAGACTGTAAGGTCACAACAGCATGAACAAAGAAACTTTACTTTACCCTCTACCACTCAGTCAACTTACTTAGTCTGATTCTGAGTTATGTACGAGTGTGTCAAAGAGCTGAGTTGGACAAAGTTCTTCTGTCTCTGTCTCTCTGTCTGTCTGTAGCAGGACTGTAGCAGACAGCTGCCTGACCGCTTCCGTACCTTATTTCAACAGGCCTGGAGGCTCATGTGAGATACGAGTGACATGAAACCTCCAGTTGTGTGATTTGTTTGAGAGTTTTCTTCTGTCCGTCAGTTGCGGTTCCACATACCACTTCCTTGTGTTGTGTCAGCAGCGGGAGTGGCCTAAACTGCATGTGTTTTGCATTATATAAGTCTGTCCACACGGCTGTGCTTTAGAGCAGCCATCACAGTGAGAGGTGATCCAGTTACAGCTATAAATACTCAGTGTAGTTCAGTCAGCTATATTTAGATTAGCAGTGTCTGTGTGCTGCCTTAAACAAAGATGATTGTACGTCTTTCTCAGATGGCATCTTATATTCTATCTAATGTTTTAATGTCTACATTCCTGTGTGGGTCATCAGGATGTAGAAAATCAATCTTTACTATTCTCTTCTGTCCCAACCACATGTAGATCATTTAAAAGTAAATGGCACCAAAATTGTAAACAATAAATAAGGAGCGTAAATCAATGAACTGAAAAATGTGGAAAAACTTAGATTTGATTGGAAATGACCGAGATCCTGAGTAAATGAAGAACCAGTGGAATATTGGTCTTTTGATTCGATGCTGTCACTGCCTATTATTTTGTTTTTAGATAAGTATTTGTTTCATAATGTCAATTTTTGTCTTGACATCTAATGACTGTGTTGGAAATAAGTCTTTTATTTCACTTTTTCATTTTATTCTATGTTTTTTTTTGTGCTAATTCATAAATAAAAATCAATCAATCTAAGAAGATTTTTGGTTTGAAGGATTTATACCCATGTTCATATCTAATGAATACAACTGCACACCAAAAGAGGCAGGGGGGAAATGTTTTTGCAAACCAAAAAGACAGAAATCATATAAAATCAAACAAAACGTAATTTTAATGGCAGATATAACCACCGAGATCAGCAGACCAAAATAGTGAGTAGGCATCTGTGTGTAGGAGGAAAAGGGGAAAAAAAGTGCTTTCAGAAGTAAAATATAGGTTCAACTTCCCCATTGTCTCGTTTCAGATATCCCTGTTTAGCTCACACACCGCTTACCAGATGGCTCAGTGTACAGATGTGACATGCTGATGTGCAGATCTCATTATGAAGCTAGAACTTTTTATGAGCCGCTTTAATTCAGAGCTCTGCTGCCTCAGGACCAAACCGGGCTGAGAAAAGTTCACCATAGTAGAATTTGGATGAAGGTAATGAAACTGATGCTTATGTTTTATGTTCAACATGTAAATATCAAGTGATGCAGTGATGAAATATATGGTGCAACATGTTACCATTGTTTTAAAGGTCCTTTGCACAACATAAGTATAACTAACAACAATTATGATGTATCAGCTCCATTAAAGCTGCAATACATGGTCTAATTGGCCACTAGGGGGCATGGCACACACTGTACACATTACGTTACCAACCTCTCTTTTAAAGTTGTATTTAATTGATATTTTTAGTCATTTGGGGGCAGTTGAACAAGCTGAAAACAACATCTGATTATTATCATTATGATAATCACATTAACACCCTCTGCAGTTGAATTGGAAAAATTGCCAATTTGGGGAAAGTTGCATTGTGAGGGGCAAGATAATGAATAATTCACTCAAGCACATGAAAAAAATAAAAACTGAGATTGAAATTCAAGTGTTTTAATGTGGCGAGTTATATACAACAAAACAAACAAAAATCAGACGAAGATGATATATGGCTCCAAAAGTATTTTTCTGACAGAATAAACGCATATACACAAATATAACTCATCATACATTTACAAAATAATCAGATTTAAATTCAGAGTCAATATGTTTGGACAGAACCAGCATTTACAAATCAAGACACTTTGAGACAATTTTTGTTAATCTTCAAGTCTCGGGGGAAAAAAATCATGACAACGTTACATTAATTATTAATTAAACAAAAAACTAGTCTATTTCAGTTCATACAGTACAGTGAGCTTGTGTTTCAAGGCAGAATGAACAAGATGAGATGACAAACGTGAAAAAACACAAACCAAATATTTATTTTACAAAGTATTTACATGAATCACGTCATGCATCACAGGCATTTTAACTCCGAGCCAGCAAACTGACATATTTACACTAAGTGCGTCATGTGCAAACTGAAGAAATGTCTGATACCATAACTCCCAACATCTCTGAATTTGGGTGGAAATAATAATACTGACATCATTTAAGCAGGTGATTTGTCCTGTGTTCACTTTACATCCTTCCCTCGTTGTTTGTAAAATGTTTTTTCCTGCTGAGCTGTGGCTAATGAGAACATGTTTGCTTTCTGTCCCCTGGGATCAGCGATGGCTTCACCGTCGAGAGGGGAGATGAGTGTTTGAGCGTCTGATCGAGGCCTGAAGTGGACTGTGTGCGGTCAGCTAGGGCTCAGTCTGAAGAGACGGCGAGGGCTCTTCTTTCTTTCTCGCCGCAGAGGTCGAGTTCAGAGCCACGTCTTGTTTTTTCTCATTTGCTTTCTCTGGCTCCTTCGCCCTGAAATTTCAAATGAAACGCCCATTTTTACTGAGTCATGCCATGAGATGTAAAGCTGGCCAGACAGTAGACTTATTAGTGCTGGAGTATTTTGTTATACTAATCGACTGAGAAACTGAGTACATTATATAATAACAACTACTGGTGCACTATAAGACAATTAAAAGCAAGAAAGGGTTTTAGAACTCAGAGGATAAGATAACTTTTACTGAGCAACAGCGCCCTCTGCAGCCAAATGTCCATGTCAGTGTAACATCATACTAATTTTGAAGCTGCTGTTTTAAGGTAAAAAAAAAGACGTTGCTTAGTGTTGTTTTAATTTTGTTAAAATATTATAGTGAGTCAGGTTAGAATAAACCTGAGAGGGACACAAGTTGAATCGGATCAGAATCAGAAATATTTTATTGATCCCCGGGGATAGTTTTTAGAGTTTTTTATTTTATGTTTGCCGCTGATTTGCATTGAGATGTATCATAAGCTCTAACTGTACCACCCCATACCGTCTTGTATCTGTACCTCCTGAATTCTAGAAGCACTCAAAATGTCACCGCCTCCCTCCCTCCGTGTCTCGTCTCTTAGTTCAGCCTTGCTAGTGGCCTGGGACTATGGATCATTATTTCGTCCTTTTGCTAATTTGATCCATGGATTTGGTCCAGACTGAAATATCTTGTACAGACATTCATTGTTCCCAGAGAATGAATCCCTTACAACTTTCATGAGCCTGTAGCGCCACCATGAAGTTCACAATTTTTTTTTCGGGTACAAACCTTCATGTCCACCTCAAGATTAATTGCAATCATTGCGGCGATCTCTTAACTTTCTCTTCCAGCGTGTGAAGCCGTCTGGTTAGTGGATAAATGCAAAATTAATCAATGTTTGATGCTAGAACATTGAGCTAAAATGGCAGATGTCCAAAACTTTATGCCTGCTTAAAATCAGCATCCTCAAGTTAGTTTTGAGCACAGAAAAAAAGCCTCTCAGAGCTGCTAGCATGGCTACTCCTTCTCTCTCTTGACATATATTTACAAACAAGAAAAACTTATTTTCTGTCTATATGTGTTGAGATAACATCTGTAGGATGAAACACATGTTTAACTATTGATTCATGACAACTTGAAATACTTTTTGCATTTATCACAGTTCCAACTTTAGAGACGCAGCTGCTTCAGCAAGAAACGGGTCAAGGAAATAAATACAGTGGGACACGAAAAGTGTAATTGACAAGACTTGTGGAAGTTACTATGGCAACACCCAATCTGCATCCAGTAGACAGTGTGTGTGTGTGTGTGTGGGGGGGGGGGGGGGGGGGTCTAACTGGATCAATCAATACAATAGACTGTGGACAAAAGCCTCTAAAGCACCAGGTTTAAAAACTGAGGATAAAAGGACAAAAGGATTAATAACAATTGTTGATAGTTAAAAGTTAAAAACACAGGAAACACTGTGAGGTTATAAGTCAGTTAATTTATCTAAAGAGATTTTCCAGAGCCTGTGGAATTTCTTTAGATACTAATTCTCTAACAGAGGTGTTAGGGTCTAACCTAAGAGGATGAGACACTGTAAATGGATGGTTAAAGCTAAGAGATGTGTTTAGGAATCTAACTGTGTCAAAGTTAAAGTTTTAGGGTCAGAGGTCATAATTCTGAAAGGTGACCTTGGCGTGGGAGCAGGCCGGTTACTGGGCAGGACGTCCCAGCTAGAGGTAGAGCTGTCAGAAAATCAAAAGACAGAGTCATGTGACCAAAACAGAGAGAAAATCCCAGAATTCAAATTTCATAGTGACAATGTGCAACCATTCCCTCCCCCTCGTCCACTGTCATTGGATAGAGGGATCGGAAATGACGGTATTATAGTAATTGCACTTGGCTGATTGACATTATGAAAGCCAGTGGTTCCCAAAGTGAGAGGTAAGGGCCCCTGGAAGGCTCCTCGACAAGGTTTCAGGGGACGTCAGGAGAAATGAACGAGGTTATAATGTGACTGTAATCACTGAAGTTGTGATCGGAGAGTTTGATTCTCCCCGTCATAAATCAACTCTATACAACAACATATCCAATAAGGTAAATCTGATTTATGTTCTTAGGAGGAAAGACTCAGACATTGAACTGAATTGAATATGGGGACTTTGGGAACCCTTGGTCAAAGCAGTGGAAAAAGTTAAATAACTTACTGTTTGGACACAGGGGCCAACCCGCCACAGACTTTCATTGGTATGTGGTGAGTAGTTGTGAGAGAAAGTAGTTACAGAATATTGGAAAACAGCCATGACATTGCAGCAAAGGTAAGAATTAGATTAAATCAGATTATCTTTAGCGCTAATCTTTTAACTTTTGTGTTGAAATCTTACGTCAGGATTTCACATTCGGAGACATTTTCATGACCCCAACAAACACAGTTTCAGAGCCGATAGCTGAGATGTTATTCTGACTGGGGTTTTGTTTTTGTTTAAGCTTCCCACGATGATTCATCAAATGATTGTCCATATAATGTTGTACCGAGATGATGTTTGAATAACTTTCCTTAGTGAGTTATCACAAAATAAAAGTGTGTATCGGTCTGATCAGACTTAGCTTTAAGTTAATTGATGTGTCATTGCCTTGCAATAGCTTAGACTAAGATTGAAAATAAATATTAGAACTATACAGATATTTATTAAATGGACTATTAGACAGTATAGTGCGGTTGGAAGCAGAGGTAAGTTCAGCATTTAACTGTTTACTAATGTGAGGTTTTTTTTAAGTGACTATAACTTGTCTTATGAGGACAGTATTTATTTTACTACAAATATTATCTATATGTAAAAACACGAAAAACATTTTTGATGAAAGGTTGAAAGATGAGTGACAAATTGAACTGGACGCCCAGTATACAAATATGAAATACAAAAGAAAACTTGTCAGTGCTCTTTGGTGGACAAACTATGTTATGGCCAAACTGTTTCTTAATTACCTCACACACACAATATCTGTAGCAATTTCATGTTACTTATTGACTGACATACACACCAGTACCAATATATCCGCCAGGTTTGTATCAGTTGGACTCAACAAAATGTCTCAAATGTCCCTGTAGAGCATTACGGTAAAATACAATAGTATTTCTTTGCAGATATATAACTTTATTCCAAATTTGCCTATGTGCATTATTAGTTTATTATAGCATTGATCCAAGATCTGCGCATAAGAATATCTGTCAAGCGCAAAAAGAGCAGCAAAGTCAGTGCATGCTGAGCGTTTCTGTCAGTACTGAGGTCAAGTAGGCCACCTGTTTACCACGACTGTTTCATGGTGGAGGAGAGTAAAAAATCTGCCGAGAGACGGGAGAGAGAGGATGAGAAGAGACGGGAACCTTCCACTGTGACATTTCCCACAGCCGACCGGTGGAGAGTGTCTGCTGCAGCCACTGGTGGAGGAGAGGTCGAATGAAAACAGGGCCACCGATCGCAGAGTTTCTTACCGTATTGTCTTCACTATGAAGCGAATGATAACAGCCAGACCCACACAGCCGCACATCACCCCTATCACGATGGCTGTGACTTCCCCTGCACAGGACAACACAAGGCAGCAAGAGAGCTTCAAACACAGCAATGAATCATAGCAATTAAAGAAGTGACATGATAATCAATAGGGCTGGAGAACATGGCCGAATTATATCGAGATAAATACTTTAATATCGGTCAATATTGAGAATTATTCAGATGATGTCACATTTTTTAAAGGTGATAAAATCTATTTTCTTTTTTCCGTCTAAGCATTGTGTCAATATAATTTGGACTTGGCTGTTGATAAAAAAATTATATTACGATAATTATTGATACAGTTTTTTTCCACAGCCCTTGTTAACACCAGTGAAACATTTAGATTTTAGCCGGAGAACGTGATGTCGTCTTACCGGGGGACAGCTCCTTCCCTGATTCTACAACAGAGAAGACACAGACCAAATCATTTTAAAAATCACAGTGGATGTTTATTTTTCTCACAGTGATTTGTGAGTTCAGCTGATTGAAGTTTGTTTGTGTGTGGTCGGCCTCGCTGCCGGTGACGGCCATGCTGACATCACAGGCCTTCCACTTCGGTCGCTCACCACAATGTCCACTTCACACAAATTCTTTCCCCTTTGTTTTTGTCTGCCACTCGCTCTCCCTCGTTCACCTCTTTGTCTCTCTTTCCTCTCCCCCGTTATAACAATGCCGTCAGTGTTTCGTTTTCGACAATCCTTTTCTCTAATCAGCTGGCAAACAAACACTGCACCCCCTCCTTCACTTTTCCACCCCTTCCCTCTTTTCCACTATTCCTCTCTCTCTCTCCGATTGCTGCCTTCCCAAGGCTCTCTCAGACAAAGTCACCGGTAATCCTTACTATTTCCCACATGCTTTCTCCACATTCCACGTTTCACTCTCTGCGTGGATTGTGCTAATTGCTAGCTTTGCTCTGCATGGCCACCCTCCGTCTAATTGTTGTGCTTGGCATTGTAAGCAGCAGGCCGCCTGCACAATCTACCAGTGTGGAAATGCCTTCGGGGGGGCACCGGAGTTCAAAGCAGATTGGCTTTGACCTTTTGCACCTCCACATTTGTGCAATTTGAAGGGATAAACTCCAGGAATATACTAATTATAAAGTACACTGATCAGCTTATAGTTGAAAATGTAGAGAGTGCTTATCTTTCATGGCAGCTGTCAACTCGGAAGAGTGGGTGTCATTTATTTTCTCATGTCATGAATATCTGTGCATCTGTTGTCTGACCTGCAGAGAAGGAGGCGAAGATGACCCTGTGGTTGAGCAGCTGCGTCGTGCGGTAGTTGTCCTGCAGCAGCATCCTGTCGGGATCTTTGGCTTTACTGGAATAAAGTATCGTCTCCATCTTCAGCAGCTGGAGTGAGCGGAGGAAAAGAGATGGAGAGAACAGTTATCGTCCAGACGCATTAAAACGGTTAAGTAAAAGTATTAGTTGTTAGTTGATGAAGGTAAATTCAGTTTAACATCAACCATGTTCATCATTAGACAACGATAATAGCAACAATAACAATCAAGGACAAACATTGACTGGCAGTAAAGAGCAAGGTTAGCTCTGGGGATGTGTTACTGCTGCTATGGCTACAGGTACCAGGCTTTTGCAGCCTTATCGACCTGTAACCCGCATCCTGATGGCAGCATGTTCAAGTGGCGGGTGAGTGGGTGGATGATGTCACGTGTTATTGAGGTTGCGATGTGAGTAAAGGCCATAGAATGGACTTCAGAGAGTTGGGTTTTGGAAGACCTGGTGTTTTGGCAGCAGTTTGAGTTATGTGAGTAAGTTTTGTCCGGTTTGTAACAGAGAGCATGTTAAAAGAAATGCTTGGAGCGGTAAAGCAGGACGGGATGACGATCAAAATTTACCAGTGCAAGAAAAACAAAGACGGCTGCAGATTAACAAGATCCACTATGACTGAACATGTCATCAGTGGCCTTAATAAAAGGTGATTGTTGAGTTGATGCAACTAGGATCTGTACACTTCAGGTGTCTCAGCCTCACCTGTGCTTTAGAGACCTGAACCCTCTCGTGAAACAGTGACCAGATCACGCTCTGATAGCAGGGCGGCGTCGTGAGGGAGCCATTGTAGCGGTAGTAGCGTTTCAGATCCTTCGGGAGCAGGGACTGGACGTCAAAGGCTGGGATGGAAGCTTTCTGGTCTGACAGTGGACGAAAGGAGGAGAAAGAAGAGTATGTGAGATATTTTTTACCTCCACCAAGAATGTTTTCCCCCGTCTGTCTGTTTTTTTTATATACGTGAAGACTGCTGAAAGGATTTCCATGAAACAATCACATTTTGTATCACATTGCTTAACAGGGCTTTTAATAGATTCCGCAGGGAATAATTCATGGATCTTGATGAAAAAAATCAGGTATATATGAGGAACTGATATTTATGAGTGTGTGCAATTTGGTGTGGATCCAAATAAAAATCTGGATCTAGTAGATAAGGTGGGGGGGGCCTACTGGGTGCTATTGGAGCCAAATATCATCACATCCAGGAGGAAAACAAACTATATCTCTGTTCTTTTTATTTCTCTATAATTGTGTTATCAGTATATTCAATTTCAATTGCAACATGCTTTGTTTCATGCCTTCATCCAAAACGCAAAATATTTTATGTCAAATTATTTTAAAAGCCATGTAGTTGTCTTGTTTTCTGACACATTGTCGTCGCTATATCTGCTCAATAAATTGTGACTGGAGAATCCATTTACATCTGATTCAATCTATCAAAAAATAAGAAAAACATACTAAATCACTTGATTATAAATTAACTGTCAAGACATGTTAAGCCAAACAAAAACATATAGTTTCATAGATTATATGTTGCATTTTTATGCATTTTCATATTTCCTGTTGTTACCTGCGTGTCTGATGCGGCTCAGGTAGTTGAGGATGTTGTTGAACGCATCATTTGTCTCCTCACCTGTCTGAAAAAACAAAACTCAGCCTTGAAAGTTTATTCAATTTCTCAAAAATACTCCAAATGAAGAGTAAAATAATGACTTAATTTATCATTTCATTTTTTTTCCTCATTTGTATTTTTTTATTACCACAATGAGAATTCCTAAAACCGCCAGGCCATCCCTCTGTGTCATGGCGGCAGACATGTTGGGGTAGAGTTCCGAGTTGTAGTGAACCACGTGAAGCTGGAGAGAGGACGAGCACAGTTAGTTGAGCGACTCTGAAGAAAAGGAGACAAAGGAGTGAGAGAGAGACTCGACCTCCCGACAGATGAGGGTTTAAAAAAAGAGAAGAAAAACAGAGGGAAAGAGTGAGAGAGGAAAAGGCTGCTTGCCAACTCGTTTTTTTCTTTTGAGAGGACGACTGAAGAAAAATAAAGAGCGATGAGGAAAGACTGATGTGAACGAGAAAGCACTTAATTGTCTCGTTATGTAATAAGACCACTCATTGTATTGTTTGTTTGTATCTATCATTTCATCATTTGTTGTTACATTGGCTCACGCCTATTTCCCTCCATCCATTCACCCCAGAGGAAACCACAGTGTTGTCGTACCTGACCAGTGACAAATGGACAGAAACTGAAGACGGGGAACCTTCCCTCCTTCATACACTCTCTCCATCTTGTCCACTTCCATAAAAAGTTGTTTAATTAACAATCTGAATCATTCTTGACTCATTAGAGCTTTAACAGACGAATGATTATGAGTCATCTGCAGCCAGCGACAGCCAGAGGCCGGAGGCATTGTGTTTAACACGTTATCTCCAGAATGCCTTGAGAGAATTTCTTCAAATTTGGTACAAACGCTCACTGATTTGATTCTGGTGGTTAAAGGTCAAAGGTCACGGTGATCTTGAGTTCTTGTGATATATCAGGAACAGCCATCGAGAATTTCACTACATATGTTGACTGAAACTGCACTGGTCGGCAGAGGCATACAACCCCAGTGCGATAGGTCTATAAGAATTTCTCCACAGTTCCCACAGTAATGTCTTAGGTTTGCTTCTCTTTTCGGTCATTTGTTGAGGACACCTTTCCTCTGAGCTCAAACACATTTGCTGTGTTAAAGAGTATTATCGCCAAATCACTTGACCTTGACTGTTCTTCATTCCTTGTGACTCAGATTGACGTTTTCTTTCAGTTTGCCTGACGTCTGTTCTGTGCACGTGGCTGCATTCACAAGTACCTCTGCCTCTGCACTCAGTCCATTGATGGTGTGTTCACTGCCCCCGTGGCTCGGGCCGCCGCTGCCCCAGTGGAGGTGCAGCTGTACGGCTGTGAAGAGCCAGGGCAGCCCCCTCAGTCCCATCCACTCTGGCAGCTCAATCACAGCTGGAGAAGAGAATAATGAAATAAAACCGATGACTTCTTCTAAGCTCTAAAAAACACGAGGAAGGCATGAGTACATTGTTCTTAAGAGTGGTTATGGTTATAGATATTTATTAGGGCCCGAGCACCGACGGTGGGAGGCCCTATTGAAATTGTAAGGATTATTATTATTATTATTTTAATTATAACTGATCTCCTGAACTTATTAATGAACAGTAAATAGTGCGCTGCCGTCTTGTGTTTGAGGAAGGTGCAGTATAATCAGATGGACCATAAAGCTGCTGGGGAAACCTGGTAGAGGGTCACATTATGAGCTGGAGACCAGCTGCTATAGTTACCTGTGTGTCCATTGTTGGACAGAGTGAAGGGCCTGTTGCCGTGCTGACTGTAGCCCAGTGGGGTCAGAGGAATCAAACTGGGGTCATATTTAGTCTGGGTGGTAACCACATCCACTGGGGATTGAGATGTACCACCGCAGTCCGGGAAATACTCTGACCACTCGGACTGACCCACCAAACCTTTGACGGGGAGAATAGACAGAGAGAAAATGATGTCACCCAATTACACAGCTTGCTGCGTCCAAGTCCTGCAGAGAAAAGCAGCTCCATTGATCAGACTCTAATTGTGCCGGGCAATTATCCCTCCATGTTCTCTTTAGGTTCACATTATCGTGGAGGTGAATTGTACGATGAACATAATAAACACTCATAATGCAGAATTATCCAACGTAACATTGGACGTAACATCTTTTTACGTAAAAAGCAAGTACAAAAAAAATTGACATGTTATTAATGCTTGAGCAACTCACATGTTTTTAAAAGATACAATTATTCCTGAAACAGCAACTTCAACATGTGTTTTTAAAAAAGCAAGTTACTTCACAATATTAATAGATTTTCCACTAAATAGTAATTGCACTGCCAGTAAGCAATATATTTCATTTTGTATATTAACACTCCATAAGATCACACATGGAGGAGCATCACTAAACATACAGCACTGGATAGATCTTTGTTTGATCCACCGACAGCTGAATTCTGTTGTTGCACCGAATGAACCTGGATCAACTAAATGACTAAAATTTAAATCAAACTTAAATCTAAGTGTGCCACTCACAAAGAAACGAACACAGTTATGAGCTGTTATCAGAGTATTAAACAAAAAAAAAGCTGTTCAGCCATAACAACACATCCAAAATCAACAGAGGTTAAGCACCAAAAAATTGAGTGATAATACATTTTTCTCTGAATTTGCCTGAGAACTGATAATAAGAGCCGTCCTCTCTATGAATAAACCTATTATAAGATTTTCTTGAATGAAATGTCTCTTTCTTCAAGTTAGTGAATTTGCTTTTTTTTAAACATATTAACACAAGTTTAAATTACAAATTGATTTACACTGTACCCCAGAGTTTAGGATTTACAACTGAAATTGGGTGTATAAATAAACAAATTCTCTTTTTAATAGCAGGTTAAAAGTAAAAAAGAAATTAAATATTTTTTTCTTAGTCATAACACAGATTGAACTTTGACTTCAAATTGCGATTTTATATCGTTCTCAAATAAAGAACGTCACATGGAGAAATGTAAAATGAGTTTGATGCACAAAATTCAGCATTTGAAAATATTAAACCAAACTGGTATTCAAATATTAATAATTATAATGTCAGAAATGTAGAAGTAATGATAGTAGTAGCTAGTACAAAACATAAGTTGATAGCTGACAACATGCAACTAAGAATTTTCCACATTAATTAATTGAACACGCTCGTATACATTCTTTCAGATATTGTATATTAGTACTTAATTCATCCTCGTACAATAGATAAACATAAAGAACTTTAAGCGAGAGAGGACACTGTGACTGAGGCCTGGATACACGGAGTAAAAAACAGAGAGTGGTCTCTTCAGTTGCATAATAAAAGACAGTTAGAAAAAACGAGTTTGAATGAAAAAGTGAGTGACATGTGAGTGAAAGAATGTGAATTTGAATTGCAAAGGAATGCTTTAGAAAACAGGCACAAAAGGAAACGTGTCAGTCGTCCGTATGAACAAGTTTCAAATGATATATTTTATGGTTGCAGGTTTTGCAGATGTTAAAGTTGTTAAGAACAAATGCGTTTATGCAAAAAGTTGAGGAAAATGAAATAAATGTCGTCAAATATGGGGAATATGGCTCCATGTTTGTTAGCGATGGATCGTAGCTGCAACCGTTTTCTAAACCCAATGTCATCTACTTGAATACAGTATAGTAGTATAGTAGGCCCAGTCTCCCCCTTCATGACTCACACACACAAACAATACGAGGAGGGGTCTCTTTGTTGGTGATGTAAACACATACCACCTCTCCTCTCCCTGTGCCTGCAACCCCCATTTTGCACTTCTAATCTGCCCCCCCCCCCCTCTTCTCGCCACTCTCCAAAGCAAAGCCCCACACCATGATACGACTTCAAAAGTCGTGTCCCGCAGCCCTGCTATTGGTCGTCACGGAGGTCTCCACGGTAACCGGAGGCCGAAAATTCTGACCCGGTGCGCCTGCCCTAGCTCCCCTAGCATGCTACCCCTGTGCAGAATACAGGCAGGAACAAAGACGCACACATATTCACTCACATTCAGAGCATAAGGAGGACAATGATGGAACGTCACACAGACTCTCCCTCCACTACTTGCAATTCTGCTGTGTCGCGTGACAAAATGTTGTGCACAACCAAACTGACTTTCCACCTCAGCTAGCAGCTCAGTGACGGCCACATCCTGGATTGATGTGTCACACAACATGCCTCACACACACACCCTGACTTACTCAAGCACTGTATGGACTGAGCATGGATTCAAGTCGCTTTTACTTTGAATTTTTTTGACAATAACCAAAATAAATACATCTACATTCAAGAAACGTATCACACAACATGCAGGCTGCCAATGTGACACAGCACCACACAGAACACATGCAGCTGTATCCATTATAATAACGCTTAAACAGACGATGTATAGATACAAGTGGGCTCCAGACACGGCCTCGGAGGTTTGCTGTGCGTCCTGTATGCACTGTACATTGGTGTTGGGCTCCTGAATACACGCAGAGTGTGAGTGTGTGTGCCCCCATTCATTCACACAGTGTCATTGTCCACGGCAAAGGCAGCCAGTGTGCTTCCACAGAACAATAAACACATAGGTTTTTGTGCACTGCAACAATACAGGGCACGATTTGGTATGCCCCTGCTTCATCCCGTCCCATCTCCCTCTCTCTGCCCATCAAGCTCTCCTCTCCCGCCTGCTTCATCCCTGCATGCACCTGCCTCCCTCGGCCCCTGCAGCCTCTCGCTAAGCCCTCCTTCTGCCTTCTCCCTCCATGTGTCCCTCCAACCCTTCATCATCTCTGTTTGACTGCTGTGCTCATGCCAGCTTGGTGAACTGTAACTAATACAGAGGGAAGGGGAGGAGAAGGAGTGGGTGATATGAGGGGGGAAATGGACAAATCCTATATATGTTGCACTCACTTTTAAGACAGTTATGTTTTTAGAGATACGGTTTTAACTTGTCAGGGTGAAAACACTGTGGATTGTTATTAATATTATTAAGTCACACGACATCTTCAGCAGCTGCTCATACAGTAAAAAAATTGATCACATGACTATTTCTCAAATATCTCTACTTATTACCTATTTATTACAAAAGTTTGCCCCAGGTCAGAAAATACATTATATCTGATATATAATCGAATGTTTGACTTTCTACAATTTGTTTCTATCTATCTACAACATATTATGCTGCTTTTTATTTGTTCTATAAATGAACTTAAAGTTGAACTCACCAGTGTAGGTCCAGGTAATTTCCTCTGAAAAAGAATAAAAGAGAAAAAAACTCCTAAAACTCCTTTTAGCCAGTTTTTTTATTCCTCTGGTTCTGAAGTATTTTATATTTCACCTAACTCCTTAAATATTCGAGTACATTTCTGAACAAGCTGTTTACTCAGCCGTACAGTATTTGTCAAATCTGATTATGTCTGGACTTTACTACTCCTCGGCTAGCTCTCACACTGAAACACTGAAACAAGCTACCAAACCAAGCATGATGCTGATTATTATGTTAATGAAAACCTTACCAGCAGCAGGGGCAGCTGTCCACTGGGAACACACCAGCATTAGAAAGATAAAAAGACCCAAAGAGTCCATGTTAGCCCTCCTTGTCCACACACAGAAATGAAAAAAGGAGGACAGAGAGAGATGAGGAGCAAGTGAGAGAGAGAGAGAGAGAGAGAGAGAGAGAGAGAGAGAGAGAGAGAGAGAGAGAGAGAGAGAGAGAGAGAGAGGTGGGGAGGGGGGGTTAACTGGGACCAGTGATCCCACCTGCCACAGCTCTGTGTAACAGCCACATTGTGGATGTTGCTGAATCAACGCTGGCACCAGAGCACGAGACAAACAGGGGGAGAGAGAGAAGGAAAAAGGGGAGAGACAAGGTGACAGACAGACCAGCGAGTGAGAGTTAATTCAGTGTTAGTTACTACAGAAAAAAAGGTGATACAACAGAGGGTGAGAGGAACACAATCCAGAGAAAAGGAGCTTACAGCACAGAAGCAACAGGGTGCCAAAAACAGGCTGAGAAATAAAGGAGAAGGAGAGAAAAAGGCCTTGTGATGCAGAAGTGCTCAGATCACGACAGACGAGGGATGGGAATGTGAGAATTTGAGAATTTGACTGACTTGATAAACAAGTGTTGCATTAGAGGTGCGACCATAAACTTTATCTAATTTTTGGGCATGAGAAAAAGAAGAGAGCATGAGGATGTTCCACACTGGTTGGTACAGTATATACACTATTTACTTACAGCCCCTTGTCAATATTCCATGTCTCTCATGTGTGAGCAGTGAGTGACATAATGTGATTCTGTTGCAGCCAAAACCATCTGTCATATAAATGCTTTCTGTGTATGTATGAGGGACAATCTTTTTTTAATATAGTGTTTTGTATATTTAAATTTTTTCTGGTTTTTTTTTAAAATTGAGAATGCCTTGACAAAATAATCTTACTGCATTAGATGTCTATTGTTTCCACACATATGACTATAAACGTGAATATTTAAAGAGGCCCGCAGATGAGATTTTTTTTCCTGATTCACCTTAGAAATCTCCAATGAGGCCTGACCACAGGATGTGAAGCACAGGACGAGGAAATATGTGTAATATGTAGGTTAGTCTCTCCGATTACATATTTTATCTTTATTTTCAGATCCCATAGAAAGCATTTGAAAGATAATAGTTGTACTATGTGTTTTGTATTTGACGGTTTAGGAGTAAATGTACTTTATTTCATGTGCAAAGCATTTATATATGAATTCTATACGTGGCACTACAAAAAAGTGTGCAGTATTAGAATGACACCATACGTTGGGCTGACAGTTATTTTTTATATAAATAAAGCTTCCATTTATTTTCTTTATTAATAGAATTAATTGTTTTGCCTATAATATAATTTTTTTGATCAAACTAGGTCAAATTTAAGAAGCTGAAACTAAAGAATATAATGAAACAATAAATGGGTTATCAAAATATTACTGATAAAAAATTCTGCTCATCAGTTAATTTAGTAATGGACTCATTGCTGCAGTGCTATGTGTGTGTAGATGTAGTGTGTGTGATGTGTGTTAGTTTGGTCAGGATTAAATTCACAATAATCGTGTTATGTATTATATATGCAGTAGTGTGATTTTATTCAGATGTTAATTTTTCATTTGGGGAGTTGAGATCTTTCTTTCACAGAGGTCATAATGAAAAAGAAAAGCACAGATTTGGATAATAACTAGTTAATAAAAGCTGTGGTTTCAGTTTCCTTGTGTTGCACAGACTGACTCATTTTCACACTGTGTTTACCAGTGTCATTGTGTTAGAAAACTGGATCTGCTGCCTAGAGGCCTCCAGTGGAAACCAGGATACTTTGGCATGCAAACACCAAATTCAGGTTCCTAAAAAAAAAGATTTCTTGGTCCTGAACACAGAGGCTGTGATGTTGAGGAATCAAAAACATGAGAGCACACAGCCGATCAGAAACCTGGATGATGTCAGAATGATTGATGGATACAGGGATATAAATAACCAGGTGTCTCATGTACCTTAAGATCAAAACCAGGATCTTAGTGTATGTATGTAAACACACTCACTGTCATGTCTTACTACAGCACTTGAATACTTAAATGATAGAGAAAGGCCCGTTGTTATTATCATCATTAACTCTCTTTGTAACCAGCAATGAACCAAGGGCCACAGTGAAATGCAGCACAGCCTTCTCAGAGTGTTCACATTTAACTGTGTGTGTCAAGATTACACAACCCTGCATCATTCACCGGAGAGAAAAGTAGTTAATTATATCTTACTATTTTAGATCACAGTAACCTGTGTCTCTATTTAGAAAAGGTTACACAATCAGGACACAGTGTTCACAAACTTTATGGACTTGTTCTGTTATGAACACAAGGGGGAGCCCTCTCCACGTGACATGATGGTCTGCTTCCTTATTGGGATAATTGTATCTTTAATCCCCCTAACAGATTATATGTGCGATCCAGGAACAGCACCATAGACGGTAAGTAACAGAATAATGGTTATTTGATAAGAAATTATGAGTCACAACCAGCACCTAAAAATAAAATAGTATAATGTCACGTGAGTCCATCAAAATGGAAAAAAATGATATTTAAAGCCCTGCTGCTCACATGAGCTAAGTAGATTAAACATTTAACTTTTAAAAACACAACTTGTATCTTCTTCTTTGTTCGGTTTATTGGCGGGTGGCCCCCAACATCAACGTGCATTACCACCAGCTATGTTGTGTTTTCAGGGTGGAGTTGCCTTTAATCAAAGAC
Source organism: Hippoglossus hippoglossus (assembly GCF_009819705.1). Taxonomy (NCBI): domain Eukaryota; kingdom Metazoa; phylum Chordata; class Actinopteri; order Pleuronectiformes; family Pleuronectidae; genus Hippoglossus; species Hippoglossus hippoglossus. Next base: position 10,562,091 of record NC_047166.1, on the reverse strand, counting down.
AATCACAGTTCTTTGATGTACTTACATAACAATGTGGAGACATGGATAAATTTACAACATGACAATAAAACTGCAAAGGTTACATCATATACTGCATCATATACTGCACAGCCCCCCCATAGATAGATAGATAGATAGATTGATTGATTGATTGATTGATTGATTGATAGATAGATAGATAGATAGATAGATAGATAGATAGATGGAGAGATGGAGAGAGAGGGGGGAGGGAGGGGGGAGGGATGGATGGATAGAGAGAGAGAGACAACTAAATTAATGAATGGGTGGATAGATAGAGAGAGAGAGTATTGGATGGAGACAGAGATGGATGGAGGGATAGAGAGAGAGAGAGAGAGAGAGAGAGAGAGAGAGAGAGATGAATAAATGGATGGATAGAGAGAGAGAGAGATGGATGCATGGAGAGAGAGGGAGGGATAGATAGATAGATAAATAGATAGATAGATAGATAAAGAGAGAGGGGGAGGGAGGGATAGATAGATAGATAGATAGATAGATAGATAGATAGATAGATAGATAGACAGACAGACACCAATAATATTATTATTCATTATTCATTGTATTAATCATATTACATTGATTTTGTATGTGTTCCTATTCCCTAGATTATAATTTTCCAGCTGTAATCTGACGGTTTAGGATTATTTCAATCTTCAACATGTGAGCTCACCAGTTTATCTGGACATTGTTTATCAGTAACATTATTGTGACCTTTATCCTCCATGGCTAAGGAACACACTACACTCTCCTCTCACAGCAGGTCTGTCATGTTGTAGATGATTATTAGTTTCAGTGGCGGTGAATGGTTCTATCGTGAGCTCACATTTCTGTGTGTTCGTTCTCCTGTGACTCTGCTGCTCCATCTTCTCACACTGTGTTCCGGCTCCGCGCAAACGTGAAGCCATTCAGCCAAATTATGCAACAGCAGCCGCCACCTCCGGCTCCCAATTGGTCCTTCAGCGTTCTGAGAGGGGCGCCGTTTAGAGCATTCTCCCCACGCTATTGGCTGGGCCTTCTCGGGGGGCGCGCCGGTCGGCTTCATTCACAAATCTCAGAGCGGAGCGTCTCTCCAACATGAGAAGATCCCTCTGAAATGTGAGCAGACCTCTGGTGCAGGCAGGGAGGTGCAGTCTGATCACATGGTCATGTTTGTGTTTACAACTCGGTCATGGCCATTTATTGTAAACTGGTATAAACATATATTATCCCACAGCTGCAGAGGCACAGCTCACATCCTTTAAACGGATAGTTCACCCAAAAATGAAAACTCACTCATTATCTACTCACCACTATGCCGATGGAGGGGTGGGTGAAGTGTTAGAGTCCAAAAAACAGTGTCGCAGCCAAATCTAACTGCAGTTACTGCTCCTACAACTAGGAGGAGAATAACAGCTGACATTGGGGTTAAAAACATGACGTAAATGAAACCGTTTCCAGTCAAATTTTAATGTGGGGGCCTATTAACAACACAGGAGTGGTATGGGGGCGTTTTATGTTAGTTGCCAAGTGGTTGCCAAGTTATTTCAATTCTATTAGAATTGGCTGCAACGCTGTCTACCCCTGAAACTCCTAAAGTGTTTTGTGGACTCAAACACTTCAGCCACCCATCCATCGACATAGTGGTGAGTAGATACAAAGTGAATTAAAATTTTTGGGTGAACTATCTCTTTAATAGGATCTGAGAGGGGACTGTTGTGAAAGTGCTGTTCACCAATACCAAAACAGAATCCGTTTGCATGACCGAAAGAGAGATAATGGATCATAAAAGGTGCAGAGCTATGTCATCACTTTGCGCTCGGCTGCTTCAAACTATGATAATCATGCTCTATAACAACCATACTAATTCATTATGATGTTTAAGGTGTATTCTTCCTGTCTGTCATGTCCTGAAGCTGAAACGTTTGCAACCACACATGATTTCATCTTGGTCGCATTTGTCTAACTGAAAGATAACAGTTTAAGAGGGAGGGGGAAGCAGGCAGAAAGACAGACAGGCAGTCAGGAAGGTAGACAGGTCCAGTGCAACAAGGACAGCAGCAGTGTGCGATTGTTTCCCAACTCTCCTGGTTTCCAGGTGAAACGTGATCCAACGTGCCTCGGCCTCTGCAAAGAGGGAGGGGAGACAGTTTAGTCTCTCTTTAGGCCTCTGTTTTCCCTCAGGCAGATCACATTTCTGTTTCAGTGACTCTCACCACACCTGCTCTGTGCATTTGGCCTTAAAGAAACTCCTGCGTGCTTTCACTAACCGAAGTCCTGCATGCCTTCACAATGAGCACAGAGTAATGTATCATCATTACAGGTTGATTATGAATATGATATTCAACATGACTTAAAGTGCTGCCACCGAGCTCTCGACACAACCATCATCCGCTGCTCTTGTCATCTGAGGACACAAGCTCCAGCAGGAGATCAACAAATCTTCTACACTGTGTTGTAACTTCACAAGCAACATAAGTGATTCTCTTTGCGTGACTCAATGTTTGCCTTGAGTGACCCAATTGTGGAAGGGTGTATTTGGTCATATGGGGGACTAATTTGACACATGACACTTTGACCCACTTCAATGTCAAACGCACCATACCCATAGGCTTAAGCTTAACATGGTTACTGCTATTGGATTCTCAAGCATGTCAACACAAGGGATGGTGACGAGAAGAGAATGTAGAAAAACACACCACAGAAACCAGGTGGGGGGAAGGGACCCAGGGGGATGGGAGATGGAAATGATGGGGGTGGTCTCAAGCCCTTATGAACTCAGAGGAGGTTTACTGGGTTCACGTGGTTCATTGGAATGCTAGTAGGGCTGGAAAGCTTTTTTTCTTTTGACCTAGTGCTGGTATACACAAACAAGAACCTTGGTTTAAGGTTAACCTTTGTATTGTTCGAACACTATGGGATGGTTTGCTCACCTGGTGTCAAGGTTACCAAGGGATTGTGCATGTTTACAATGCTAAAAGACAGGTATGGTTGTTTCCACTCCTTTATGTTGCCTCTTTAGGACTTGGAATAGCATAAACACTGACCTTGTCGGGTCCAGTAGACCTCATGGGGACCAAAGCCTGGTCCCTCTGAGGCCAAATGTCATTTCTGAGATCCTGGTTAAGGTCAGTGGTAAATGTTGATTTTTGATTCGGTTTAAGATTAGAGTTGGGCATGAACTGTCAATGTGAGGAAAAGGGTTGGGTTGGGCTGTCCACAATGAATAGAAGTCAATACAAAGTCCTATGGATAGCTGTGTGTGTGTGTGTGTGTGTGTGCGTGTGTGCGTGTGTGCGTGGGTGTGTGTGTACGTGCCTGTGTTGAGGAGAGGGTCATTGGGTCTGTATGCATGTTGTATGTATAGTGGGGGATGGGAGGCAGCCCCTTCCTCGGTGACTGCAACATGCAAGGCGCTTAGAGGAGGCATCCCCCCACTCACTCCTCACGCTTCAACCTGGTATTTCCCATCTAAAAATACCAGTAAAGCCAGCATTATAACTGACCAGCAGTTAAAGTCTTATGGGGAGAGAAAATACCAATACATCTGGTGATCTGTGTGTGTATGTTTGTGTGTGTTTGTGTGTGGTCTTTAGGCTGATGAACTTATCTATACGTTTCAAGCCAGGGTCATTGAGTACACTCTGTAGTAAGGTAAAGCTCAGGGAGGGGGTTGTTGCTCCACAGCCATAAATCGTCGATCTGGAAAGTAACTTGCTGCATTACTGTCATATCTCTAGCTGTTTTGATGTATTACTGACTTTAATTTATCAATAGAGGCGCAATGAAATCTAAATTCTATTAAAAAAATGAAATCCTTTTGTTTTCTGGTTTTGCAATGTATACAGCGTGAACACATTTTTCATCAACGTAAGGGATGTTTGTGAGACAAAATATTTGAGTGGCAAAGCCTGATAAACTGTTTTTTGTGACTCATGGGTTTAGTCACTCACAAGACAACTGGGGAAAATACAAAATAGTGCAAACCTCCTGATACAAAACTGCCAAAACTTTACAATAATACATTTAGACGAACAGTTATAAGACCCAATGTATGCTGGCCATTACAGGCAGGTTCAAAGAATGATGTTAGAATAACAAGTTGTCGTTTTCCTGTATTCCTATATAACCTCAGCCATTCAAATGTGATATTTCTGCTCCTGCTCCTGTCATGGTTATTAGGAATCGTCTATCACGTCATGAAGCTATTGGATCATCTGTTGATCACACATTTTACTTGAAGAAATGAGCTGAATAAATGAGCAGGGAACCACGGAAAGAGCACACAAGCAGTTTATCCTCCTCACATTAGAGCATCATCCTCATTGATGTTTGTCTCCTTGCTTCTCATCACATCAGTTCATTTAAACCCGATCAGTGTAATCGCAGAATGGTTGCGTAAGGTTTATTGTTTATGCGGGCGCGTTCACGACGTGTAGTAGTTTATTATGAGTGTGGTGGGCGGGGTCCTCTTCACATCGGGACGCATAGAGAAGGGAATAAATCGCGCATCTCTCGTGCGGATCGCGCGCATGTGTTTACACCGGACCGCGGTAGTAAGAGCGCGCAGCCCCGGCTCCGCGCTCCGTGCACACGGGCGAAACATGAGTGGGCAGGCACCGTGAGTGCCCGGGCCAGCGTCCAATCAGCGGCGAGTAATGCGATCACTGGCTGGAAGCGTCGGCCAGTGGTGTGCGCCGCTGACAGGTCGGGAGCCAATGGGATGCGCGCAAAACGTGGGCACGTGGATCTGCGCACATGTTGTCGTTCGTAAAGCGGCGAGAGAAGGAGCGAGCGGAGTCACACAGAGGAGCCGCCGGGCGGAGAGCGGATGCTGGGAGACCCGACGATGACCCGGCTTCGGACTGAGCACTGACGGACCAGAGGACGGACACAGACGCTTTGTTTAGTGGCAGCTGCTGGTGTTTAATAGCATATTACTGAGGGTGAGTAAATAAATGTGTGATTGAGTGTGTGTGTGTGAGAGTGTGTGTGTGTGTTTGTGTGGGTCTGCAGCGTTTCCAGAAGTTCACAGCGCAGCCTGAAGGAATTTCCTGCCCAGATAGATCCCGAGACTGATTGCATTTCATCAACACAGCTATATTTCCTCATGCAGCTTTATGCCAACTATTATTATCATTCATTATTATTACTCCCTACCTCATAATAACATGGGATTGCTAGGACTTTTGACATTTCCGCAACAAAACAATGATAAATCTTATTCCATCTTCGCTCTGATATTTGCTGTGTTGTTTGGTGTCACCGGTTCGATTCCTGACGCCCCCCGCTAATCCGATCCTTCTCAACCCTACAGAACATGTTGTATGATATTGTGCAGCGGCTGTGTTGGTGCGCAGACAGGCAGCCAGCACCTGAGACGCAGCCTCGTGGTCCATGCCCATACCTGTGCAGACATGCGCCACCCCACCCAGTGCCCCATCCTCATCCCAGTTCCCAGGGGCTGTGGACAAAATCAGAAAAAAAGAGATTCATTTAATTGGAATCTTTTTCCACTTTTAATGCATGAAAACATAGTGAACTTTGGTTGTAAAAGGAAACAGGGAAGTCATCCATCAGATACATATAGAATATGAATGGCAACATATTCTGTCAGGTGTAAAAGCATAAACAAGTTTGGTGATATCTTCCTACATGTGAACTCTGAAGTGGTTCTTGCTCTTTATTCTATCTATGTGGACACACCCCCCTCTTAATTCCCCCCACTCTTGTGTCGGTGGAATCCGGCCCCAGCAGCAGATTACACAGAGGGAGAGAAAGAAAGGGAAAAGAGAGGAGAGAAGGCACATGGCCAGAGATGGAGATCGTAAAATGTGAATAAGAGGAAAGGGAGGAGGGCTGGTCTGTGGAAGAGGAAAGGAAGAGGAGCACCAGGCTCGTGTGTGTGTGTGTGTGTGTGCATAACAAACAGGATGAGCTGAAGGGAGAGCGGAGAGGCATACAGAAACACAGCCGGAGAGGAAAGAGAGAGAGGTTTGTGTGTGAAACCAAGGGGGGGAGAGCAAGCCTGAGACGGAGAGGAGGGGCTAGAGGGAGAGAGAGAGAGCACTGGAGGCAGAGAGAGAGGGAGAGAGAGAGACGGCCTTTTCTGATTTCACTACTCTACAATCTCCCATCCCCCTCACACTTTACTCTCCTCTACAATCTCCTCAATGGGAGCCAGACATGCACTACCATTGTGTGCCTACTGCCTAGCCCCAGTCCCACTCTGCACCATGTTAAACTAGGGCACTGGTATACCCACCATTTTGAGTAATTGGGGGTATTATTAAAGGAAGTAAAGCACCAGGAAATCAGTTCTTTTGGATGATTTCCACTTCTCTTCTGTCTCCATGTGACCTGTGTCCTTTTGAGTTTACATTCAATCAGTTTTGTTCTTTGTGCATGGGTTTGACTTGTCATATTAACCCCGTCCCTCTGCTCCTGCCCCACAACAGCAATGCAGTCCCAGGGCAGCACTTCCACCCAGGCCTGCTTCGATTCCCTGAGCTCCAGCGACAGCCTCCTGTTCAGCGAGTTGGATCAGGTGGAGGACGACGCGGATGTCTTCCTCACAGACGGCTCCTCCTCGGGAGGGGCTACGGCCAACGGCGATAGGGGGTCGGAAAGCCCAGGGTCCCAGTGGACGTGCGATGGCTTCACAGATAAAGAGGAAGAGGAGGAGTCGTACAGGTTGGAGAGTGGTGGCAAAGAGGCGGACGAGACGGGCCCTTCAAGCCAGGCCGCGAAATCACACGGCGACCTGCAGTTTGCTCAGAAGGTGAGGGATGGGTCAGGGTGCAGGGAAAAGAGGATAGATGACAGAGCTAGTCACAGCAGAATGATTTAGATAGAAAGTCCAAACCCAAACTCAGTCGCGATCTGTCTTCTCTCCCTCTGTCAGTGTGCTGAGCTGCAGGGTTTTGTCAGGCCCCTGCTGGAGCTGCTGAGTGGCCTGAAGAGGGGTCGATTCGAGCGCGGTAAGCATCCTCGCCACACGTTACCACCTTCAGATAAGCATGTGTGCAGACTGGTAACTCAAGATGCTGAGTGCTTGGTTCGAGAGGTCTGAGCAGTCTCCACCATGTAATAGGGTGTTTTCTGCTTATTGATGTAGTCCAAAGTGCAGCGTGTGTGAAGCGACTTCACACACGAGTCTTGTGGCTGAGTCATCAGCTCACGAGAGGTTACTGATCTCCCAAGAGAAAGTGGTGTGTGTGCGTGTGTGTGTGTGTGTGTGTGTGTGTGTGAGGCTGTGCGTGTCAACATGTGCACAGATTTTCCGTGACTCAAAGGTGTAAACGTCTGACTGGAGGAATATGTCTTTGATTGACAGGTTTGAGTACTTTCCAGCGGAGTGTTGCTATGGATCGAATCCAGAGGATTGTGGGGGTTCTGCAGAGACCAAACAGCGGGTGAGATATCATTCACATTGTCCCACATCCACCCTCAGTGCTTAATCGGTGACTCCTCCTTGTCTTGCCTGTGAATAATTAGACACAGCATCTTAATGATTATTAAATTGTAGTTATAACTAGAGGGGAGGATTGTTATAGTGATGTCTTTCAAGCTTCCTCTCCTGGTCCATGTTTTATTGAACAGTCCTCGGGGTGGGTAGAGTTACAGCATTCACATCCATGGCAGAGCAACACTGCAGTTTAGAGGACGTATTACCAAGATCTATATACAGGATTCTAAACATCCAGATGTTTTATCATGCAGTGCACAATTTCATCACCATCCGTTCCCTCAATTTACGTTTATGTCTCCTCTTTTCTTCTATTTTTAGTGAGAAGTACCTGAACACTCTGCTCCAGGTGGAGATGATGCTAAAGCTTTGGTTTCCTCAGATCTCTACTCCGCCGGTCTCCTCAAACTCCAGCGTGGCCACATCCTCTGCCCTCTCCCTCCAAGACACTTCCAGCTCCACGCCGCCGCATAAGCACAGGGATCAGCTACATATTCCCGTCAAGGTGAGAACACACGAAACAAGCCACCGCCACCGCCACCACCAAGTTTTCAGGTTCTCATGCAAATTACTCTACTGTTTGTTTTTCCAGAAGCGCAGACTCAGCTGGACAGGTACATGCACTCCCACGCCTTCCCCGCTGCTTCTCAAGTGCCCTCATGTCAGAACAGAAGAGAAGAGGGTGAAGCGAGATCATGATGAAAGGGACAAACCATCTGCCCCTCCTCCACCTCCTCCATCATTGGCATCTGATGCAAATCAAATTTCCCCAGATGTGGCCGGTGACAGACAGCTAACTGCGAACACAAAGGGAAAGGACAATGACAGCGAGGACCGAGGCAAGCTATCAAACTACAAAGCAGGTCAAAGCTCTGAGCCGAGTCTGACGTGGGTTCACGTCGCCCCCATCCTGTCCCCACGAAAGGCCCACCCCTCACATGAGGGCGCAGCGGCGGGGAGTAACGGCGAAAACCAGCCTATCAGTGCCACTCCCCCACCGAGCAGGAGGGGCAGCCCCACTAGGAAAAACAAGGCCATCTCTTCATCTAAGCCTTCCAAGCGTCCCAAAAACCTGAAGGAGCCAACCCCGTGCCAAAGCCAGCCTGTTGCCGGACAACAGAGTGAGAATGCGACAGTCGCTGCCTGTCAGGGTCAAAGCCAATCTCCGTTACCCAGGGCGTGCCCCAGCCCGGTAAAGACCTGATGCATTGGACACGCAAAGAGCCGGCAGCCTCGATTTTGTAACTGCATCAAGCAAAAAACTGCTGTGAGAGGAAGAAGGGAAGAGGCTGAAGGCCTGTCATTAAAGATACATTAAAGAAAGGAAGGAAAAGTAGGTAAATGATAGATGAAGCACAACCCCTTATCAAGACCGCAACTTCAACAGTTAGTGTAAACAACAAGACGTAATATATTTCAATAAATCAAACCTAGATGATAATCACAATTCATTAAAATCATTAATATGTGCACTATGGTGGGTGTGAGTGAGGGGGATCGGAAAGAGAACCAATCACTTAAAGGTTATTTACAGGTTTTTGAGTAACGACCAATAGGAGAGATTATGAAGATTTGTTGATGAGCAGTTCCTCCTCAGCATGAAAAACGAAATACACTGTAATCTGAGATGTTTCAGTAGGTATCTGACTTGAGGCACAGAAAATAGAAGGAGCTGGCGTCAGGGTTCAGGGCGAAAAGCTTCCAGGGTTCAGCTTGATGAGGTAACTCCAGCGATGAGTGAGTAATGCGGCGTCTTATGGTAGGAGACACATTGACTTTACACTCACTTGTAGATAGAAACCAAGGCGCCTGGGTTGCGGAGAGAAAAATGTCATTTGAAAATCTTATAGCTAGTGATGTGAAATACAATGTACAGAACGCAGCATTCAACTGTACGTGTGGTGCTTCAGGAGTCATCAAGGAGACAGTGGGGAAAATGATGTCATTAACTCACGAATGTAATCAGAGAACTGTTTGGGCACTTGGCTGGTGGATCGGCGGCGAGGCGTTGAAAGGAGCGACGTCATGGTGGGCAGAGGTCACGTGAACTTTCATGTTGTGCTGTGGGTCAAAATGTTTCTGCAAAACTGGCCGATAATCAGGGTCGTGAGAGACTTAACAAAAAAAGACCAGCTTGAAGAAATAATAAGGACCACTCAAGGACATGTATGACTCTGGAGTCCCACAGTTAATTTATTCATGTGTTGATCCGACACTGTTTTTATTTATTGTTTGTATTTATTTATTGGGCAGCTGAGTATCACCTCCTGTGCACACTCACAGTTTGCCCTACGATTTTTTGAGGTGATTGGGAAGATGCTGTTTGTGGGTTTTTTAATGCTATCATGATGAAAATGCGAAAAATAATTAACTGAAGGAAGTGAAGTCTCTTGACTTGGACTATTGGGACTACTGTGCCTTTTTTTACCAAATAGGATGTGTTCAGAAAAAAGCAGAAAAGCATTTGGTGCTTTACGGGAACTCATGTGTTTTGATTGTTTGCTCGTGTTTCACAAAACCAGTACACACTCAAATCCTGAACGCCTACATGTAGTCATCTCTCATCGGCGGACACGCACAAAAAACAACAGTATTCAAAACTATCCAATATTCTGACATCTACAGTGAATCCAAACTGAATACTTCTTCACCTTCTACACACACACACACACAAACAAACAAACAAACAGCAGCGGCGGCTGCTACGAGCCTTCATTTGGGGATTTTCTATCGGTTTTGATCGACGGAGGAACAGACTGACCTCCACTTCAAGATGGTGCTCTTGAAAACTTGAAAAAGCAGAAAATACTAATTTAACCCTCTACTGCTCTACTCGACTGCTGCTTTTGTTATTCTAATTACACTTCTAATTAAGATGTTTAATAGGAGGCGCTCTCTCTCAATTTATTCGGAAACCTCACAATATTCTTGTACATGTATAACGGGGGGGGGTTAATAATGTGATTGGATTTACCTATAATGGCAAAAATAGTAAATATTTAGTCTAAAGTATTTTTTAAATTTTACAAGTGATTCATATTATGCTATTTACGTAACTAGAGAGATGAGGAGGAGGAAGCGGGGTATTATCCATGTACCAGACCTCCTCCTTCAAAAAAGCCCCACATGTCAACTCAGCTAATGGCAGCCTCCATGTTACTGCCGATTGTTTTTTGGCGTGAAGGAGTGTACACACCCTCAGTCACAGACTCAGGGTCAGACCGTCCTGCCCCATTCTGTTTCATGGTGCGTCAGACGCTGGCTCTCTTTCCAAGGCTGGGGGTGGGGGGGTTCTTCCACCCAGTTTTTATACGGTTGTGGTTTGAAAGACAAACCATTTGAAAGACAAACCATTTGCACTTCATTGTATCCTTGTTTTTTCATGTATGGGTTTTTCTACTGATGACTGGTCAGAAATAATACGTCTTGTTTATTTTTGCTGCCTTTTCGTCTGCTTCTGCTTCCTCCCCTTCTTTCATCCCAAAATTTGACTGTAGTCCCCCCCCCCCCCCCCAAAAAAACCCTTGTCTCCCCTCCCCCACCCTGCTGCATTCGTCTGCCTTTGCCCTCTCCCCTTCGTCTCCCTCAATCCCATTAGTATCTTTTCTTTCTCAGCTAAATCCGTCTTTCTCTCACCCCATCTCTACTTGATATTATTATTCTGGCTAATCTTTTTTCAATAATGATGCAAAAGGACAAAAAATCTTTTAATAAATGACACATTTTTGACAGCTGAACTGTCTGCTTATTTTATTCATATATTTACACACATGTTTTTCCACATTTCAGTTTTTCTGCTATAAAATCACGACATGCAGTGGGGCTTGTTTTGGAAAGCAGCTCACACTAAACAGATGTGTGACTCAATGGGGTGCAGATTTAGAGACTGTACATTTTGAAGTGTGCGTGCGTGTGTGGGCGAGGAGGGGTGATGGAGGGAGGAAGGAGGGGCAGCAGGGTGTGAGACTACAGCCTTGTTAATCTGACTGGCAGGAGTAGTAGTAGTGGTAGTAGTAGTGTGGCGGGGTGGGGGGGGGGGGATGGATGATCCTCCGACCAGCTGCTACTATACTACACGCAGCCCAAACATTACTGTAGCTTTCCTGTGGGTTGGGTGTTGATATTGAGATCACAATGAGTAAATGAGTAGATGTGTATAGTAGAAACGAGCCTGGTGAGTGTGTGTGTGTGTGTGTGTGTGTAAATGTGTTGAATTACAACACCTCGGTCCGACATGAGCTGCTTCAACCTGATTCTCTGCATACTGACACAGACGTATCAGTCCTTCTGAAAGAAAAATGAAAGGGTAAAAGTCCACGTGCAAAAAACGTACACAAAGCTATACAGTTCAGTCACCAGAGTTTCCTCGCCAGTCTCCCATCCATGGATACTGCATGCGTGCACATGGGCACAGGAGATGGCATATTTTAAGTGGGAGTGGTTTAATTTCTCGCTTTCAGACGGGGTGAAATCAGCCATGGTACATGCACACACACACACACACACACACACACACACACACACACACACACACACACACACACACACACACACACACACACAGAGTTATAAACACTCATGCACACACGTGGGCCACTCCCCATCACACACTCTGACACACTGACTGGCTGATTTTGTGATGGGCCTGTCTGACACACTGACTCTGCTGTGGAACAACAACAGAAACAGCCCTCCCCCTCCCTCCTCCCCTCAGCCTGCCTCCCTCTCAGCCCCCCCTTGTATCCATGCAGTTTTTAGCAGAGACGCTAACCCCCCCTTCTTCTCTTCGTCTTTCTCCTCTGGAGGATGGAAACGAGGGGCAAGAGGAAAAGGACGGGAGGAGGATGTGTGGAGGGCACAGGGAGGAGACCTCACCTCATTTCAGCTTTGTGACGCATGAAGGACATATGCTGATTTTCCCACTTACTTTTTTTAACAATGATTTCATCTTCTTGTTTGTGTGTTTTTACTCTTTGTGTTCTGCTTTTTGAAGTTTAATACCCCCACCACCATCACTGTGTTAACCACATGTCTACAGTCCGCCCTGTAAAACACCCTTCATTCCTATTGCATCACCACCGCCCTCAGTTGTTTTCACTTGTGACTATCCAAAAAGCATGCGTTGGATTAATTGAGCATGTGTGTCCGTGCATGAATAGGATTGCACGAACTTACTGCCCCGGTGATCCCTTGTTGTGTAGGTTGTAATGGTCCACATTCCCGTTATTGGTTTTAACAAGTCAATGATTCCAGGATGTCTGTCCAGTAACCTGCTGTATGTTTTGTTGTGTGTAATGAAGTGGATGAGGCTCTTATTCACTTATTCTAAAAATCCCCTCCCCCCAGTGCTCTCCAGTAAAACTCACGCGAGGTGAAGCCACACTGTGACTTTACAACTGCACACACACACGCTCATGTAGTCAGACATGGTGGGAGCAAACACACACACTCTTACTCACCCCAGTCCTCAGGGGGTTTTAGGGCCGACCAGTCCCAAAACAGCCTCGATGCTCATTAAAACTGCACAGTGGGCAGCCCCACAATGGAAATCAGAGCAAGTTTGAAGTCATCTCTGCCTCGCAGGAGCTCACCATGATGACGGGCCCTCGGTCTGCCCACCATCTGTGGTCCCCATCACCATGACGTGACCAACAGGGGACACGGTAAATACAGACATACCAGGACTTCATTTTCAAGGACACACGTGTATCCCATGACATTGTGTGTGATATTTGGGGCACGCCCGAGCTACAGGCAAATAACATCCTCATCAGTTTCTTTGGCCTAAATGTGTTCTCGGGAGCCTGCCCGTGATGACGCCATTTTACACGCCTGCTCAATTATTAAGTGCAGTGAGAGAAAGGGAATCACCAGATAAAATACACTGACAACGGGAAATATGCAGCCGCATAAAGGAGGCAGAGTTGGGTTATGAATGAGAGAATAGAAGCTTAAACCTATAGTAGACAGTTTGAGATTTAGTATTTAGAACTCACACTGAGACATACACTGAAGTCATGTGTGAAGTAAAGACAGCGGCATCCCCTGAGATTGTATCTTCCAACATGATTTACAGCCCCTGTCAGATACAATGAAATAAAACTGGGTCAGCATGATAAAATATATCATAGCCACACACTTGATGACTCAAAAAGCTGGATGAAGCAGCACGGGGAGCATCTCAACTTAAGTCGTAAATTATGTTCTTATGTAATATTTATGTGGAAGCATTAATGCACCTTAATACACTCAGCTGACATCACATTATAGGAAATATTATACAGCAAACACAAGGAAACATTTGTGAAGGCTCAACAATCTGTGCTTTACAGATTCTGGACGAAGATTTGCTTCAGACTAAATGCTTCACATTCCACTGATATAATACATTAATTCATGCAATTCTCACCACACATTGTTTAAGCTGCACAAGCAGGTTTAAGTCAGTGTGTTTACCAGTGAGGGTTATGTGTGTGTGTGTGTGTGTGTAGTTGTATAGAAATATCTGCGGTATTGTCATATTATGTGCTGAGGTGTCATTACATAACAGTGTCGGCCAGAGAGAGAGGTGGGCGAGGGGGGTCGGCGGGGGTGTGTGGGTGTGGGTGGGGAGGCAGCACATGTGATGTGCCAGTGAGGAGGCAGCGGGGTGGGTCAATCTGAGTCTCTGTGTGTGTGTGTACTCATTTTTTTTGCTTCTTTAGGACCTTTTCCAACATAAACCCTGATCTTGTCAGGACTAGCAGACCTCATGAGGACCAGGCTTTGGTCCTCATGGAAGTCAATGCAAAGTCCTAAAAAGGATAGCTTCCCAAACGTGTTTGTGTGTGGGTGTGTGCGCGTGTGTGCTATTTCCTGCTCCTACTGATCATTTGATTACAACCAGATTAAAGCAGTATCAGTGTAAATGTCGTGCAAATATAATCATCCTTAATTATTAACCTTGCAAATAACTCATATGGGGCTGAGACAATCAATTAATCAATTTGTTGATCAACAAAAATCAACAATACAGCCATTTTGATAATCTTTTCTTTGCCTTTGCATAAAGACCAAACCTTTGGTGCTTTTGGCTTTTTAAATGTGAGCCTTTGCCAGATTTCTGTGCGCTATGTTCTGGATTTTTCACGGTTGATAGAACAGAAAAACCCATCGGAAGATGTCGCTACAGCTACAGAAAACTATTATTGTCATTATCGATTAATTTAGCAGTTTTCTTGACTAATCAATAGATTTTTTGGTCCAAAGAATATGAGTAATTGCAAAAAAAATGTCACTAAAACGTGTCAGGTCCAATGTCTTCTTTTGACTGACCAACAGTTGAAAAACACAAAATGTTTAGTTTACTATTTTTACTATGAAAAAAAGATGAAAATAATCACATTTGAGAAGCTATATCTACTCAGGGTCAATAAATTGTTTCAGCTGTAGATGTCACTTGGGGCTGTTGAAAATTTAGATCGATATTCTTTAAATTTTTTTATAGGTCAAAAGAATCATTCAAAAATAATTGACAGATTCGTTTCTGAGTTTTGATTTTACACTTGCAACAGAGAGGTCACAGAGTGAACTGGATCCAAAGTTGTGTTTCTATACACAAAGAGGCTTGTGGTGGTGGAAGACGCTCACATGTCAGCGTTGACAAAAACAAGTATACGATGACAGTCTCTCAAATGTCTTTCTATTATTCTGTGGTGTTAATCGGAGGCTTCCTTTGAGTTACCAGATACTGAAATATTGTGCAAACCATGTCAGAGCACAGTGTGGTTATTCAGATAAACGGGGCCGTAGGGAACTTATTAACCTGAACGTAAACAACCTGAGTGGCGGGTGAGTGAGTAAGTGAGTGAGTGAAAGCCAGAAGGTAAATTGTAACTGATGGATCCTTGATGAATCAGCATATGAAGGGTGGTGTTGATGATGGGGTTGTGCGGTTCAGTATAAGTTAGTTAAATACGGTCGAAGGGAGAACCTGTCTGGTTTACTCTAATACTCTGTGTAAACTGTTTATCCTGGTGGTTACACACAACATGAACAGTGTGAGGGAAAGCGTGGACGGTGGTAGAGAGAGTGGGGGGGTGAAGGGGGATCTGACAGACTGGTGTTGCCTCAGGCTCACTATGCATTCATGCTCACACTACTACAACTGCACTAAGTTGACCCACATCACGCAACGATAGAGAAAACAAACGGGTGGGTGGGCTTACAGAGGAAGGAAATGGAGATCACCTGATTATCCCCATGTTTGCAGCAGGGGACTGGGTTCAGTACGTTGTGACTACTTAGGCAAGAGCTGGACAATGTTTCTCTCTAGTGACAAAAAGGAGATTATAGATAGTGTTGTGATTTAAGCCAAGAGTTAAGCCATCACTTTAGACGAGGCAACTGGAAATGTAAAATAACCAATTTTGTGATAGTCAGAAAAACTCTTTTTGTGAGAGTTTAACTGTTCACTTACTGATTTATAATCGGATGTTTTATTTATTGATCAACTTCAAGATAGAGGCAAAAAAAAAAACTAAACAAAGACTATATTTGTTGAAACTTAAAAAAACAACAACAAAGGATAGTAATTAGAAGAGAAAGTCAAAATACTTTGTTTGTGTTAGCTATTTATCCATTGAGGCTTAAAACCTTCTGACTATAACAAAATACAATATAAACAATATTTTGGAGATCAAATAATCACCCTAGAAAATACAAGAAGTGGCCATGTGTTGTGTGGATGTACATGTAATCTGATCCACTGAGAGTCCGTTATGGAACAATGTTACCTAAAACTGACGTCATAATTTCAGCAAGACATTTGGACCAAAATTGCTTTGTAAATGCATAAGAAATATTTATAATCAATTATAATCATTTTTACTATATAAACTTGAGCTTAAGCGTCATTGAGTTTTTTTAAACTTGCAAATTGAAGTTAACTCTTGACCTTGAGCAGTAGGTTTGACAACAATTAAAATCCTATTGCCTACTACTGTTGCTGTACATTGTTGTACATTTGTACCACTATATACCTCTCAGGGGGAGGTTTCAGGGTAAAGGATCAGAATTGTCTTCTTCTTCTTCATCTTTCTTCAGTTTATTGGTGGGTGGCAATCAATAAATTGAACAAAGAAGAAGAAGAACGTAAATCTTATTCAGCTCTATTCAATTAAAAGTACGGTGGCCGAGAGAGCTCAACGCACTGCAACTCAAGAAAACACAGGCAAATACAAAAAACACAAGCAAATTAAGAAAATAACGGAAATGTTTCAAAGGGACCCCAAAGGAGTAATGAGCCTGGCTGTAGTTCAATGCTTTGTGAAGTTCCATCACTACTGACGCGTAGCAGACTTCAATAACTTTTTGGGGGGTCTTGGAAACAGTTTGGCGTCGTTTTCGCAATTTGTTTTGCGTGCTTCTGTATTTTCATGTTAGCATTTGCTATGAATTTTTGCAGCGCATGTTGTTTTCTTAGTTTGCATGTGTTTTTATTGTTTGCATATGTTTTCTTAATTTGCAGTGTATTGGGCTCTCTGGGCCACCATACACAGGCATTAAAGTGCACTTCAAACATCTCTGATTTGCTCTCCAGCACAACACCGAACTAAGAAGAAGAACATAACTTCAAATAAGAAGGAAAAGAACGTCAAATACAAAAGATAAAATACAACGTCTCTCTGTAAAACTCTTTTCTCTGTAAAAATACTTTTTATCTTTTACGTTGAGAGATACATTGGGCCGTTCCCGACGGACGCCGCTAGGTGGAACCTATGGGTGGAACGACCGGACAGACATTCTGCCGAAGAAGAGTCTGTTTCCTGTTCCGGGTCGTGGCTGTAAAACGTCGTGTGAACGGCGCCACTTTCAGCAGAAAGTTTCTCAGATAACTTGGTGGTTTGGCTGGATTACGCCTCAAAGACTTGATTATTTCTTTTGGACTCTTACAGCAAAAGCGGTCTGACAGAGGATAAAGACAAACAGTGAGGTTTGTATCTTTCTCTGAGCAGCTATCCGTTGGTGTTGTTAGCTGGCAGATAGCAACATGCTAACGGTAGTTAGCACCCTGCCGGGGAGTTGTTACGGATATAATTAATTTAAGCTCGTGTGTTTCTACTGGTTAATACATTTGTCAACTAGTCTAACATTGAACAGACGGTGTTAAGTTTTAGTCTGATTGTGCGTCTAAGAGTTAACATCATCTGAACGTGTATGTTTGTGTAGCGCTTGTTTACTGGATTGTGATTGTGTTTGCGTGAGTCCACGGGGACTGTGATAATCTTGTCAAAATTATTTATTGGTTTTCAACATCAAACAAAAAGCGGAAACAAATAAGCAGATGCAATTATGAAATAGCTAAAAGGTGAAATAAACCATGCATCACGGTCCACGCCATTAAGTGCAGACCACACGGGGAAAATCGTATGTAAATCGAAATAAAGATGTTAAAAGGGGCTTACGTCATGTTGCCAGTACGTGGAACCATAACTATCGTTATCACTGCATACAGACTAATAGATCTGTTCAGGTCAAAAACACTTGTTTCTCTTCGGATCGTATACATCTTTCACCTTTGCAACATCTAAGACATCAACGGAATCTATGACCACTAACTGACATACAGACACAACAACCTCGTGTTTTGATGGCGTGTAATCAAACTTTACGCCATGTGACGACTCTAAATGCTCCTTGATACTTTTTAGCGCGTCTGGTCATGATACACGTGTTTACCGAATTTCGTGAAGATCGGTGAACGTGAAGTAAGGGGCTTTACTTGGGTGGTCGCTGCTTTAATTTCAAATTACTCCAGAATACATACATTTTCACCCCTTTTGAATTTTCCAGCATGTTTAGGCCCTCAAAAAGGCAATTCATTTGCCATAATAATAATAATCATGTAAATTTCAAAAGGGCCTTCGCTCAAGCTCGGGCCCTAATAAACACCACCTTGAAGACAGAGGTAAAAAACAAACCTCACAAAAGGTTACTTTCCCCCCCTCTTCAGTCATCCATTCTTGATTCACATATTACCTCTTTCTGCAGACTCTTGTAGTACTACAGCCATATCCTCAATTTCCATTAAGTGGATGAAAGATTCCCAAATTGAAATCGAAAGTTTCCCTTTTACCTTTTAGGATGTTAGTGATTTTCTCCAATGAGAGACAGTAAGACATCTCCTTAAACCATTGGCCAAAATACGACCTACTTGTCTAATTCCACATTAGAGATGTAAGGTGCATAGCGTGAAGGAAGCATATATTAACTAAAGCTTTGTCTTTTTCTTAAATAGTAGGGCTAGTTGGATAAATTCTTAATATAAACTAGGGCTGCGAAGCACTGTCGGTGACCGGGCCCTAATGAACTTTGGGTGCATGGGTAGATTTATGCCAATTATCTGACCTATTGCATGTGACATCTCACACCAGAACTTCTTACATCCGGACATTCCCACAGGCAGTGAAACAATGTCCCTTTTTCTTCTCAGCACTTAATACATGTTTTTGGCTTATTACTTTTAAATGTATGTAATTTGACTGGGGTTAGTCGTAGACTTAGTGAATGTTGTTACATGTCGTTAACTCTGTGTTGTTCTTGTTGTGCAGGATCAGAGGATGTCTCTTCCGAAGCGAGAGGTGGAGGAGTTGAGACCATGGGTGGAGCGCACTGTGAAGAAAGTGCTCGGTTTCTCAGAGCCCACTGTGGTCACTGCAGCTTTACACTGTGTTGGAAAGGGACTGGACAAAAGGAAGACCATAGGTAACTGTTCTAACTATTTGAATCCTGCTATTTTTCATCAACAAAGTCTTGCGAATACCACACATTAGACATTCTCAGTCAGATTTCATTCTTCTGGATAAACATCAGCTACACAAAAAACAATGTTTCCTCTTGACTGTACAGTCAAAGCTAAAGACTCCAATGGCTTTAAGGTACATCATATAGGTGTGACCCTCATTAAATGTTCTGAATTGTAATGTCATCAGTTTTTGCAGATTTCTTTTATGATCATCAACTAACCAATTTGTCAACTTATAGTTTCAGCTCTAGCTTCGATAAGGTCAGGGTCACATGAGTGATGAGCAAATAATTGTATGTATTTTCTGTGCAACATAAAGGCACTCTAAAATTATCAAATGATACTGGATTTGCTTGAATTAATTGACATTTATTTCTGCAACAGACCAGCTGCGTCCTTTCCTCGATGACTCTGCGGGGGGTTTCGTGGAGCGTCTTTTTGAAGCGCTGGAGGAGAGTCGCAGTGCCCGCGGCAGCAAAGGATCCGGAGAAAAGAACCGCAAGAGAGACCTGAAGGTACACAAACACCAGAGGAGACTTTTATACTTGATTTCAACTATAAAGTGGAAACTGGGTTTCATGTTTACACATAAGTTTCTGAAACTAGATAGTTGAAGAAGAAAAAGCTTAAAATAATCGTGCAAGTTCTCCAAGTGTTAACACCCTTTTTTTGGCTTAATGGTAACATGTCTTTTTTATCAGATAATTTAATTTGATTGCTGTTTCTGTTTTGATTGTCTCAGGATGTGTTTGGGGATGAAACTGACCCGGGTGCCAAGCGAGAACCTCAGAACTCAGGAGATGGGACAGTGGCAAAGCGAAAACGGGTCCCTCGATTCGAGGAGGTGGAAGAGCGTGAGGTCATCCCTGTACCTCCATCTGAAAGCTCTGGCATGCTCACCAAAATGCAGGTATGATACTCCACTCTCCACAGTTAAGGCAAAATAAGTAATTTTTTTGCGTTATAATATTTTTTACCCGTACTCAAACTTTCTCTAATAGATTAAACAGATGATGGAAGCAGCCACAAAACAGATCAAAGAGAAAAAGAAACAACTGAATTTTTCATCTCCAACTCCTGCTCCACAGGTAAGACATTTTCCCCATGAAAACTCAGATTTTTCTCAGTACCGTGCATTTCAGACAATTTATAAAGTATTAAGCTGTTCTTTTTTCTCCCTGATTTTAGATGTTTTCCCTTGCTACACCACAGTCACAAATGGAAGCCTCCACAGTATCACGGCTTCTCAGCACCAATGCTGCTGCAGCTGTTGGTGGTGCCTCATCCATTGCCCCCTCCCAGGCTGCCAGCTTTATGAATGATGCTATCGAGAAGGCCCGCAAGGCTGCTGAGCTACAGGCACGCATCCAGTCCCAGTTAGCCATGAAACCTGGTATCCTCGGAGCATTGGGAAACACTGGGCCTCACAACCTAGTGGCACTAGCTAATCTACACGCCATGGGAATTGCTCCACCGTAAGTAGAATCTAAAGAGGGGGAAAAAAACATTTTAGTAATTTATCTTGATGTGGCAGAGTGAAAACGGACTGTTTTCCCTGTGGGCTCCTTTATTATAGGAAAGTGGAAGTCAAGGAGGTGAATAAGCCAACACCTCTTATCCTGGATGAGAAGGGAAGAACTGTGGATGCAAGTGGCAAAGAGGTTGAACTTACACATCGCATGCCCACACTAAAAGGTACGAATACAGAAGCCAATTAGACACAAACAGTCTTAATTTCTTGTTTGGGTGTTTCTCAATAAATTCCCCTCTCAATGTTCAGCTAACATTCGAGCTGTGAAGAGAGAGCAGTTCCGTCAGCAGCTGAAGGAGAAGCCTGGTGAAGACATGGAGTCCACGTCCTACTTCGACCAACGTGTATTTATAACACCAGCTCAACGCCCTCGCAGGGGCTTCAAATTCCATGACCAGGGGCGCTTCGAGAAGATTGCTCAGAGAATTAGAACTAAGGTTTGATTTTTGATTTTTTTTTTTAATTCTCAAATATTTTCATTGTCCGCATTGGCTGCTCTGAGCCTGGATATTTTGAATAGAGGACTTTGCAATTAAGATTCACCCCACTTGACTTTTGACCCTCCTGTGCTGATGTGTACCTCAACCAGGCCCAATTGGAAAGGTTGCAGTGTGAGATTGCCCAGGCAGCAAAGAAGACAGGAATCCAGGCGTCCACCAAGCTCGCCTTGATTGCACCCAGGAAGGAGATTGGAGAATGGGAGGTGCCCAACATTGAGTGGTGGGACTCTTTCATCCTGCCCAACAACGTAGACTTGTAAGAACCCACAGCTATTTGAAGCTTAAAGGCAGTATGATTTTAGGTTGAATGTAAAAACTGTGCCAAGCACAAATGATTACACCGTTTGTACTTAATTTAGTCTTTCTTCTTAATCTTTTGCAGAAGCACAGAAACAAAATTTGAACGGCTGGAGTTATTTGGTGTGACCAACCTTGTAGAACATCCTGCACAAATTAACCCCCCAGGTAAGTGTACATGAGATTAAATGTGAGCTGTGAACCTTTTAAACTTATGTTTCATATTATCATTATGAAGTAAAGCAAAAATTGGTGTCTTAATGGTATTTATTTGATTATTACCATACTAGTTTGATGGAATTATTAAAATATTTGTATGTGTGTGGGTTCACAGTTGACACAGATAAGGCAGTCACGCTTGGCGTGTACCTGACAAAGAAAGAACAGAAGAAATTGAGAAGACAGACGCGAAGGGAGGGCCAAAAAGAAGTTCAAGAGAAGGTCCGTCTGGGTCTCATGCCTCCACCAGAACCCAAAGGTACCTACACAAACCTGCAGTTACAATTTGGTGCAGTGCAAGATTAAACAGAATGCAGCTGATGATTGTTTTTCATTTCCACAGTGCGCATCTCCAACCTGATGAGAGTGCTGGGGACGGAGGCAGTTCAGGACCCAACAAAAGTAGAGGCCCACGTCAGAGCACAGATGGCCAAGAGACAGAAGTTAGTAACACAATCAACCCTCCTTTATTATCTTCTTGTATCTTGCAGTCATGGAGAATCACATATCATATTAAAGAAGAATAAAAGCCACCCTAAACGTTTTTCTAATTGTGTCCCCCTCCCTTCAGGGCTCATGAAGACGCCAACGCCGCTCGCAAACTCACAGCAGGGCAGAGGAAAGAGAAGAAGGTCAAGAAGTTAAAAGAAGACATTACTAATGGTGTTCACATTGCAGTGTACAGGTGTGTATTTGTAGGGAGAGATCAAACACTGTATTGCAATTACATATATATTGCAGCGTTTGTGTGTTGAATCACGAAAGTGTGTTTTAATTGTTGTACCTTTCCGTACAGGATCCGTTACCTGCAAAGTACTTCTAAGAAGTTTAAAGTGGAGAAAAATGCCATCCAGCTGTACCTGTCAGGCACAGTAGTCCTGCACAGAGATGTCAACCTTGTTGTAGTGGAGGGAGGTAAGGAAAACCTGTCCATGACACCCCACAGGGAAATGATTCTCAGGTTTACAGTGTTTTTTGCCAGTTTGACCAGTGCTTTGTAAAATATATATATATATATATATATATATATATATATATATATATATATATATATATATATATATATATATATATATATATATATATATATATATATATATATATATATATATATTGCCTTGAAGGAAAACTATTTGGTTTGACATTAAATGACACCCATTGATATTCGTAATTTCTTAAAGTAATGATCAGTCCATTTTCTCCCAGTTCAGTACATGATTGATCCTTTTCAGCATCTCACTGTGGTTCTATAACACTTCCTGCACCTTTTTTTTATAAACTTCATTATTTATTCCCAATTTACCCCAAAAGGTTGAAATGTTGTCTGATGTGTTGTTTATCTCAAATATATTGAACCTGTTTATGTGTCTGTTTCTAGTGCACAAGTTTTTAAGAGGACTAATGTCAAATATCAAATATATTTTTATTGTCCCATAGGGAAATTTGTCTTGGGCCAAAATGCTACAGCAGCTGCAGATAGGAACATATTACAACCAACAACAACAGTACACAAAGACATATCAAGCAAGACCCAGAATAAAAAGGCAGAATAAAAGTGAATTGAATATTGCACTTGCCCTAAAACAGTTAAAGGATAAATAATAGTGTCACCATTTAACGATCGTTTTCCATTCAAGTTACACCTTGAAGAAAATTAAGTTAAAGAAAAATCAAACTCATAATTGATGTATTATGTTTCTGGATTTTTACTCTGTTTAGGCCCCAAATCCCAGAAAAAGTTCAAGAAGCTGATGATGCACAGAATCAAATGGCAGGAACACAACAGTAAAAGAGATGGTAAGTTGTCTCTGGAGTCTTTTATCCCAGTTATCATGTGTTTGACAGATAATAAACTCCTTATTCTTTATTAGATCCTGATGGTGACGA
Source organism: Hippoglossus hippoglossus (assembly GCF_009819705.1). Classification (NCBI taxonomy): domain Eukaryota; kingdom Metazoa; phylum Chordata; class Actinopteri; order Pleuronectiformes; family Pleuronectidae; genus Hippoglossus; species Hippoglossus hippoglossus. The sequence goes on along the minus strand of NC_047166.1, from coordinate 10,538,410 downwards.
GGAGGCCAGGAGAAATAACAAGTGTTGGTTGATTTGGGAGGCAAGTTTCTTTCATTGTATTTTATTGAAATTTTTTTTTAAAGTTTTTAATTGTCTGTTTTTTTTTTTGTTGTAATCTCATTTAAATCTAATTCCTATTGATTCTTCAGGGAACAGCCAAGGAGCGCAGTTTTGGAGACATGAAGTTCAAGCAGTGTCCCACGGAGAATATGGCCAGAGAGCACTTCAAGAAGCACCGCACAGAACAGTATTGGGACCTGGCCCTCAGCCAGAGTGTGTTGGAAACCTCGGACGACTGAAACCTGCACGGAGCTTCAGTCCACACGCCCCCTCCCAGACCTACAGCCTCACAGTCAGGAGATCCTCACTGCTGACCGGCTGCTTTCATCTGCCCAGCATACAAACCTAATTCAGAGACTTGAACATAGAAAAGCAGGAAGAATAATCCTGTGTAGGTCTTTATGAGGATGTGTGACAGATGAGTGTGTGTAGGAGAGTGTGTATGCCTGCATCATCAGTCTTTACCCGTAGGCACCTCTATCAGATCTTGTTATCTATTATAGATTAACAGGATCCAAGGCTATATATGAGGACGAGAAACTGTCAAACTATATCATGACGTCATTTTTTTTGTGATGAAACCCCCACATGTCCACTGATGTTGATCCCTGTGTGAGTGAAGCAGTTGAATAAATCAACTTCAGTGAGTGACTGCTGCTGTGCTAACACACGTAGAGTAAACCTGGAAGCACTGGAGGCTCCAGTTTCAGGACTGACTCTGGTATTACAGCTACATTTCACAAAATAAAAAATCTCCACAATGCATTTTATTTTCTTTTGGATAAAAGAGTAAATCTTTGACTCACTAGCGATATTTCTCTGTAATATTACAGTCAAAGCCTTAAATAAACAACAAAATGGAACAACTT